>NC_081767.1:28172131-28512131 GCF_963082965.1 Carassius carassius | reverse complement strand
ATATAAAGACTAATTTTATGCGACCTTTTTCTTGGTGTGTACAGAATGCATTTATCAACCTACAGATACCTGTTCACAGAGCACATCTTGGAAATATGTTCCCCAATTGGAGTCCTCCTTGTACCAAGACGTTCTTGAATTCCTGTCAGAGTGTTGTTTCTGCAGGTTATCCTCATTCTCCACTAAACAAAATTCCTGCTGAAGTTATAAAGTGCAGGGAAGATTAAATGAGCCATTCTTATCCAAGTGCTTTAAGCGGCCTAATAAGAAGAGGTAATGTTTCATGATGTTTCGCTGTAGCTTGGCTCAGCTTGAATGTTTCTTTGCCTGAGCTGTCTGATAAGATAATCTAATGTTTAGACAGCTTAAGCAATAGATTGTGCAGTGGTTAGATGTGGCTGTCAACACTAATTGTCTTTGTGCTGAACATTTGTATCCTTAAAGTGATAAATCTGCTTCAGAAGTCCCTTTTGGTTACAGTTTCCTTTGAATTTGCTTTTTAAAAATGTTTTATTAGTGCTGAGGCAAGTTTTGCTGTCATTAATGCTCATACCTATGATTAGAGGTTTAGAACAAACCCTTCACACTCGATATAAAAATTTGGTGCATAACTTAAATGTAAATGATACCTCAATGCATGTGGCTTGTTGTGGGGGGGACTTTGACTTGAGCCAGCAAGTTACCAGCTATTAACACAATAGCTACCACCCAGAACACTGTAGCAACCGCATAGCAGCACCCTGGCAACCACCCATAGCACCATAGCATTATGTTGGTGACTTTTACATTGGCAAAAAAACAAACAAAAAAAGACTTTTTTTATTAGTGGTGTTAAAATATAATAATAATAAAAAAAAATGTAATCTTTCCTTTGTCTTAATTTTGCCTTTCCTTAAAATTAGATATTACATAATTAGTATACATTATATATTTTATTAAATTTTTGACAAATGCTTGACTTAAATCAAAAATTTATTTTAATGTTGTTTTATTTTGTAAATTTAATTTATTTTAGGTAATAATTTAATCTTTCCTTTCGAAGACTAGATTACTATTATTATTATTATTACACAAACAATAGACTTTCTATATTTTTTCATTTTTGACAAATGCTTGATTTAAAAATTAATAATTTATATATATATATATATATTCTGTGTAAAATATTTTATATATTTCATAATATATATTCTATGTTTTATTTCAGTAATTATGCTTGATTTAAAAAAGTGAATCACTTACAATATGTTGACAAATTAACAATACTGCTTCCATATTTTCCTCACCATTTAATTGCAGAATGGGCTGCTTGTGTTTTCCACATTCAGCACAAATGCCCTCAAGCTAGCCTCCATGCTATTAAACACCCCAAACACAAGGTCCTCTGTCAGCGGCGGTAACAAGCTGATGACATCTGAATGTGTCTGCTTATGTTCACAGTAGAGCCTGTGGCTTGTACAGCAGACTGCGAACGGTGTTCAAGAGGATGTGCAAGACTGTTATCTCAGAGCTAGTTTAGTCACCATCCTTTACACCTTCCTTCCTGACACGTACAACGCTTTGACCCTAATTCTTCAAGAGGAGGTTTCCTGAGTTGTGCCTTGTGACCCCTGTTCTGTGCATGGCCAGGATGGGAAAAGCAGCGACAGACTGGCGTGCACTGATGCAACTGTTTGAAGCTGTTTGATCTGAGCCAGTTTAGAGCCCATCTGTTTTGTTTTGCTTGTTGCGACTTTAGTAAAGACAAGGCACTTTAACTAAATGTCGGCTGTGTTCATCAGAAACTGATTCGAATGGGAACTGACTTGGGTTTGCACCTTTTGAAACTCTCTGAGCCCAAAATAATAATATTTAATTCAAGACGTTTTGGCAGAAGTAGCTGTTGAGCAGCCGCAAAGTCCGAGACCTCAAACGTTGTAACACTAGAAGCTTAACGTGTTTGAGCAGTTCATTTCTTACAATTTAGACTGTTTTGATTTCTCTTACATAAAAATTAAACCTTATATTTGCCATTACCTTCATCAGAAAGGAACACATTTTTAGATTTTCAGTAGATGTACTGGCTAGTCAAATGAATCTACTCCATTGTACTTATTCTGCAAAGTGTCCTTGTGTATTTATTATGCATTTCATTTTATATGGAAACCCTATGACAGTTTGAGTTTTGTTTGGAGTGTTCATCAAGTTTTTGCTAATTTTTTTATTTATGTGTGACTTTACATTAACCACACTGCACGAAGTAGAATTGGAATGGCAGGAAGAGAAATTTACTAAATTGGAGTTTAAAAACATTCAACACAGGTAATGTATTTTGGGAAATGATAGATCTATCTACACTATAAAAAAAAAGTTGCTAATAAAATTAATATTACTGGAGTACAAGAAAATGCTATTTCAGTTTTTCTACATCAACATCTGATCTGTTTATCATTCTAACCTCTATTCTTCATATATTAAAGCCTTTTCCAAACTTTACCAAGGCTTTATTAAGCGAACATTCAAATATTATCTTGAAGTTGCTTTTCTGGTTTGAATGTTTTTATGCATTTCCAAATTGACTTGTCATTTGTCACCCTGTTAATTCAACTTTACAATGTATTCGCAATTCATTTCTGAATGGTACACAGCCCTGATGTTCACTTGTCATTTACTTAAGTAAACACTGACTTAATTGGAAGACTATAATCGACCAGTTAAATTTTTTAGTTTTGCAAGCCTTCCAATAGAGTCACCGCACTATTCCTGTTTTTTTTCTTCATCCAAGTTGCCACCTGGCACTGCTTTCCTCTCCCCTAAGGTATTTTGAAGTGCCTGCATATTGCAACCCATTCAATAGTCTCCCCAATGACTATAAATGGGCTGATCTATTGTTTCTTGTGGCTTTTCTTAGCTATCAGCCCTGTTCAACTACTGATGGAGCTTCCGTTGTCTCGTAGGCATGAGGAGTAGTCAAGCTGTTTCTGGTTGAGTAATGGACCACACATGATCGAAGTCACACTGTTCCTCTATTGCAGTGCCTTCAAGTGTGGGCAGAGAAAAACCTCTCCTTCTCCACCTCTCCCTCGTTTTCACCTTCTGCAGCCAGTTGAGAGGCTCAGTTGTTTCTTTGTGTCATTCATTCATAGGGTTGGTGTATTGGGCAGAGCTGAGGCTGCTTCTTTGTCCTTAGCGTTTGGAGAACCCTCCCTCAACCCCCTCTCCTAATCTTTCTGAACCCTATCTAAAGCCCAACAGTAGACCACTAGCAAGCATCTCAGATATGCCATGAATGTTAGTTCCCTTTTGTTGGTTTTCATTTGCCCTGATAGAGCAGTGAAAAGGAGACATTTCAATTTTAGACACTGACACTCAAGGGATTGTCAAGGCTTATGTACATGAATCAGACTACGCTGATTGTGCTGTATGATTGTGTTTGCTTTCTGATTGATAGGACAACTCCATAGAAAGATGATTGTTGGTATTTATTTCGAAGTCTTTTTCAGTACGGACAGCAAACTTTCATTTACAATTTGGTAAAATGGCATTTAATGCACCGAGGAGAACATTTTCCTAATTTTCTATGACAATTGACTATAGAAGTGCATAATGATGTATCAAGTGTAGGTCAGACCTGGAGTTATATTTGAAGTGTTATATGGATTGAAAGGAGCCAGACTTCTTTCAGATGGTTGGCATATTCACATCTGCTGTTCTGCTACATAATATACACCACTTAGTTTCATGTTTTTCCATGGCTTGTGTTTCAATTATAAACTCTTATATACGTGAAAGTCCCTTTCTGGTTAAAAGAACTGTATGATGTTGGTGAATTCCCTTTTTCATTTTGCTTCGTTGTGGTTAGTATTAATGTCTTAACTACTGTGATCTTAGGCACTTTTTCCACGTCTGTAGAAGTCACACAAGTCACACTTTTATAAATTTCATGCAAACTTAATAACAGCTGACTTTAATGCATAGTCTAGTAAACATGCAGTTTTTATAAGCACAAATGTTTTATTACTTGTTCATTGGCCTGCATCGGCGGAAATATTAACGGATATATTGAAAGATTTCTTGAATTCTGAAAGTAATCCATTTGCAGGTTGATTTCCCTCAAACGTGTAAACAGATGGTTGTGATGATTTCAAAACTTTATTTGGTTCAGAATCCCATCCGGTGCAAAACGGGGATATTATCTCATCCAGTGGCAAGAGTTTGGGGCCAGGGCTAAGTATTTGTCTGAAAAAGAGTGGACAGGCGTAGTGTTTGGAAACTTATTTCATGTTGCAAATCCATTCTGTGCCGCTAATGACACACTGCCACTTTAATTCGGATTGATGAAAATCGGTGAGTGTAAACAGTCACTGATTAGGATGTTTAAGAAAGACCTCTTGCATGAACTTTATCAAAGAAAGCTCAAGCTTAAACAACACAAACCTCATTTTCTCAGGCACAAGGCTGTTGTTAATCAGGAAATTCATTTTGTTTGAAGACTTCAAAGACGCACACTTCACAATGGGAAATGACCTCGTCCTCCTCCTCCTGATGTTTGTGCTTTCTTCTAGAGGAAATAAAAACACCTCTGGAACGTGTTTCAGGATTAGGTTCATGTTCGTATGTCCTGTCATCTGGAAGAATGTTGTAAAACATTTTTCAAGAAGGCTTCATCTGAAGTGCTGACTTCCATAATACCTCAGTTTTAACTGAACTGGTTTCTGTCAACATAATTTTAGCGAAGTCTATCACGCATAACTTAGCTGTAACTGGTGTGGTTTTTAGCTCCTCGTGGGTCAGTAATGTATTGTGTATTAGGACTTTTTTCCACATTAAAGGCAGGAAAATGCGATTATAATGACGAGTGCATGGTGTGCCACTGGCCTCGTTCAAGGTGAGCTTGTTTGCTATGGCCTGACTGTTTGGATTTGATTTCAGAAGAGGGTGAGATTTGGCTCAGAATGCTCTTGATTGATGATTGTGCAGAGTATTCCTGTTTCTTTGTCTCAGGCAGTGAGGAGGAGGAGAAGAAGGGCTGTGTGTATGAAATTGTAGCTTTTTCCTGATGGGTTTCGCCCCAGCGTGGTCATCTGCAGTCGTGCACTGAAGATCTCTGGGGTTCTGATTCATTGCAACCATATGATGAACCAAATATATTGAAAGGTTCTCAAGCAGCAAAATCTGCTAGCTATTTTTAAAATGATTTAAAATTAATCCGTTCTAGGTGGTAATTGGTAACTTGAGCTTGAATTTTAGCGATTCTCAAAGAACTGATGTCTTTCCTTTGTGGTCCCACGATGATTAAAAAGTAAATTGCGAAATCAAAAGGCTGTAAAAAAGGATTGCTTACCAGGATGGTGGTGTGGTTTCTGTGATTCTGTGACTATAAAGTCTAAAATGCAAAAATGAGCTCGTTTACAAAAAAAGCAAATTGACACCATGTGGAAGACAAAGCATTTAGAAACAGTTAAGTGGCTGGTTGAGTTCCTTTTAAGAATGTTTACAGGATAACCAGGCGCTTTCGTCTCACGCAATAGCATCGCCAAATATATTTTAGTAACTTTCAAATTAATGTCACGCCTTAAGGGAAGGATTTTGATGTATTTCATTTCACTGCAAACCTTTTCCCCCTCTTATTTTTCTTTCAGCCACTAATTTAAGAAAATAGTTAGTTTAAAAAGTCAAAGGCCAGCTCGCACTGAATGAGATTTGGATTGTTTTCTGGAAGCTTTATCATGGCTTTTTTGCTTTTTACTCTTGTGTGTGTGAAATATAACTGAAAGGTGATATATTCATATGATATATGATATATATACAGGTTCCTCACTTGTGTGGTTCCATAACTACTATGTAAACAGTATTACTACTATGTAAAAATATGAATTGGACATACTGAACATATGATGTGTTCCGCAGCAGGAAAGGGGGCATGGTCAAAGTCAAGGTCTCATCATGTATGTGCTGGTGGGGGTCATCTGTGATTTCACTCACTGGACACACGCACAGGACAGTCAACATATGTAACTTTAATTATGAGCAAGCCCCCTAATGTGAAACTAATAGTGTGTGCGCTTGAACGAAAGGCATCCGGGATAACAGTGTGATTTTGTCTAATGAGATCACACTGTGCAACACTCTATGAACGATCTTCTGTGATTTTCTATAATTAATGCAGAACATTTGGAATCACACATGGAAGTGTGCTTTGTGCTCCAGTGAGCTCATTAACAAAGGGAATTGTTTGTGGAATACAGAGAGTTTTGGGGGATTTGGCATTGTAATTATGAAGATTATCCATGACAAAATAATAGAAGGGGATGAAAGATTTTAGAATTAGCAAACACTGAAAAGAACGAACATCTTTTTCATTTTGAACTATACTAGAAGAAAGTGTTGTAAGATTTACTTTGAAAAACCTTTCACTCAGAAATTGCTTGTAAATTTCATAAATAATTACAAAGAAACAACAAGACAAGAACTTTTTATTGGCCCATTATTTAATTTTACATTTGGAAAATACAAAATCAAATGAGATTACAGTAATTAAGCCTTCAACAAACTCATCCTCTGTTATATGAATTTTGCATACTAGACTTTTTACCATTGTAATTTTGTCCCATTTTACACTTGGTTTAACATTGACTATGGTAGTATTTTCTGGCATACAGCTTAAATGAAGTATAAATCATGCACAGCACAGATCACCCCGGAGGTTTTTCTGCCTCCTCAGATTGATTTGCTATCGTGGCCTCTAGTTAATAGATTACCTGGTGTCTTCTGAAAGGCCGAAGTAATCAGTATGCCTTCCAGCACATCAGACTTATAATGAACAAAGGGTTTTGGGGTCATGATAGAGGAGAAGACCTGGAATAGCCATATGCAGCAGGAAAAAACTTTGTTATGGTCTGAAGGTAGTGGGAACTGTGTGTGTGGCATTGTGTTGGCTGCCAATATTTTACAGAAGATGCTCGGATTTGGTTGGTTGAGCTGCTGGCATTCACGGTCATTGTGCTGTGCTCTTAACTGTAGTGAGTTTTGGCTAGACCAATAGCGTGCCATGGCCTGGTGTGGGATGTTTACTGGTATGCCTCATAAAAAAGGACTGCATTGCATGCAAGCAGGCATTCCAGCCCGCAACTGCAGAACATCCGCCACGTGTCCGGAGACCAAGAATCTGTGTGCTCCAGTGGCAGAAGCAAAGCCACTTAAAGATGCAAAAGACACTCAGCTAAATTCAGTATTTCTGATAATGTTTGTCTACAATGCAGATGTTCTTTTTGAAAATTTCTGACATTTGCAAGTCTCTTGCACATAACTCGCCAGAAAGCCAAGACACCCTGCTGACAAGGCAACACTGAGAATGTCGCTGGTGCACTGGTCCAAACATGAGGGAAAAAAGAGATTCTTAGGAAGAAAAGGGAAAAGAAAAGCCTGCTCAGTGGGCGCAGTGTATTCACTCCCATCTGAGGAGTTTTTTGTGTGGATCTCCTCGGATTTACATTCCCATCCCCTTACCACATGTTCCCCTTCGCATTCCTTCAGCTGGTTCTCATCCAGCCAATGTCATACTCCTCGTTTCCCTACCCACGTGCTCCTGTGGGTCAACAAGAGCCGCTCAAATGATAAACCATCCCATCAGTGTTCAGGATAGACCTTGCATGCAAACACCACGAGCAGGTCACCCACTCTCGCTCTCTTTCTCTCCATGAGAAGACAAAGAAGAATTTATTACACTCTGGCCAGAAGGACTCGAGCCGTGACAAACAGCCTCCTGTTGAGAGGCCTGTGTACTGTGGCCAGAGAGTGGGCTGAGTATTCAAACCTGGGTCAAACTCAGGATAAAACAAAGCCTCTTTCATTTACCAGAGGATTCACAGAGCATGACACGTTTGGCAGATTAGACTAATTGATATTGGATGGATGTCATTTTGTATCCATTGCAGCAGCTTAGTAGCATTTGACAAAGCTTATCCTGAGGAATTTATCATTGTTGGCTAGTAACTAAAATAGTACCAGTGAACAGCAGTTTATTTGTTTTCAAAACCATTACAGTGTATTTTTGTGTGTGTGTGTGTTGTGTTGTTTTGTTTTGTTTAGGTTTGGTTTTTGTTTTGTTAGTTTTTGTTTATGCCACCTGTTTATGCACTTTTTGTTGTTGTTATTATTATTTGACAAATATAGATTACTATTACCAATATAATATACAATTACGGAAATAGTGAATCTTAAAAATTGCATTAAGGTTATTTATTAAGTGTTCTTGAAAATGAATTTGTTAAATGTGACAAAATTGTACTATTAAAATTACAGTTAACCTATTTTTAGTTATATTATATATTATATATATAATTATATAATTATTGCCCTATAAATAATATCAATTGAAAAAATGTTTGATCCATTTAGTGGTTTCTTTGCATGTGCTTTAATTAATAGCTACCTACATCGTCATAAGACTGTATGAAACTGTTATTAAATGGCGAGTAGCCTGGCTAATTACTTTTTGAAAGAAGTTTTCATAACGCTGATTATGGGTGATCCATAATGATGGGTGAACTGCAGAGTGGGAACTTTTGTATTTTCTGTAGTTTAAGAACTTGGTACCAGTTGCAACAAACCTTAAAATCCCAGGGGCTAATTGCATAAACTGCACTGCTTAGACTAGTCTTAAAAATTTAGCCATGTAGTTAAAACATTCTTAACATAGTGGCTATGTTCATGCAACTGATTTTCAGCTGGGCATTAGCACTTACAGTAGCATCAGTTGTGATCGCTTCACTCTTCTTTCCTGCTGCAGGTCGGCAATATGTGTGTGGTCAAAAAAATCCCTGTTCAGCACATTTATAACAAGATGTATCATGTGTCATCAGTGTCTTTCAAAAGGCTGGTCAGATCTCAGATCTTAATATTGCACAAACTCTGGCAGAAAATCAGCGTTTTTTTTTGGTCTGTTTTGGTTCTTGTTAATACTAGTGTAAACATAAGGAGATATTTAGTGGTTTACCATGTGAGGCTGAAGTCACATTTTTAGCAGTCGCAAAACAGCTTTTTCCTATTTATTTTAATTGCCCATTTTCAAAATACCCACAGTTTTGCCAAAAATCTGAGATGTTCCTTTTGACAGATTGTGTTTGCGTGGAAATAAAAGACAGGGGAGGCGACATGGTAGAGCGTCCTGATATATTTGTGCTGTGAGAAAGCAGTCTGTCCTAGCATATGCCCTCTGAATGCAAGTGTATGGCCCAGGCATGTCCTTTCGGTGGCTTCCACACCGCCTTATAATAAACTCTAAAATGCTTTTTTCTCTAGAGGCCAGACATTTCTTTTGGGATGAAAATAGACTCTTCCTATAGTCCTTCTACAAAGTCTATTACGATCCATGAAAGTGTTGCAGGACAGATGTGTAGGGTGTAACGTGCTTTTGGCCAAAGCCACCCATGCTTTGTAAATAGTTCTCTGCCTTTTACAGACACACTGCACACAGGAAGTGGAGGAAAGAGTCACCAGTAAAACTTATAGACTTCTCTTTCTCCTTTTTCTCTTCTTCTTACTCTGTTTATTTCACTTCTTTTACTTGTCCTTGTCCCTCAATCATCTTCTCCTACTTTTCTTTCTCTTCCTCCTTTTCCTCCTTTTTCTTCTCCTTCACTTCCTCATACTCCTATTTTTTTCCTCCTCTTTATTCTCTAATTTCTTTAATTCATCTTAAATCACTTTTAGGCAATTTCACCATTACACATTTGTTTTTCAACTAAAACGGTAATTTTTGTTTTTGTCTTGCATGTACCGGTATTTCCTTTAGGATATGCATGTCTAATCAGTTATTGCTTTTATCTAGTTACTATTCAGTTCAATTGCCTCATAGTAAAGCAATTGATATAACAGTAAGTCCTGTAAAAGCTGTTTTTCCCAAGAGTGGTGGTATGATATAATGAAAAGTGGTGTTCAGTTTTCACCCTGCTAATTTAGTAGTCAATGTGCTGAGTGGGCTTTTTATCTTTCTTTCTTTTTGTCAATAAAACCTAAATGGAAGTTGCGCTTTCATTGATTTGCCATTAGTGGACAACTGATTCATTCATGCTGGTAAAAAGTTAAAATGGATGCTGATGTGTGCATATTGTTTTGTTGAAAAGGTACAAAGATGAGAGTTTGTGGAAAGTGCCCTAAATTGAATCATGCTTGAACGTTACTGTATAATACTGTTTTAGAAACTACCAAAATGTGAGACAAGTCCACACCCATTCTCCCTTTGCTTTCACATGATTTCAAACTAGATAATGTGGCTATTGTGGCATTTTGGATCAACAATGTCCAGCCATGACCATGTTGATTTCATGGTGGCCTGAGATGGTTTGTTCCGACTGCAGAGCCGCTGACCCTTTCAATATGTGTCTGCTTCACTGTTTGTTGAAGCCCACCAAGTGAAAGCCTTTAGTCTGACCCTAATTCAATAATACACCAGTTAACATTTTAACAGCTTGCCAGACTGACATAATGAAATGCATTGAATTAGTCTACTATGGTATCGATTATGTGCTGTTTAACAAGGACCTTCTCAAAGTGTCAAATATATTAGTTAATATCTTAAGAGATCTCTTTGTACCTCACTTATTCTTTGACATTTCTTGAGTGTAAATTGGGGTCAAAACACCCTTGATGTGGTAAGACCTTTTGACATGGTTCGCAGCATGAACTAATGCTCTTCATCAGAGGAACTATAGGAAGGATGCACTGCAATAGCAGATGAGGTAACCAGCACTGACATCTTGTTAATACACAAGCATTTTCAGGTTTCCATTGATCTTACGTATCGAGCCACAACCTCCTCTTTCTTTAATTTATTATACTTATATGACTAATAATAATTGATTTAATACTATGCAGTTAGGTTTGTTGATATTGAAAATGTTATGGTTTTACTGGAAAACATGTGCCGCCTTGTGATTTACTCTTTTAGAAAATCGTGGCAGGACCATGTTGCAGTGATTGTATCAGAAAGAAACACCATGGCATTTTTATATATAAAACTGCACATAATGATTATATTATAGTATTTACATGGTAAAAAGTTAAATTAATATAAAAAACATGGTTTAACCATTGTACCATATCCAATAAATGAATGAGAAAAATGCAAAATAATAAATGAATGCATAAATGCAAAAGAATGCATGAATGCAGAATGAATGAATGCAAATGAATGAAAGCAAACAAAATAATGCATGAATACAGAAGAATGAATGAATGAATGAATTAATTAATGGATGAATGGACTAATGACATAGAATGAAATAATGATCCCTAGAATAAATAAGAGTATGACAGAATGACCAGCATAATGTAAGAATGAAGGTTAGAATGACTGAAGAAAACAATTAAAGATTAAATGAAAGAAAGAAAGAAAGATTGAAGAAAAAGCAAGAATGAAAGATTGATAGAGAGTATGAATGAATTAAGGAAGAACTGAAAGAATGAAAAACATACGTACTTTGTGTGAGCTGCTCAGCTTGGAAGGTGTTTCCTTAACAATTCAGTCCTTTATTCCAACACATTAATTGATTTTCCTCTTTTATAGCCCATGCAGCTTTTCTTCATGAAACTGCACAATAGAACAAGGCTGTTGTTCCTGAGAGCTCTTCTGGTGTAAGCACCACATAAGGGGATTGTATTCTGTTATTGACCTGCAGGCACTCTCATGGGAAGAAACCATAGACAAAAGCCCAGGCAGGAGAGCAGAGTGGACAGACCGGACGGCCTCTCTGTAGGCATTCTCAAAATATGACTGCGGCCCTTTCAGACATTGTAGCTGGGTGATGACACATACTTGGCAGACCGAAAAACACATCTCCCTAATGCCTGTGCCCCCCCCCCCCCTTCACTTGCTGGCACAAATAGAAAACAAGTGTGCATTGTCTCAAACTTTCAGTAGAATCTCTGGATTTCAAGGGAGCTATGTTTGCTTCATTATAACATATAGACCCTTGATGTACTTGCATTATATGAATGCCAGCTGACATTCGTGCATTTTGGCAGAAAGAATTTACTCTGTGCGCTAAGCTAATCGTGCGTCGAGACTATTCATCCAGTTCGTGAAGAAAGTAAGGCAATACATGGAATATGGTCACTCCGTAGTAGGTCACTTGTTGCTTTTGATTCCAAAGACCAGACTCTTTGCACGGTTTGTTTTGCTTTTGGCTTGAATTATAAGCCTTTGTTTTGGATGTAGCAAAGCTGTACTTGTCCAAAAACATTGAGGTTGCAGCCTGCTATCAACACCTCAGCATTTAAGCTCCTCTCATAGACACCGAGCTGAATCTTGCTCCCAGTCTGACGGATCTGGGATCTAGATTACACAGGATTTATTTTGGATTTCACTTCTCATTAGAGCTGGGGTCGGGCAAAATGTAACAATGTGCCAATCATGACAGGGATAGAGCGATAAGAAAACATGCTTTGACAGATGTGGTCACAGTATCCCCGGCATTGGACTCTAGATAAAGCAAAGTGGCCAGTTTCGGGATTGCGTGATACCACGGGTCCGCTGAGAGTTGTCAAGTGTAAGAATGCACTCTTGCATGTTAAAAAGCTTCTGATGGACTCTAGGTTCTGTCCCTCTCTACTTCCTTTATGGGTAAGAACAATCAGCCCATGGCAGAGATTCGCTTTCACATTATTTGTCTCACTAACACCAATTAGAATCATTCTAGGGAGTCAGACTCCCTTGGGGTGCTGTCAAGCCAAATCAGGCAGTGGCTCAAGAATCCATGTACTCATGAAGCAATCCAAGAGCTTGCACTGTTCCTGAGATTCAGTTACAATCCTCCACCAGAGCTCCAAGTGTTCCTTTTTAGATTTTCCTTTTTCACACTTCACGTGAAAGCTGATCTCGGAAGCCCCTGCCTGCCGGGCCTGGCACAGAGTCTATTGTTGTGTCTGGGCTGTTGGGTGTCAAGTCATCAGGCAATAGTGTTTGTTTTCTTTGGTTCACCAAAAATATCCAGTAAATTGGCAACCCCTTCCAAATGAACCAAATGTGTAATTGAGCCACAATGGCTCTCGTGTTATCCTTTTGTACAGAAGGATGAAGATCTTATTTGACGAATGGTTTGGAGAAAATGAAGATATGCCTGAGGGGGAAAAATAATGAAATTCTGCAAAGAAAGTGATTGATTCAAAGTCAAGGCAGGGAATTGAAATGTGTCTGATGATGGAGAGCTTTATCTCACTTGTAGTTCTCAGAGCATCTGTTTTTCTTGTGGACTCTTACAAGGCAATGGCTGCAATTTCAACACGTCTTGTTGAAAATTTCTCCCAAGACAACCAAGAAGTTGATGCATTTCCTGAATCAGTTCTTTTTTTGGCAGTTCTGTCTTTTGTAACATCTCCTCACTTTCCCCATTTCCATCTGTTCTCATGGACGACTGGTAGACAGGCGTTCGCTGCTGGTAACTGTGCAAGTGTGCTAGCAAGTAACAAATGATCAAAGGCTTTGGCTCACTCTACAGCCAGGGATCCATTGCTCTTTTTGCATTATATCTTTCTCTTGTAAACATGTTTCAATTAAACTTTTTGTCTCCATTCTGTGTTGATTGCACATTCTTGGCACCATTACTGTGAAGGCTGATTATTCAGTAGCACTGATGGTGCGTTATCGCACTTGTCACATATTTCCTCTTGCATGTTTTAATTACAGCTTATGTCATTGCTTGCACTCTCTAAGGAGAATAATTACGCTCTACGGTTCAACACCATCTTCTTGTGCTCAGGCATACATTCACGATCACAGGAGGTAGAGTGTTTATTTCACATCAAGATACCACCGCCTTTGGTTTGAATGACATGGTTTTTGGCAGGGATGACTGCATATGGTATAACGTAACTGCCTAGTTGCTTTGTTTACACGTGTTTGTGGTGTTTGCTTGTCTTGAGGGTTCTTTCTACCTTGTTTGGCGGCGCGATGCAGGCAGACAGCATAGGCACAGTGTGTCTATGGCCTCCTGAGCATATCCTGCCCTGCCTCCTCCTGAACAACTCTACACTTTTATAAGGCTTTCTTCAGACATATTTAGAGTCCCAAAACTTTCTACCAAAGAGTAAACTGCACATTTATTCTTCCATGCAATTGGCTGTCTTTATGCATTTTTCATTCCCATTAGCTTTGTTTCTTTCTGTCTCAGTTTCTTCAGGATAGCCAATAGACATATTCTATAATCGGGTTGGTGTGACTGACAGGCATTTGGTACAACTCCGTGCTTGCTAAAGGCTAAATGGAGGTCCCTGTTGTTCTGTTGAGCTTTTACTTGTTTTTGGTCAAGGATGTGGTACATGTCTGCAGTTTCTAAACGTCGAGGAAAGACAAAATCAATTTTCCCTCCTCACCTTTCTTTCTGTCTTGTGTCCCAGTCAAACATTACTTAACTAGAAGGTCATCCTTGTGTGAAAAATGTTAAATGTATTGTTTAAACTGACTGCTATTCCTGAGCAGAATATCATGGAAGACTTTGATTAAATGGAAGAGCATGTTTAGAAGTAAACAATATTTTTTTTCTTAAATATATGTTGCTCAGTCCTACCATTCATTCATGTCGGCAACTGCAATGTTCCAGGAAGAGTTACATGCCAAAGTTAAAGAATTAGCATTAGCGGGTTGGAAAATCAATAGTAGTGATGCTTGCCTTACTGAATAACATTGACAAAGCTGAAAGATTTTTATATTGTTCAGTTTTCATGCATTTTTTTTATACTTCAACATATGGTCTCATGTCTGTGATGTGTTTTAATCATGCCCTGTCCTGATCTTTTGTCAAGACTGCTGTGTTAGAACTTCAGCAAGTGATGAATGTCTGTCATAGCTGATACACTAACAGAACAATTGATGTAGGATGAGGACTGACCCAACCTTCACTTAAAAGCAATATCCTTGTGCACACAATAGTAAATGAATTGACATTTTATAAATTAGAATTTTTAAAATCTTAAACTATTTATTTTTCTCCACACAGCCGTGCAATCAAGACCAACCAGGACCTTCTCCCCGAAACGCCTTGGATCAACATATTCTACGATGACTTCTGGGGGACACTTCTCACCCACAGCGGTAGCCACAAGTCCTACCGCCCGCTCTGCACGCTCTCCTTTCGACTCAACTACTCCCTGGGCAGCTTAGATCCCTGGGGTTTCCACCTGGTCAATGTGGTTCTACACTGCGCCACGACTGCTCTGTTCTCTAGTCTCTCAAGCCTGCTACTGGGGTCGGGTTGCTGGAGCCTGCTGGCCGGGCTTCTCTTTGCCGCTCACCCCATCCACACGGAGGCTGTGGCAGGCATCGTGGGCCGTGCTGACGTAGGAGCTGCCCTCTTCTTCCTCCTGGCCCTGCGTTGCTACTTTCGCCACTGTTCCCTGAGGACGAGCGGTGCTCATGGATGGAGCTGGACATGGTTCTTGGGCACCTTGGTGTGTGCTTCCTGTAGCATGCTTTGGAAGGAGCAAGGCGTGACTGTGCTGGCCGTGGCTGCCATGTACGACGTGTTTGTCTTCCACAAATTGAAGCTGCAGCAGGTTCCCTCTCTCTTCCTAAAGGTAAATGGCCTTTATCTTACCCATTTGGAAAACCATCTGTGTTTTTATACGCATGGATCTGATATCCTAAATTCTTGAATAGTGCTTATGTGTGCTGGTGGATAATTTGAATACAATTTTATGTGTGGTGTTTGCTTTCCATCAGGAAAAAATTTGGAAAACATTTTGGCATGTATGATCAACTGAGTTAACCTTAGCAAATCTTATTATTTTTCTTTTTCTCTTTCTTTTTCTTCATAATGCAGTAGAAAAATGCAAGAGCAGAGGTCAATCAAAAGAAAATTGGTGTTTGTTTGGTGCATTAACATACATCTGGTCAGATATGTTTGTATTTTCGCTTGGCAGCACAAGACGACCTGTAATTGCAATTAATTTAGGCAACCTCGTTGCAGCTATGTTTCCCTTTTTTATTTGGAGTTTGCTGAATGCCGGCTCTTTAGATTTCAATGATCCGTTCTGCTTTCTCAAACTGCCGTTCATCCGAACCCGTCACGGGTGAAATCAGTCCCCAGTCAAGTCCTGTTTTTAATGAACCCTTTATAATTGGAAAATTTTCAAGTGAGGCTGGAAAGGCCTTGCTAACCTTCTGAAGTTACACTCTGGCCGTTAATAATACGATCATAACGAATGCTCCTTTAATGAGGTCTAATGATGTGGATGTATTGTGTTTACATGAGAACAGCAATTAGTGCAGCGATGACTCATAAACAGCAGCAGTCAATGTGTATTTGTATGTGTGCAAAATAAGGTATGGTGGAGAGAGCAGGACAGGGAAATCAATGATATTATAAGGATTGCACACAGTGGTGCCTTGGTTCTGACTGTGCAGCTTTCTGCTCTTCAAGCACCTGACCATCAGGTCGACTTTGGCTCAACTCTGGATTGTCAAGGATTTACCATCGACCATCAAAACCCACTGACATCGTAACCCTCAGCCAGTCAGTGCAAAATAAACTGACGTGTGCACAAATAGGACTGAGGATTGCAAGTCCATTGAACTCTCTTGCCAGAGTGTAAAGATTTTTTTCCTAAAAAATGTTTGTATTCTGGACCTTTTTTTGCAATAATGACTTCTTTTTTTTTCTAGTTTTAATTATGAAATTATCAAAATAATTTTGACACCTTAATCTTCAAATTTAGATGCCATCTCAATTTCAACTTTAAATCTCATAATTATGACTGTATTGCAATGTCATTTTTTTCATATAGCTTTGACTAGGGATGTCCCGATCAGGTTATTTTGTCCTCGAGTCCGAGTCATTTGATTTTGAGTATCTGCCGATACCGAGTCCCGATCCGATACTTCTATAATACATAAAAAAAGAATAAATAAGGGCGAAAAAACAGATCCAGGATCTTCAATAAATTACATTTTGAAATATATTCAAATATAAAACAGCTATTTTAAATAGGCTAGTAAAAATATTTCAAAATCTTACTGTTTTGCTGTACTTTGGATCAAATAAATGCAGGCTTGGTGAATAGAAGGGACTTCTTAAAAAAAAAAAAAAAAAAACCTTAACAAGCTTACTGTTCAAAAACTTCTGACTGGTAGTATAGGCAACTTTATTTTTTCTCTAATTTCTAGCTTTTAATTGGCTTAGAAATCTATAAATGCTGGACAATAACAAATAATAATGATTTGTTTATATACTACAAACACTGTTTATTCATAATAATGCAGAATAGTTTCTATACAATAGTGTTCGAACAATGACCTCCAGCTCAACACAGCCAAAACCCAGGAACTCATTGTTGACTTTAGACATAGGCCATTTCCTAAAACACCAATACAAATAAATGGCAATTCAATCACCATCACTGACTCCTTTAAATTCCTAGGAACACATATTAGCAATAACCTGAAGTGGACAACTAACACTAATCAAATCATTGCAAAGGCTCAACAAAGACTTTACTTCCTCAGACAGCTTAAAAAATACCGGATCAGACATCAGCTCCTTGTTCTGTTCCATTCCGCTATCATCGAGTCCATCATTACATCATCAATAACAGTATGGTATGGTAGCACAGACAGCCAAACAAAGAAAAAACTACAGCAGACTGTCAACAAAGCATCCAAGATCATAGGGAAACCACTGCCTTCAGTCGATTCCCTTTATACATATCAGACTGTAAAGCGGGCAAAGAAAATCATCTCTGACCCCTCACATCCAGCGAACCACCTTTTTCAGCTCCTTCCCTCAGGGAGGCGCTACAGGTCACTCTCTACCAAGACCAAACGCTTCACAAACAGCTTTTTCCCCATAGCCATCAGGACTCTGAACTCCTCTCTTTAGTTTAGTTTTTCCTCTCATACACTACGCATGGTCATGTACCCACTGTATCTTGTATTGTTACATGTTGTGAAGTGTATTGTCTATTTGTTGTTTGTAATGTATGATGATGTAGAGCTTAAACATACTGTACCGAAAACAAATTCCACCGGCATTGTCGTGTGGCTAAATAAACTATCTATCTATCTATCTATCTATCTATCTATCTATCTATCTATCTATCTATCTATCTATCTATCTATCTATCTATCTATCTATCTATCTATCTATCTATCTATACTGTAATAAATACTATGTCAATCAGCACTGCATTGTTCATACTTTATTTATCACCTGCTGGAGATGACTTGAAGAACAATTTATTGTCGTGATCGTATATTAATGTCTTCGTGTTTGCATAAGTTTCTGTTTTCCTGTGAGCACCACAGCATAGCTGGACGCTTTTGTCCATATTAGGAATATCTTGATATCAGCGCGAGAGCGTGCTCCGGCTTCGAGTATGAATGAAACACACACTGCATGAGAGTTTAGCGCTCTGTGATGTTCATCTCGCTGTATCCTGGGTCCGAATGAAATATCAGGTCATGCGCAAACTATCATGTCTCTTTGAGTTTGAATCTATATTTATTCACACCAGCTCTTGAAAACAAAGTGCCGCATGCGTTGCTGTTTCTGTGTGGAGTCAAAAGGGTCTAACTCTGTGCCACCGCATAACAAAAGATGTGTTAAAAATCGAGTCTGAAACCACACGATCGGGCCCGATTTCCGATCACGTGATCGGATCTGGACATCCCTAGCTTTGACCTTTCAGAATTTTGACATTTCAACTTTTTTTTTCATAATTTCAATTTAGTAGCTCATTATCTGGGCTTTTTATTTAATAACTATGATGATTTTTTTCTTTGAATGGCAGAAATCTGCTTCTATTATGTTTGTTTGCATCATACAGTATTTCAAATGTGTATAATATTTATATACTTAATTTGATTTACTACTGTCTAGACTTCATAGTTGTCATTAATGTCATTGATGCTCCTAACACATTTTTCATACTACAATTACATTCAAACAAATTAGAACACAAAAATTAAAAAATATAAACAACCGGTAAACAGCTTTTCACTCTTACCGCACAAAGCCATGCAAAATCCTGTCACAATGCTTCTCACAAGTTTACTTTATTAGCTTACCAACAATGCTGTTTGTACTGCGGAAAAATGGCAAAATTGCCAAGACCTCAGGAAAGACATTTTACAGCTTAATGCTGATGAATAAACATTGTGATCTCATTCTGAAAGGTGTGTATGCCAAACATGGTGTGCTAATTGCATCTAACTTCAGTATCTGTTAGTGAAAATGAGCCTATTAACTTGTTCCAGAAAATTAGCTAATAAAAGAGCATTTTCCACATAAACATAAAATGATTACACCATAAATGCAACAGTTGCCATGCCAACAATGTTACACGTGAGTGTTAGATGTTAAAAAGCTTCATTCATTGTGATGCAGGTTTGATCTTCTCTACAAAAAAGGTTACAGATAAAGGCTGAAAGTCTGCGTCATTCTGTGAGTATCGAATTTTAAACTTCTCAGCAAGCATACTTTGATTGGCTGTGAGCGTGGAGGCTTTTTTAAAGGGTGAGCAATGACCAAAAGCATCATAGAGCTCTAACAGGACTCTCAATAAAACTCCCCCAAGAGCTTTGGAGGGAGACGCTGCCAAGGGCACTTAGATCGCAGCTCCCTGTTAACTCAACATGTGCTTATGCACTCAACTCATTCTCTCTCCTTCTCATGTCCGTACGCACACGCACACTTATGCTCCATTCTCAAACCAAACATGATGCCTACCTAGACTGCATTTTAGGCATCACAGGCACCCAAATGCAAGCAGTTTCAAAAATGAATTGGCAGAAGAAAAATAGCAATGCCGGTATAACCAATTAAATCTTAAAATCATCCATTTTTCTCTTATCAGCCAAGCCGTAAAAATAATTAACAGCTTATCTGTATTATTCATAACGTTCATATTGCATGTCCTTAACATAATTTTGCACAACATCATTTTGTGGTTAAGAAAACCACAATCTTTTTTTAATTGAAATGGCATTTTAAGATGAAGAGCCACTAAAGATTGACTACAAACAATATCACGTTAAACAGACTAAATTTTAATTTCTTACAGCCTCATTTTCACGCATCAAATTAAACATAGCATCCAAGAGAAGATTAGAAAGAAATTCTGAACAGTCCAGGGTCCTGTTCTAAAAAAAAACACTTTAATGCAGTTTAGAAGCCTTTTAAACTTGAAATAATTAAACAGAATGCACCATCCATCTTCATAATTGTCGAGTCAAGACCAGCTGCCCAGGGAGCTTTAACTTATGGGAGACATTATGATTTAGCATCGATATAAAAGTATGGGATGATGTCATAAACTGCATACCACGATCAGATAAGCGGCCCAATTTACAATCACATCACTATTCTCTTACAAGCCT
The DNA here is from genome assembly GCF_963082965.1 of Carassius carassius. Classification (NCBI taxonomy): domain Eukaryota; kingdom Metazoa; phylum Chordata; class Actinopteri; order Cypriniformes; family Cyprinidae; genus Carassius; species Carassius carassius. Next base: position 28,491,781 of record NC_081767.1, on the reverse strand, counting down.
ACACATTTAATATGGATGGGCAAGCCCAGACACCAACAGTTCTGCACCAAAACAGAATCATAGACAAGCCATATTGACGGATGCGCTCTAACATCTAAACGCTGGTGTTTTTTAGTTTATTCCTCGTTTAGTTTATCGTCTCATTATAGCGAATGAGTCTTCAGGCCCTTGGATGTAGGAAGCAGTTTGTCTCCTCAGTAAAACCCATCCAGCTTTCATCTCTGGAATAATCGCTGCACTGTAGCCTGGCAGATGAGAGGTATTTGTCCTTGGGCTTGCAGATCATAAACGTCTTGATGCGTATGTGTTTACATAGTAATTCTGGCTTCCCCTTCAACTCCGCTTTACTCTAAGCTGTCGTAAGTCAGACTGACACGGTCTCTCCTCAAAGAGGAAAATCTGGAATTATTTGCCTCTGACAACGTGCTAATACTATTGAACCGGATGACAGCAATGTGAAAACACAGCCGGCCCTGATGCGGAAAGGATATGTGAAGCACATGGGTTCACGGGCAAATTAATGCTCTCTGGCACATTGTGAAGTGACACATTTCTACTGTACGGCTTAATATAGTTAAAATGACAGCTGGGGCTGATAGAAGAGCTGATGATTGATGGGGAGATGCTCAATCAGAGTGCAGAGAGCTGTCGGATATGAGAGATCATGATCTTTTGTCACCAACATGCCAGACTTCCCAGGAAGAAGTGATGTGCGATCACAGAGCCTGTCTGCTGCCGTCTAAGAATAAGCCAAAGGCAGACGGCACCGCACATCAGCCTCCCTCTGAAATGTGATGAGAAGTGAAGCCATACTGGTTCAAAATACACTTACTATAAGCACAGAAATGTACACCAGAAATGAACTGAGTCAGAAATGAACTTTTTAAGGGCAAAATATGCCCATTTAAGGATAATTGTTTTGGCACATTTTTTCTCTGTAACACATAAATTGCAGAGCATGCCATCCATTTATGTTAAATATATTCAAACTGAATAAATGAACTGAAGTAAAATCTCAGTCTAAACAACTGTTAGCTACAGGTTTTAGAAGGTGGAAGATAATACTGAAATTCTGGCTGATATAATAAGCAATAATTATTTTGTTATGGCCGATAACCGACAAATGAGGTTTTAAATTTTTGTTTTTCTTCCATTTTAATTATTTTTTATATTATTTCTATATTATTTTGTCTAAATGGATAAGAAAATGTGAATTTATGCATCACCAAATGATTATATAAAAAAAAAATACATTTATCGTATTTATTGTAAAAAATTATTTGTGTTCTGTTTAAAGGCATAGCTCACACAAAAATGAAAATTCTGTCATCATTTATTCACCAATAAACTGTTTCATACCAGTATGAGTTTAAAGGGTTAGTTCATCCAAAAATTAAAATTATGTCACCCTCATGTCGTTCCAAACCCGTAAGATCTCCGTTCATCTTCAGAACACAGTTTAAGATATTTTAGATTTAGTCCGAGAGCTTTCTGTCCCTCCAATAGAAATTGTTGAAGCATCAAAAATACATTTTGGTCCAAAAATAACAAAAATTACGACTTTATTCAGCATTGTCTTCACATGTGTTCACAACACTGCAGTGACACTGCTGACGTGTTATCTTTGTTATTGGGCGCACCAGAAAACACGTCAGCAGCGTCGTACTTCAACTGTCACAGCAGTCGCACTCACAACAGACACGGAAGAGAAGACAATGCTGAATAAAGTCATAATATTTTCATTTTTGGACCAAAATGTATTTCTGATGCTTCAACTAATTCTAACTGACCCTCTGATGTCACATGGACTACTTTGAATATGTTTTTCTTCCCTTTCTGGACATGGACAATATACCGTACATACATTTTCAATGGAGGGACAGAAAGCTCTCGGACTAAATCTAAAATATCTTAAACTGTGTTCCAAAGATAAACTGAGGTCTTACGGGTTTGGAACGACATGAGGGATAATTTTTTTTTGGATGAACTTACTTTAATTCCTCTGCTGAATGCAAAAGAAGATATTTTTAATAATGTGGGTGACCAAACAGTTGCTGGTAGCTATTGACATCCAGGGTAGGGAAGAACATACTATGGAAGTTAAAGGCTACCAGCAACTGTTTGGTTACCGTTCTTCAAAATATCTTCTTTTACATTCAGAAAAAGAAATGAACTCATACAGGATTGGTACAACATAATGAGAAAATTTGAGTGAAAAATTTCATTTCATCCCTTGAAATGACTGTGAAATGATGGCAATGGTCATTTTAAATGTAAAAATATTAATAAATGGGTATGCACAATTAAATATTCAATAGCGTGCAATATATATTCTGTATCAACAGTTACAATAAAAAAGGTAGTTTTTTGATTAGACCAAAATATATACGTTATTTTTTAATTACATACACTTCAACATTCTAAAACCACTAAGAAAAACAATGAAATGTCATTTTGACATCCAAAGTAAAGGCATTTGGAATTTAGCTTTAATTAGGCATGTTTTTACCATCTTTTTCCTATAAGAGCACTGTGGTATTCGATAAGTCAAGTGCTTTACCATGTGGGTGGTTCAGTTGGAAGGAAGCCCTGGTATGTCAATGAAGCATGTGTTAAGTTCAGCTCTGGGTGTGTGTGGCTGTGTTTAAGGGAACAGGTGTGAATTTATGACATGGCCTTGTGTGAACACACAGACACGTATGCACACAAGCACACACAGATGGTATGCGTATACTCTAATGCCTTCTGTCAATGTATGATGAAGTGGTGCTCTGTAGACATCATCCCGTACAGGAGCACATACCCACCAGGGGCACTTTTATATTGCTCTATATAGCTGCTCCAACAATCAAAATGGCCTCAAACCAAATTCTTTTGTCTGTTTTTGTCTTGTTTTATGGTTTCCTTTGACAACCAATTGGAATTTGAAGTAAAGATGATACTATGCTCTCTGCATTAACAGAATCTGTTGTGTCTGTGAGATCAGCGTAAGCAGTGACCCTGTCATGCATTCGGGCATACCACCCTTTGCCCTCACTCTTTCACACAAAAGAGCACAGCACTACTTGTGACATTTAAGAGATAGGAATTCAGAGATGAAGACTGTGTGAAAAGACCTAAAAGTGTTCCCTAACACACAGCATAGTCTAGATAGATAGATAGATAGATAGATAGATAGATAGATAGATAGATAGATAGATAGATAGATAGATAGCAAATCAGTTGCTAATAATATATAGCAAGGGGTTCTGGTTTTGCAATAGTGTTAGGGATGTCTTCCAAAAAACAAAGTAGTTTCAGAAGTGGAGCCATTTAATAGTAATGTTGCATAATAATGTTCCATCCATCCATTTATTTAAAAAATGTAGGGCTTGAGGGGCTGAAATTTAAATGGGCTTAGTGATGTCATCCAAAAAGTAGTTTCAGAAGTGAAGCAGTTGAAAATATTTTAGTGTAAGATGCTGAAACGACTTGTTTTAAAAAAATAAAATAATTTTTGTGTAAGCAAAAGGTTTAAGATATTACAAGAAATCTTTCTTTTGTACATGTGAAAATGTGTGCCTTATCTCTGCCTTTTCCTTGTCTGATATAATTCATGCATTTTCAGCTGCTGTTTAGTTTGCGGAGAGATGCGTGAGAAGCGTTGCAAGGCTTCAGTGTTTGTTTTTCCCAGAGTTATATGTTAGAGAGCTCAGAATCAGTGATCTGTCACCGCTCCTCTATATATAGTGCTCTGTGGTTACTGTGTCTGAGCGGCGCTCTCCTCTGCTGTCTACCCTCAGACTTGAGTTAATGCATCTGGAAACACAAGACTCACTCTTCCCACACAACCACACTGCAGTGGAGATGATCCGTTGATAATTTGGAGATATCTGGTATGATGGAGAAGATGGTCATGTGTAGCTGATTGGTTTTGGCTGACCTGGATATCTGACATGCTTGCTTCATTTTTGAATGAACTCATAGTGTTGCAATAAACACTCAATACATAATATCAAAGTCAAATCTGTTTAGGTTTTTGTATTATAAGTGACTTCAAACCAGTTTTTTTCTGTTATGCATGCACAGAATTTATAATGTTAATTCATAATTTGTTTATTCATAAAAATTGTGATAAACTACTACAGTAAGCTTTTTTATCTCTTATCAAAGGAGTATCTTATTTATCTGGTGACTGCAAATAAATGACTCCCAGATTAGCTCATTTTATTGTATGTGCTCATAATTTCTCACTCCCTAATTATCAATTAGCATAATGCTCAGCTGATTCGCCCAGTCATGTAATTACTCTTTAAGTGAGCAGAGCATCTGAAGGTCGAAATGAGATTTGTGACAATCCTCTAAAAATCTCTGCAACGAATCAATGCCATGCTGATGTGATGTTTGCTATGAAATGTTTCTGTTTTTATTGATCATAGCTGATTTATACTGCATTGCTCTGCAAATACTGATGGTCCTTGAGGTGGCATTTTAAAGGGAAATTCTCATATGCAGCATCTTTCTCACGCTCCTGAAGATGCAAAGTCATTTACATTTGCCATTTTACATTTCTTGCTTTAGCTAAGTGGCATAATCATTGAACCATGCATCCATCTGGCTGCATTCAAGGGAAACATTTTCCAAGGGTTGCAGTTTAGCTTGGTGTTTTTCTGGATTAAAACTGCTTTTAGGAATTTATTTGCATCCCAAATCGGATAGTTATGCACTATTCTAGGATTTTTTGTAGTATAAATAAGTGTGAGGAAAAATTCCAAAAAACTAAAAGTTCACTTGAAATACTCGGATGATGCACTTAACTGAAAAAAAGTAAGTGTGGAATGTTGGACACTTCATGCACTCAACTGTTGCAACTTTAATTGCGTATAAAAAGGGTGGGGGGCTCTGATTATAAATGACCTTCTATAATTCTTACACTACATGGTTGAGTAGATAGTGTATAAGTACATATAAGTTCACACTCACAGTGTATAGTGCGTCATTTGGGATGCAGCTTTTGTGTTAACTGGTTAAGGGCCACATGTTGCACTTTTGTAGCATCTTATTTTTTCCCCTCAAATCCACCAGTCAAGGAACACTAATTTTGTACATGACCATTTTCCACCTTACCTTGATATATTTATTTTGACCATTAATAATTGAGCAGCAAATGCAGCGTATTAGAATAATTTCTGAAGTATCATGTGACAAGGAAGACTGGAGTAATGATGCTGAAAATACAGCTTTGCATCATGGGAATAAATAACATTTTAAGATATATTAAAATAGAGCTGTCATTTTAAAGTAGAATCGTATTTCTTAGTATTACTGATTTTTAATCCGATAAATGCAGCCTGATGAGCATAAGTGATTTTTTTTTTAAAAATTCAAAACTTTTGACCGTTAATGATATACATAATGCAATTTGATGACTTTAACACTGGAAATAAATTAACACTTACAAATATTTACTCAAAAACCACAAAAAAACAAAAACAAATTGTTTGTTCAAGCAGATGTGGTAAATTCTAAATTACGTTTTTGTGCAGCTTGTTTTCCAGGATGAAGTTTTGAGTTTCGAAAGTCTATGTTTAGCTACATAGTAATTGTGAACTATTTAATGTCAAAGGAACAAAATAAATTCTGGTGTTCAATTTGATGTTCCCTTTAATAAAAAGACTGCATCACTGCAGCAGCCATCAGCTCTCTGTAATTTACAGAGACCACCTATCTAACCTAAGTGAACTTTGAGTTTGTAAACTGAAAGGTTTCATTGAATGATTGCTAAAGGTTCAGATTAAGACCTTTCAGGTGGTTGTTACTGGGGGCTCATTTTGCTCAGATCTCTTAGCTACATTAAGCACTCATTTCTATAAAACCAAGAGGAGAAATATGAATTATCATAACAAAGAGGCCGTTTAAGCAGTGTGATTAATGATCACAGGGACGTCTGCAGGGTAAACCCACTCTCATTTCACATGTGTAGGCTATATTTTGTTGTTTATGCTAATTTGCACAGGAAAAAGGGCTTTCGCATCTTGCTCCAGCCCACCGTTTTATACTTCTCTAGTTCTTACAGCATTATTACAGTCTTTTGAGTTTTGTGTACTTTTCACAGCCGACGTCTACAATATTGACGTGTCCCATTGACCTGCTTTATATACCACTTTATAAAACCGCATGTAATAAAGGGGAAGCTTATGTAGTTGCCAAGCAGAATCTTGCATTTAGCTTGATTTTGTTTACAAATTTGGTTCACGAAGATCCGCTTCTGAGGTTCTACTCTTGATCCAATCGCAGGCATAAATATCTCATATGTAATCAAAGCAAAATCATGTTACTGAATACATTTAAGACATTTTTTTGACAGCACTATCAATTTTCATTGCAGTTTTCCTCAGTCGTTCTTTTTTTACTGTGTAATATTCTGTATTTTGTGAGTAATATTGGTCCGTTTCTCATGTCTTTGTTGTAGCACGTTGGAGTTATTAAAGTGCTGCAGCAGAACCATGAAGCATCTACTCATGACACGAATGCTAGAGTGGAACGGCTCCATTTTTCTATAATGTCAGAGTTTGTTGCCACTTCAGCAGTATTTCAGCACTGTGATGTTTTTGTACTGAAGAGATTTAATTCTCTGTCATTCAGCAGCAATATAGCACACATGAGAAAATGAGAACAATGTGAGATGAATATAAATTTTTCGAAGTGAGCTTGAACACATACAGAAGCTAAATAGTGCTCTCAAACCTCACTGGAAAGTGCTCTTGTATTATTTGGTTGTAGTTTATAGAAGCTGTATAGGTGCAGTTATTCTCACACTCTTTTCCGTTTCTAATAATAGTGTCTGCCTTGTTCATATTTTTCATTCCTTTTAATTTTCTGTGTTTTTCTATCTCCATATCTTTTCGGCAGACATTTGCCTACAGAAGCAGGAGCTGCTCTTTTATATTGCTTTTCTCTCACTGCCTTTAATTTCCAAATATAGAGTGTTTTGTTTTATTTCTTATTATCGCTCATTTTTTTCAATTACAGCCTGGGACTAGTTGTCTCTGAGGATTTGGGTAAATTTCTTTTGCACAGCTGTACTTATTGATTTTTATCTTGTACGAATCCCTTGTCAGATACTGAAGTCTCTTTTTGCAGATTTAGAACTTTTTACAATTTTCTGGGTAATAGATCAGGTAATGATGCTCACATGATGTGACCCCTTCCCTTAATTATGTACAGTAAAGTTATAATAGCATCGCACATACCGTATATCTTGTTTATTTCAATGGGTTTCATGACCTATTTAAATTAGTACTAATATAAGTCTATTTTACATATCTTCAGAGTAATATTTAGATTTTTGAACCTTAATTTCTATGCAAAATACTAGTTGGTGAAAGGAATGGTTCACAAAAAGTAATATTCCATCATCATATTCTCCATACCTGTTTGACCTGCTTATTCCCCATATTAGTGAATGTAAATAGTGATCACAGCTGTTCGTGGTCTTCATCCACTTCCATTGTATTAAAAAAAAATCTTACGTGGTTAAAAGTAAGAAAATAGCCAGATTGAGTTTTGTTTTGTGTCTCACGGGAGTTTTCTAGAGGCAAGAGTCTTTCTACTGTAAGCCCTAATGTAATCCGTGGGCCGAAGTAAGCCTTTGTTTGGGTTGTAGTTGCTGACTGGTTGATTTATTGATGCCTGTCTCCTCCGGTCCAGCGCTGGTCTGGCTGAAGATGAAATGTGGTATTCAGGAATCCATAATTTCCTTAGAAAGGCTTTTAACACCATTACTGACGCCGTCTTATGGGAACTTGTAGTGTTTTCATGTTCTTTATGTGTACTTAGTGCTAAGAAACAGTTGCTGGAAGCATAGAGTATAATACTGTATAACCTCAAGGTGGCCGCCTACATGTACACAAAGAACCTGCCATATACCACAGCTTGTCATATGGCACTCACTCACATCCAGTCTGTTTTCTTTGGTCAAGCGCAGCCAATACAAACAGCCCTGGATTTGCTATACGTTGATGCAGCAACAAGGCTGGAAACTCAGCAGAGTTTCAACATTATAACCTACACAGCAGAATCACAAGTCTGTGTTCAGTTCAGACGATTAGTTTCGGAGAGCTCTGCTGACGGTGCACAGAAGTGCCAAGCTGCAACAGCTACAAAAAACTCAAAAGTAGTTTTACCTGAGGATAAGTTTGGTTAAATTGGCGTTTTTGGCCTAATGGTTAGAGTTTCGGACTTGTAACCAGAGGGTTGCGAGTTCGAGTCTCAGGTCCAGCATGAATTGTCGGTGGGGGGAGTGAATAACCAGCTCTCTCTTCCACCCTTGATACCACAACCAAGGTGAGACCCTTGAGCGATGCACCGAACCCCCAACTGATCTCTAGGCGCTGCAGCAATATGTCTGCCCACTGCTCCGGGTATGTGTTCACGGTGTGTGTGTTCCCTTAAATGCAGAGCACGAATTCCGAGTATGGGTCACCATACTTGACCACACATCACTTCACTTTAATTAAACTTCACTTCAAAAAGGCTTTATTTCATCTAATTAATTTGATCTGGAGAGGAATTTGTGTGATTGCTCTTTATATAATTTTTTACACATCATTCATTTTGGCATTCTTTGTTCCTCACCTTAATTAATTCCTTTAATTAAATGTCATGTTTTAATCACATATTAAATCAGACGTATGTTCATATCCAGAATATGTGGCCCTTCATAAATCCCACTTTAAAAGGTTAGTTCTCCCATGAAACTTCTTTCATCTCATTTACTCATTGTTATGTAATTCCACATGTATGATTTTCTTTTGTTCTGTGGAATTAAGATTTATGGAAAGTCAAAGGGATCAAAAACAACACTGGCCCCCAATGAAGGTCATTGTAGGTCATACCAAGATGGCGGCGCGTCCACACGCAGCGGCTTCTCTCTGTCCCGACAGAACGGTGTTTTCGTGTTTTTTGTCTTGTGAGTCACAGTGTTTTTGTACGTCGTCGTCACGTCTACTTGTCTGTAAGCGTAAATACAGTCGCGAGTTTCTGCTCCATGTCGGCAGAACCGCATTTTTACAGTTAAACTCCGCGCACACGGAACAGCTGCGGGATCTCGGTCTGCTACGGAGCCCTTCACCATCACCAACTACTGCATCTCGCCCACAGCGGAGGCGCCACAAGCGGTGCGAGAGGAAGCAGAAGAGGGGTAAGCGCAGAGGTATCTGGGCTAGGCTAATGGCTAACCCACACAAGCCATCTTTCCCCATCATCGAACTGCTTAACGTACTGTTATGATCTGCAAACACTGCTCACCCCTGGTGGAGCTTATTATTATTAAGTGCCGGCCGTTCTATCTGCCGAGGGAATATACTGCTCATTTCGGTGTACATTCCCCCGTTCAACATCATCAGCAACAGGAACGACGCACTAAATGAACTGTACCAGCACATCAGTGAGCAGCAGACAGCACACCTCGATGCTTTTCTCATCATAGCTGGGGATTTCAACCATGCTGACCTAAAGAGTGTGTTTCCAAAAATACACCAACACATTAACTTTCCAACACGAGGTAATAACATTTTGGACTTTGTTTACACCACACAGAGAGGAGCTTACAAAGCCCTCCCCCTCCCCCACCTCGGAGCCTCAGACCACATCACTGTCATGCTAATGCCTGCATACAGACCGCTCATTAAAGCCGCCAAACCAGTTTACAAACAGATTAAACTGTTGCCAGAAGGATCATCAGAGGTTCTTCAGTCTTCAACACAACTGACTGGGACATGTTTAAGCAGGCTGCCACATGCAATAACACCACTGACCACCACTGAGTACTCAGAGACTGTCACTGCCTACATCTACAAGTGTATTGATGATGTAACGGTCACAAAAACCATCACTGTCCGTGCCAACCAGAAGCCATGGATGACAGGGGAGGTCTACAGACTTCTGAAGACACGGAACGCTGCCTTCAAAGCTGGAGATGAGGTGGGCCTGAGAACAGCTAGGACCAACCTGTCCCGTGGCATCAGAGAGGCTAAGAGACAGCACTCCAGGAGGATAGCTCATCAATTCAGCGACAGCAGAGACACTAGGAACCTGTGGCAGGGGATACAGACCATTACGAACTACAAGCCCCCACCACGGACCTGTGACAACATCTCTCTGCTGAACAAGCTGAACACCTTCTTCGCTCGCTTTGAGCAACAAAACAGCACCACTGCACAGAAGACTCCACCTCCTCCCGGCAACCAGGTGATGACGCTGACCTCAGACAGTGTGAGAAGATCCTTCAGCAGGATCAATGCCAAGTGGTGCAGTGACAACAATCTCTCTCTGAACGTGGAGAAGACAAAGGAGATTGAGGACCTCTCCTGGACTGAAAACACTGCAGCACTGGCCAAGAAATCACAACAGCGTCTTAACTTCCTCCGCAAACTGAGAAGAGCCAGAGCCCCGGCCCGCATCATGTACACCTTCTACAGAGGCACCATCGAGAGCATCCTGACGAGCTGGATCACTGTGAGGTATAGCGCCTGCAACGCGTCCTGCCAAAAGACTCTGCAACGCATAGTGAGAGCAGCTGAGAAGATCATTGGTTTCTCTCTCCCCTCCCTCCAGGACATTTATGGAACACGTCTCACCCGCAAAGCCCTCTGCATCACAGGTGATCCCACTCACCCATCACACAGCTTCTTCAGTCTGCTACCATCAGGGAGGAGACTGCGGAGTCTCCAGGCCAGGACCAGCAGACTGAAGGACAGCTTCATCCACCAGGCTGTCAGGAAGCTGAACTCCCTCCCGAACTTGCCCCCCCTCCCCTCTTCTGCCCCAGGCACCACTGAACTATGAACCCATGAACCCCCCCCCCCCCACACACACACACACACTAATTATATGATGGCATGCACTAGTCACTTTGTGCAGCATTGTTCTGCTCTCTACCTCATTCAGCATGGAACTGACGTCATTCCACTAAATCTGCCATTTGCCTTGCGCTGCTTTATTTAACTTGATTTTTAATTTTATTATATGCCTTTTTTTTTACATTCCCTTATTGTATAGTTGTATCTACATTTTATATTTGATCTAGATTTTTTAGGCTTTAATGTTAATGTTATCTGTATGCACCGGGGTCTGAGAGTAACGCAATTTCGATTATCTGTATGTATGTACTGTACATGTGGAAATTGACAATAAAGCAAACTTGAACTTGTATGATCAGAAAAATACCCTCTTTTTTGTTCTACAGAAGAAAGAAAGTGTGATGCTGGTTTGGAAGGACATGCAGATGGGTGAACCATCCCTTGAAAAATAACTACCATTTAAATCAGTGCATGAAATCACAGACGTCTTATGTTAATAACTAACTCAAATGTCATATTAGAAAACTAGTCCAGTCTGAACATGTGGCTTAATATGCTACAATTGTGGCTTTCAGAGTGGATTGGGGTCACGGTGGTGCATTCATTTGCTATGTTTTTGCAGAAAGTTCTCCTTGACCTTAGTGACCTGAAAGGGATGAATCAGTATCTTTTCACTGCTGCTGAGGATTGTGGACACACACACAGGCTTGCCGAACCATTCAGGCTAAATAAACAGCAGTGATTTAGGAAGCAGAAGTTTATGGTAGAAGGTCTCTCAGTGGCTGCACTCAATACATTTTTCACAGGAAGCAATCCTGAGTTTGAATGGATTGAGGTTTCACAATCTCATCACTTTATTTACGTTTCAGGTTTTCCTCTTTTGTGGTCAAACTTCATGTTTTTGGAAAATGGTGATACATAGCTGCAAGGCATTTATTTTGGCTTCCTTGGAAAGATTTAATACTTTGGGACATAGGCCTATAAAACCTTCAGATGTCATTCTTCCGTTTGTGATCAAATCAGACTTCTGACCTGACTAAAATGCTAAGAGCAGTTTAGAAAGCAATCATAACCCAAGGCCAGAATAATTTAAACTTTCTGATCCCCTTTGTGCTTCCCGCTGTCATGGCCTTGCTAGGTAATAAATGTCTCTTTTTATTAGTCAAATATAAAGTTTCATATTTGTATCGGCTTGAATGCAAGCTCTGCGTCACTCTTTTCTGCTTAGCCATCCAAGACAGGGCAAAAATGAACCCGAAAATTCACCTTGAGAAATTAGATATCTACTTGCCATTTGATTATGAAGTTTGTTACACTTGGCGTATCGGTAGTGCCAGCTTATCTGTGCACATTCCCGTTTGAGCTGGAATGATTACTGTAGGACTGTGGCCATCTGGAACACAGGCACATCTTTAAGTATCAAAATCTTCAAACATCCCACCAAACCAAATATTTGCTTTCACATATATATCTAGCGCACGAACGCACGCACACACACACACACACACACACACACAGAGATATATATGTATGTATATATATATTTTTTTTAAGCAAGAATGAATGTAAAGGAATTTAGGGGGCTTGGTTAAGGTTCAGTCAATTTAATTTATATTGAGAGAATGATAAGTTGTTGATGTTGAAGTTATTGTGATTCATTTCAAATGTTGTAAGTGGTGTCATTTCTTTGCGATTATTTACAGTTGCATTTATGCATTTAGCAGATGTTTTTATCCAAAGCGAACTACAGTGCATTGAGGCTAACATTTTCTACCTAACATGTGTTCCCTGGGAATCGAACCCACAACCTTTTGCGCTGCTAACGCAATGCTCTACCACTAAACCACTGAAACACTTAGGTGAACTTGTCCTTTTTTAGTCTCGTTTTAGTCAACTAAGCTCTAATTGGGGGATTTGATCTCTTGATATCTGGCAACCACAAACATGACTGTTTTTGAGTCTTGTACAGCAGTCTGAAATGTTTTGGCTTTTTTTTTTTTTTTTTTACAAAAATAGGTTTTGGTAAAGTTTTTGTTCTTTTAACTACATTTTGATCTCGTCTTTTTTCATCAACAATATTGCATGTTCGTCTCGTTTTCGTCAGGGGAAAAAACTGTTGAGAAACATTTTTTGTCACAGATTTTGTTAACAAAATTAACACTAGCTCTCACTGACTAAGGAACTGGTGTAGTTTCTAGAAGTAGAGTAGCAGTATAAAGTAATAGTGTTACAGGCCTGATAAAAGTCTTAATTTGTTGTATTTCAGGCTAAGAAAATGCTGGAGTGTGATTCTCTGTTGATTTTGTAGTTGTGGCTCATGGAGAATTTCCTATGGCACTGGCATCATATCACTTTCTTTTTGTGCTTGCAGACAATTCCAAGGCTGTTTTTGCCCAGCATAATCATATTTTATGTTAGACAAAACATTTTAATTGTTATTGGTTGTCTGATTTCATCAGTACATTAGATAGCATCTTGCATTCTTGATTGCTTGATTACTTTCTCTCATTTTCTCTCTTACTTGGTGTGTGTTGTTTGGAAGATCATGTCTTGTGACATTTCAGTTCCTCAAATTTATTTTATTTATCTTATCTCAGCTTCTGCTCCAATAAATGTCTCTCCAGTAAATGTTATCGGAGTGTAACTCCTGTATATCTTTGCTGCTGCCTGTCACAAAAGGAAATCATCTTCAGTAGCACTCTACATTTGTCTTCAGGCCCAAGGTTGCATGCGGATTCATTTGAAAAGTCTCATTAAGAGCAGCAGAATATTTAGCGCAGACTCGGATGGCTTTTATCCTTCAACTGTTCTCCCCAAATCCCTCACGATTACAGCTAATTTACTCATGAAGGAAATTCAAATATTTATCAGTTTCTTCTTCTATCAGTCCTTTAAGTTAAATCCAAGAGTAATGAGGCACGCATTGGAAACACTGACAGACTTCTGAGAAAAAATCCTTACTCTGAAACTTTGAGGAAAGCTCAAAATATCCTGGAAGAAGAGCAATCTGGACATAATATGAGAGCGGCTTGTTGGTTTAAGTGAATTTTAAAAGCTAAATCCTCATATGGCATCTTGGCTGTTTTTTCTTGATCCGTTTATAACTGTGCTCAAAGCAGTTCAGAGCAAATATTCAGCACGTTGAAGCTGAATCGCAAATCTCACAGGGTGTTGGCTCTGGCAGAATGGCTTATATGTTTTCCAGCCATGTGCAATTCATTTGTTTGAGCGGCTGGGTGTCGCAGGACTGATTTAGGTTGTGGTGTACCTGTAGATGGAGTACAACCCGAATTCCGGAAAAGTTGGGACGTTTTTTAAATTTTAATAAAATGAAAACTAAAAGACTTTCAAATCACATGAGCCAATATTTTATTCACAATAGAACATAGATAACATAGCAAATGTTTAAACTGAGAAAGTTTACAATTTTATGCACAAAATGAGCTCATTTCAATTTTGATTTCTGCTACAGGTCTCAAAATAGTTGGGACGGGGCATGTTTACCATGGTGTAGTATCTCCTTTTCTTTTCAAAACAGTTTGAAGACGTCTGGGCATTGAGGCTATGAGTTGCTGGAGTTTTGCTGTTGGAATTTGGTCCCATTCTTGCCTTATATAGATTTCCAGCTGCTGAAGAGTTCGTGGTCGTCTTTGACGTATTTTTCGTTTAATGATGCGCCAAATTTTCTCTATAGGTGAAAGATCTGGACTGCAGACAGGCCAGGTTAGCACCCGGACTCTTCTACGACGAAGCCATGCTGTTGTTATAGCTGCAGTATGTGGTTTTGCATTGTCCTGCTGAAATAAACAAGGCCTTCCCTGAAATAGACGTTGTTTGGAGGGAAGCATATGTTGCTCTAAAACCTTTATATACCTTTCAGCATTCACAGAGCCTTCCAAAACATGCAAGCTGCCCATACCGTATGCACTTATGCACCCCCATACCATCAGAGATGCTGGCTTTTGAACTGAACGCTGATAACATGCTGGAAGGTCTCCCTCCTCTTTAGCCCGGAGGACACGGCGTCTGTGATTTCCAACAAGAATGTCAAATTTGGACTCGTCTGACCATAAAACACTATTCCACTTTGAAATAGTCCATTTTAAATGAGCCTTGGCCCACAGGACACGACGGCGCTTCTGGACCATGTTCACATATGGCTTCCTTTTTGCATGATAGAGCTTTAGTTGGCATCTGCTGATGGCACGGCGGATTGTGTTTACCGACAGTGGTTTCTGAAAGTATTCCTGGGCCCATTTAGTAATGTCATTGACACAATCATGCCGATGAGTGATGCAGTGTCGTCTGAGAGCCCGAAGACCACGGGCATCCAATAAAGGTCTCCGGCCTTGTCCCTTACGCACAGAGATTTCTCCAGTTTCTCTGAATCTTTTGATGATGTTATGCACTGTAGATTATGAGATTTGCAAAGCCTTTGCAATTTGACGTTGAGGAACATTGTTTTTAAAGTTATCCACAATTTTTTTACGCAGTCTTTCACAAATTGGAGAGCCTCTGCCCATCTTTACTTCTGAGAGACTCTGCTTCTCTAAGACAAAGCTTTTACAGCTAATCATGTTACAGACCTGATATCAATTAAGTTAATTAATCACTAGATGTTCTCCCAGCTGAATCTTTTCAAAACTGCTTGCTTTTTTAGCCATTTGTTGCCCCCGTGCCAACTTTTTTGAGACCTGTAGCAGGCATTAAATTTTAAATGAGCTAATTAAGTGGATAAAAGTGTAAAATTTCTCAGTTTAAACATTTGCTGTGTTATCTATGTTCTATTGTGAATAAAATATTGGCTCATGTGATTTGAAATTCCTTTAGTTTTCATTTTATTAAAATTTAAAAAACGTCCCAACTTTTCCGGAATTGGGGTTGTAGATAAAAGTTCTAATGGAGTTAGTTTTTGTAATTGTGATTTTGTTCTCCTTCATGTGGTGGCACATTAAAACCTAAAGACATAATTTTTTTATTTTATTTATTTTTTTACATAATTTAAGAGCTATATCAAGGCATACAGCATGCCTTTTAAATATTAAATCTGTTTGAATATATGAATTAACCATGCATCATGGTTAATAGAAACTCGAGAGATGCACAGTTTATTTGCTCATCTGAATATTGACACAATCTGTAAACAACTTTTTATTTTGTTATTTATTTATCTTTTTTTTTTAAGTGAACAGTATTGTTTGAGACTGGATATACAAAATATTATTCAGACTGTACATTTATTTTTACTATTTTTATTTATTTTCAAGTATATAATTTAAATAGCAGTCTTGAAAACAGTGATGAACATTAAATAATTGTCAACTATCATACCTTTTTGGAGCACAAAACATACATAGTTTAGGAAAAGTAACAATGACTTCTGTTTTTTTTCTACCTTCCCTATTCAGTAAATTAAATTTTTTTACGAATGCATTTTTGTGAATATCCAGAGCTTCTTAAATTTTCCAAAACGTCCTGAAAAAAAAATGCTGCCAAAAATGGTTTTCTTTCTTTCACTTTTCGTCTGAATAGGTCTGTTGTGTGCTTTATCTCCGTGGACGTTATCCTCATATGCCTGTTTCTAGTGGTTTCATGTCAAACTGATGGAGAGGAAATGACAATTAGAGGAATGGAGAAAGCCTCCATCCCTCCTGCCGGGCAGTGTTAAACCACTTATTTCAAGACAAAACTGGGTTATAGACAAAAAAATAAGACAAAAGCTATATACCACATTGAGCTGAAGAAGGCCTGACACTAAAAACAGAAGCCGTATTATGAAGATGGACATTTCTTGTTTATGTGGGAGATGAGGGAGATTCTCTAAGGGTTTGGTGTTTTCTGATTTTATTCTTCCTTTCTAGTTGGTTGTCTTGTACTATTCCCTTGCATAAACTCATCTCTAGAGAACTGAATATCGTTTCAGGAAGATGAACATTGATGGTGCTTAGAATCCATTCTTTTATGGTGACACGTCTTTGTGTAGCAACTTCAAGCTGCACATATGAATGTGGCTAAGTCTGCTGTGTTTTACTCTCTCCCAGATACTAGGCAGACTAGAAGTGACAATTGTTGTTTGTCTGATGGTCAGATAGTGTGAATAAAATAATTTTTCTATGTGTTTGTGTTCTTAAACTCGCTTCTCAGTTTTTCTTCCGTGCACTCAGCCTGAGGACGTTTTCACTTGGTTAAGCACAGCTACATTTTGTCCAGCATTGTGCATCAGTACTCTTCAGATACAATGAGGCAAACGCATCCCTGCTTTCTCGAATACGGTGTCTTGTTGTAGAGTATGAGGAGTCTTTTTCCCAGCAGGAAAAGTCAACAACATTTTGGAAGGTTTTTGACTTAAGCTCAGTGACCTATTTCAGAGTAAAACAGAATATTCTGAGACAAAAAGGTTGGGAACTTGATTTTATCCTTTGGGATATGATTGATGGAATTGTGAATCATATTTGCATTCCATTGTAGACTTGACTGTAGGTTTGCAAAAACAGTGCATAAGTAGCTAGAAACTGGTTAACCTTATCCAGTAGTTTTGACATGAATGAACATGTAAAGGAAAGTGGGGAAAAAATAATTTCAGAAGAAATCAGGTTTATTAATTTGATTTAATAGGATGAAGACACTTTTCTTTTATTAGTTACTGATATGTTGTGTTCAGTAAGATCAGTGTGTAAATGTGTGGGTCAATTTTGATTTCACTTCGACATAAACAACAAGGAATGGCATTCCCAGCACATTCCACACAAATTTCAGAGAAAAATAGAATATTCAGCTGTCATTTTATATAGGCTGGAACTTGACTTTATTTTATTTTTTCCTCATCCATTCAGCAAAAATTGTCAGTATAAAAGTCAAATGCAGAGAAAGTATTTACATTTTCATGAAATATTTTGATTTAAATGAAATATTTATTTTCTTTAGAATGATCAACATCACGTTATTTATATGCTGTTATAGTTTTTATTAATATTTTAAATGTATTTTTTTATATTTTCCACTTTTGTAATTCTATTATTATTTTTATTATTATTATTATTCAAGTTTAATACATTTTTAAGTGTTTGCTTTAGTTTTAGTTCAGTTATTCTTTAATTATTTTTGTTTTTGTTCTAGCTTTATTTCTATAAACAAATTTTTTAAATATTTAAATAATAACCTTGCCAGAAACACAGTTTTGATTGCATTTTGAAATACAGTATTTTGTACATTTATAGTATCTTCTGCATGCACACACACACACACACACACACACACACACACTGATTCAAACCTATGCAAATCCCAGGGTCTATGTGTTTTGGCTCCAAACCGTTAAGCGCTAAAAATCCTTGCTGGTTCTAGAGTTTGTGCAGCCCAAACCTGCAGTCGCCTCATAAATCCAGCGAGAATCCTATGAGCAAGCGTTCACACTCCCGCATGACCTCACTGACACATCTTCAGACTCCGCTAGAGCTCCACAATCTGTCTCACTTCGCGCGTCTCACCCCCACTGGGTTTAAGCGCCCTTAGACCACCGGTAATTCGTATAGAGTTTACTTTTTATTTATTTATATATTTGTATGTGTGTGCACAAGAAACGTCCCACATTTACAGGCTTTTGGTGAGTCTGGCTGAAAGGGTCACGTGGAGTTCAGTCATTCGCTCGCACATGCACTAAAATGACAGATGTGTCCCCATCACCACACTTATTTGCAGAGATTTATATCAATTTAAAAGAATTCATCTGTTTGAATTCACAATCCTTCAGTGCTAGATGAAAATGGTAATACATCACCCCAAAGCTCTCCTGGCCCCTCGGAAAATCCTATATCTATGAAAAGAAACATTCAGGAGAGAAGTGTCATTAGATGTGAAGACATTTGAAAGCCTTTTCCTGGTAGGAATTCTTTGACTCCAAGGATGTAATTATTATGCCTATATGCTATGTGATCGTCGCTCTCTTACTGGTGTTATTCACTAATTAGGGACAGGAATTGCATCCGTACTACAGATGTAGTGAAGTATGCAAGGACTTTCAAGTCGAACCAAAAAGGAAATAGCAGAATTTGCCAGGCAAAAAAACCTTACAACTTCACATTTTGCACAAATAAAATGCCACTTGACCTTTGTCTTGACACTCAGCAGGTGTCTTGTTTTCAGTCAGCTGTCCATTAGTGTGTCCATTAGACAGTATTGAGGTCGACTTTGCGCATGTGACGCTTAGAAGTGAATTTTAATATTACATTAATTTATTTCACATTGTATGTTTTATTCATTTCATAAAACCAAAAAATTTTTTTTTTAAATATATGAAAATTCTTTAACACCATAAATTACAATTATCAAAATTATTATTCAGGCTTTTCTTGGTGTTATGTGGCCCTTTCCTATGTTATCATCTCACAGATTCAGAGCTGCGTGTCTGTCAGCTCTTATGGTAAAGGTTATGTAATTTGGGGCATGCTCTATACATCTGTGCATAACATGATTACATGGGAAGTGGCCTGTTACAGACATTTCCCCTGTGAGTAATAATGTGCTTTTTTTCTAAAGCAGAGATGACCAAAAACAGGACAAAAGAATCTATACTGTATAAGGGGCCGTTCACATATCGCGTCTTTTGCATGCTCAAATTCGTTATTTCCAATTTAGGCACGCGGTATGCGCGTTCATAATGGAAGGGAATGGCCTCTAAAGCAGCTGGACATTAATGCAGAACACATAATCACTGTCTCACAGTCATTCTGTTAGTGAGTTACAATAAATGGTGTTGTGGACTGACAAAATGGTTCACAAATAATCTTTAGGGAAAGCATTTGTAATAACTTTTATTAACAAATAATGACTTATTGAGAATTTTCACAAATGTTCATATGGCTTATATAGTGAATAAAATAATTTTTCAACAGTCTCTGTCCTTATTCACTTTTAATTTCGGTAGAAAATCAGTTTAAACATCCTCCCTAACAAAGAAGGTCATACAGGTTTGGAACAACATGAAAAAAGAAGATTGCAGAATACTAATTTTGGGGAGAACTGTCCCTTTAATGGTAATTAAAGAAGGCCTTGAAGTAATCAATTGCGTGTTTGTTTGAGGTCTGTACCGAATGAGTTCCGTGTTTGGAGGAAGTCATAAAATTGCTTGAGGGTGTCCTTGATCCAAAATCAACACGAAAAGGAAGGCGTACTGAACTTTTGCAGCTGCTCTACCAGGAACTGTACAATATTCTCTCCTATTACTTAACATGTAAAATATTCAAACACTCCATAAATACTCTGAAATCATTTTCATGGTAGAGTGTTTAATATCAGCGCTGCAGTATGATGTATTGGCACCTTTATGAGGCCATATCTTGTTTATTTTATAAAGTCTGAAAAAGCCGGCTGTATGAGACAGAGATGAATGCAGCGCTGCCTTATGTTGTGACGTCAAGCTGTACTCACTGACCAGCAGTCAGTGACTCTGTTTATTATTCTGGCCTCTCTGAAAAATGTGGAAAATGTGTGTCTACTTTTGGCCAAGAGTTTTAAATTGTTTGCAGTGACTGGAGATGCAAAGAGCTGATTCTCGTTAACCACCACAGGCCTCACAAGGATTGATGTCACAATGAAACCGTAGTATGCGCATGTGGTACAGTACGTATTGAATAACTCTTAAGACTCCAACAAATGGCTCATGAAGGTTGCTTGTGTTCCAAATTGTGCTCCAGTATTTATTTTTCCGATCTCAATTTACGTTGGCTTATTGTTCAATCTTAGTATTAATTTACTAACAAGACCAAAAGACCTGGTCCAGACGTGAGCACAAGGGTTTGAAAAACTCAAACATTTTTTTCTTTTTTAAATATTCCAGTCACTTTGTGTTTTCATCTGTGTTGTGTGTTCATGTTAATAATATTTTATTTTGATTTGTTATATTTTGATTGTCTGGTTTTTGTTTAGTTTTGTTTGGTTATATATATTATTTTTATATATATTTGTATTGTTTTGTTTTGCTTTATAAATGGCTATATTATGTTTTTTTTTCTCCCTTATTGCATACCTCACTTTTTCTAAATGAAATCAAGTTCTTTTTTTGTATGTTGTGGGTTGGATGTACCCAGACCAATTTTATTTTTGTTCATTTTATGTTTGCTTCTGCCATATCTGCTCTTAAATTCTGCTAATCTTCTCTTTTCATCCATGTTGTTTTTTATCTGTTTTTGTTTTTCAGAAGAAGAACCTGCTCTTGAGCGTTTTTCTGCTGGGCTTCTGGGGTATCATCCTTCTGGCTTGCCGTCTATACTGGATGGGCAACAAACCTCCGAACTTCTCCAACTCGGACAACCCTGCAGCAGACTGTCCTTGTTTCCTAACTAGGATGCTAACATTCTTTTTTCTCCCTGCCATGAACGTTTGGATCCTCCTGTGCCCTGACATGCTAAGTTTTGATTGGTCAATGGATGCTCTGCCTCTACTGAGGAGCGTCGCAGATTGGCGGAACCTCCACACCGTGGCCTTCTACACCTCGCTGCTTGCACTGGCTTGGTTCGGGCTTTGCCTTTACCCAACCAGAAGCAAGGAGACCAACGGGAAAGCACCTCATGTAGCAAACGGGAAGTCCGCGAATGGACACAGTTGTAGCTCTGATTATGAACACTCAACTTTTTACTCAAACTCAATGCAGATGAATGGAACAAATGGTACTGCAAAACACTATTCATCGTCTTTACCCACCACTGAGAGTTTGGTTGTCTTCTCATTGGGTTTGCTGGGCGTTCCCTTCATCCCTGCCACCAACCTATTCTTCTATGTGGGGTTTGTGGTGGCAGAGCGAGTACTGTACATCCCTAGTATGGGCTTCTGCCTGCTGGTAGCAGTGGGGATGAGATCCTTATATGTCAGATTGAGAAGGAAGTCCTTCAGAACTTTGGTGCTAGGCTGCTCTGCCACCCTGGTCCTTCTTTTTGGGATTAAGACGGTGTTGAGGAACCATGACTGGCAGAATGAGGAGATGTTATACAAATCAGGGATATCTGTGAACCCTGCTAAAGGTAATTTTAACAGAGTCCAAGCTATTCAGGAGATTCAACCTCCTACTGAATGACTACCTGCTTTCCAGTGTTATTTTAGTATATTTTAAAATTTTTCGTTTTTAGTAATTTTTTTTGTTTTCCATTTTATGTTTAATTTTAATGTTTTATATATATATATATATATATATATATATATATATATATATATATATATATATATATATATATATATATATATATATATATATATATATAAATGTATGCATTTAGCAGATGGTTTTATCCAAAGCGATTTACAGTGCATTTAGACTAACATTTTTTACCTAACATGTGTTCCCTGAGAATCGAACCCACAACTTTGCGCTGCTAATGCAATGCTCTGCCACTTGAGCCACAGGAACAATTAATTACTATTAGATACTAATTAAATACTATTAATATGTATTTATAGATTTTATTCATTGTTTTATATTAGTTGTAGTTTATTTAGTACATCAGCTAAATAAAAATTAGCTAAACTAAAAAAAAAATGTTACCGAAGTCATATAGTCATCCTTCTACACTAAAACAGCCAGGAGATGGTAAGTGTTAACTTAATGAGGTGACAGCAGGATGGGTTGCAAGTTGCGATCATTTATGTTCCCACAAATGCTGCTGCCAACCAAAAATGACAGTTGCTTATCATGGAAAGTTTTGAGGTTTGAGGATTTATGTATCATGTTTCCTCAGCCTCTCTTTATTTATGTACTCCTTTTTGGTCTATTACTCAAATATTTCAATTTAAATCTAAAATATTTAATTCGATTATTTAGGTAAGTGATATTGACATTTACAAAGCGCTTAATGGCATAAAAACAATATCACAAATACCTTTTAAGTACCAAGTTTCATTAGCGCAAAGAATATTTTATTTATTGTAAGCTCAAGATGATGATTTAATGCATTAGAATCATTAGACATTTTCTCAGTTTATCACTCATATGGATCCATGCATTAAATTCATTTTTGTGTAGAGGAGAGCCACTGAACTGTTAAATTATCATCCTCTCTGATTGAAATCCATCTATTAACGACAGGCCGTTATCCTCATTGCTTAAATCTCTTAAATTGATTGTCACAATTTCATTTAAATCATTTATCGAGCAAGCCTACTTCAATATGACTTTGTAATTACCTCCCGTGATCCAATTTTACGGTCTTGCCCCTTTCATGGCACAGATACTATGCATGAGTAGCGTCTAAGATTGCATTAATATAATGTAATTTACTTTTTTCCTTGCTTGTGCCTCTCAAAACCCTTTATGAATTTCAGATTCTGTATCCAGTTTACTATGTGCTTTGGTATGGAATTACATTTGTTTCTATAATAATGAACAAAACTTTATAAAACTGAATGTATCTTTTTCAGAAACGATCAAAAATATGCCATTACAAAAGAAGAAAAACACTATGAAAATGAAAAAAAAAAATGAACTCAGTCGCACAAATTTAACATGCTCTTCAAATATGCTTAATTCTTTGTTAATATTTTTCAAAGATTCGTTTTCGAATCAAAGTTAACTTTTTTCTAATTGCACACTTATCTACTCTCTTTTTCTGAAAAAATAAATAAATACATAAATCAGTGTAATTTCTTTTTTTTTTTTTTTGAATGTTTTATTCTCCTTCCTCAGCTTGGGGTAACTTGGGAAACGTTCTCAAGAACCAGGGAAAAGTGGTGGAGGCCGAGCAAGCCTACAGGAACGCTCTGTACTACCGGAGGAACATGGCCGATATGTTGTATAACCTGTGAGTGAGCATACTTCCTTCTAACAGCCGAATCTATCAATATTTCCTTTTTAAAGCTGAATAAATCTCCTGAGAGTCCAGAGTCTTACTGTCCCCAGGTTCATCAGCCTTCCAGAGGACGGTGTCACTAGACACATTAACCCCCTCAGCCAGGGCATGAAGGCACTTAATACGTAATTCATATACCACACACAGTTCTTAGTTATCCATATAAAGCATTAAGGATGGGGATCCTTAGGTACCTCACTATTCGATTAGATATTAATTCATGGAGTTATGATGTGATTACAAAACGATTCTCGTTGCATCTCGATTTCTCAGCAGTGAGGGAGTTTAGAGTGACAGATTTTGCACACTACGTCATACATTGGGAATTTGGGAAACAACTTTTTTTTTTTTTACTCTCCCCTCTAGCCTTTGTAATATTTGTACAAACACAGGGCTTTGGGTTTATTTTAGTTCTCTGGAAGTCAATTTCATAGTTATTTAACTCAAATATCACTGAACAAATTTAGATATAAAGTGACTATAATGGTTTATTTTGTTAACTTCTTTCTTGTTTGTTAATTTGAATGAATTGTGTTACTCATACTTTGTAACTTCTTGTTCTCATTTGTTCTACCTTTTGGATTGCAGGGGTCTGTTGCTCCAGGAAAACAACAGATTCTCAGAGGCCCTCCACTACTATAAGCTGGCCATTGGGAGCAGGCCAACGCTGGCTTGTAAGTACAGCTCCTCTTTTTATTAACAATTTCAAGCCTACTCAGTCTTCACTGTGCCAAGGCAACTACTGTACAATTTAAAAGGTCTATGTGTGTGTGTGTGTGTGTTAGTGTGTGTGCTTGGCCAGCATTAAAGAAATAATAATGATGATTCACAGGCATACACAGTCGCTCTGTTTCCACTCTTGTCAAGGAATGATTGACGTTTGATTTGATTTCAACAGAAAAAAAAAAGATCCAGGCCAAAATACTTTTATACTATCTGGTCCGGTGTGGATTCATTTGCTTGCCCCATATATATGTGTGTGTGTGTGTGTGTGTGTGTGTGTGTATATATATATATATATATATATATATATATATATATATATATATATATATACACACACACACACACACACACACACACACACACACACACACACATACATACATACATACATATATTTTTTTTAAAAAAGGATAAAAGTGGCAAAAAAAAGTACCAACAACATACAAATGTTATAGAATAATATAGCTTAAGATACTTCTTATGAGCTAAACAATTAACTATTATTTAACCTATTCCAAACTTTTGGCATATATATATATGTGTGTGTGTATATATATATATATATATATATATATATATATATATATATATATATATATATATAAAAGGAAAACGCATATAAAATATGTAAAATAGTAATACAACCCAGTAATAGAGAACTATGGTTAAAGTCATGTTTTTGCAGTGGTGCAATTAAAGAATTCACCCTTGGATTTTGGTGCAAAGATATTTCCTGACTCTCTACTTCCCTCACATGCTACTTTAGTGCAGTAGCTTTTCCTCACATGTTAATGTGTTGTGAGACATCTGCAAGAGATCTGCAACAGTTTGAGATCAGAGCAGGCACATATTGCAGCTCTTAGGAGAGTGATAGATGTCTACTTTCCCCGAGTCCCTGCTGCATGAATGGTGATAAATTTTCCCGTCCTGTGATATAAACTCATTTAAATCTGTGGTTCTGTTTGTATGTATGGTCTATTAAGAGCATCAGAATTAAGCCTGCAGCTGGAGTGGATATTCCCCTGCTGATTTAGATTTGATTCTGGCCGGGTGGATAGTGAATATGTACTGGCACCTCATCGACTAGACTGCAGGCCGCTGATCTGCATAAATCAACTAGTTCATTCCTGCAGCCCCAGTGGAAGTCTTTCTCTGAGCCTCAATAAGCCTCATTACCTTTTGCACTTATTTTCACCTTTTTTTACTCTCTCTCTTTCAGCCGCCTACTTGAACACAGGGATTGTCCTGATGAACCAGGGCCGTCTAGAGGAGGCCAAGCGCACTTTTGTCACTTGTGCCGATATCCCAGATGAAAACCTGAAGGATCCTCATGCACACAAGAGCTCAGTGACCAGCTGCCTGTATAACCTGGGAAAGCTTCTTCATGAGCAGGGCCACCAGGAGGTGAGACGCTCTCGAACACAGTCAAAGCCTTTTTAGATACTTTAGATTTAAAGTATGCACACACCAAATCTGATGTAATAAAATTACATGAACAGGGCTTAAAGTATTCCGGCACCGTGCCGGATCTCCGGCGCGTGGCCGTGAGGAAAAAAATAATAATATAATATTTGAGAGCCTGCAGATGCAGTTTAATATTTTCGAGCCAATTTATTTCTTTTACCAATCATATGAGAGGAACGCAGCTTTAACTAACGTTACAAGCCTATCAGAAGCAGAGAAGGGCGTGTCCTTGCAACACAGGATGATTGACGCTCATACGTCAATGTCACGTTAGCGTTGTCGGAGAAAACAAAAACGGAGCGTAAGTTTATGAAGCCTTGGGATGATGTCCTAGACTCCTAGCAATAGATAAAGGACTCAAAAATAAATGGCGCTTTTTGGCAGTTGGTGCAAGAAACTGAGAGAGCCCGGGGCTTGTTTCTGCATGATTTGCTCGAGGAAGCTACTGTATGCCAGCAGCGGTAAGAAAGTGCTTGCTCGTTATGATTTATGTCGCGTTCCAGGCAACCCGTATCCCGTGTTTTTCCGACCTTAAACCTGTGAAAGTGCACTGGAACGGCAGTCAAACCCGTGACTTCCCACCCGTGAACTCGTACTAGATCGATGTACTCTGAGTTCTGACGTCACACAGCACGCGAAACAACAGCGCCTACGGATAATACTGCCTACGGATGCAGTGTGGTATGCAAGTGGTACACGTTGAAAAATAGATTTTAGGACAATGTAACGTTGCAATAAAATTAATAATCTAGCAAAATTTCCTTGCGCTCAGAAAGTTTGGCGTGACTTGCTTGGAACGGTACAAAGTCATTAGTCGTGGTTTGAAATAGTGACTTGCGAGATAAAATCTGCCTGTAACGCAGCACCAGACTCCGGTCATAGAGCTGCTGCCCGTGCACTCAAACTTACCACGACGTTGCCGGGAGTAGAGACCTGCGCGGGAGGGTTCTCTTACGAGAGCTCTCTCGTACTGCGTCTTAGCTGAGATGCTACGGGAAAAGTCTCTTTTCACGAAATACTGAAGCAAAAAATTATCCTTAATTTTGTATTTTTGTGAAGCGCATTTGCAGCAGTACACAGCCATAGGCGAAACGGCTCGTTCGCTCATTGGCTTGTTCTGCGGCAACTGCACAGCCTATTGAGCGCAGGCTGATGCAACATCAGACCAATAAGGGCACTTCGCGCCCTTCTTGCCACTTCCCGCTGAAACGGGTGTGGCCCAACCTATAAAAGGAGCTCGGAAAGGCTGACTCACCTGATTTTTCATCTCTTCAGCGAAGCTCACGCATCGCTGGATCACGAGGAAGCAAGCGCCGTCTGGAAGAGCATATCAGCAGGACGAGCCATCCTGAAGCCGCTGGCATCGCCGCCTTTCACTGCCGTTCCTGCTGCGCTATCCGGTGCCCATATCTTTTACATCCTTTTCTGTTATATCCTGTGTGTGTGTTCGCCCTGCGACGCACATTCACAAAAGAGCTGCGTCTTTTTAAAGATGCCCTCGTGCGGCTCGTGCAGAGCCCCGCTCAGCGAAGGAGATCATCACGTCATCTGCGTCTCCTGTCTGGGTGAGGACCATGCAGCGCTCGCTGACGGCGGATGCCCTCATTGCGAGTTAATGCCTATGGTGACTCTGAGGACTCGCCTGGCATCCTTCTCGAAGCCTGCATCATCCGCAGCGCCGTAAGAAGCGCCACTCGCAGCGCCTACCAGAACCGCCTCCAGCTCGGCCGAGCTCGTCGGTTCCCTCCGCTTCGCCGGCCTCCCCTGCATCGCTTCCCGATGCTCAGCATCCGCTGCTTGCCGACGCGTCATCTGAGGTAGTGGATCTTAGGCCCTCGTCGGAGGAAGAAGACACGTGCTCTCTGCTTGCTTCGGGCAGTGAGGGTTGGGCGAGCTCCGTGGATCCAGCAGACGGGGGGATATCGATAAGGAGCTGATGCGTGTACTCTCGCTGGCCGCGGCGAGCCTCGGCCTCGAGTGGTCTGCACCAGCGCCCCCTTCACGTTCCCGGCTGGATGGTAGCTATCTTCCGGATGAGCGCTCTTCCTCAAGCTCAAAGCACGCCCCTTTTCTTCCTGAGCTTCACGAAGAAGTGGCGAAAGCTTGGGACGCTCCATTCTCGGCGAGAATCCGCTCATCTGTTTCGCCAGCATTCTCCACACTGGACGGTGCTAAGAAAAGAGGCTACCTGTCACTTCCGCCGGTGGAACAGGCTATAGCAGCGCACCTTTGCCCGCCCTCTGCTGGACGGCGGACTAAGGCGGCGTTGCCATCCAAAGCCTGCCGCATGACGTCATCGCTGCTCGCACGGATATTCTCTGCTGCTGGGCAGGCTGTGTCTGCGTTACACGCCATGGCTACGCTACAGATTTTCCAGGGCGATCTTCTCCGCAAGCTGGATGAGATGGGACCTGAAGCGATCTGTCTCGCGGATCTGAGGAGTGCTTCGGATCTCTCCCTCCGCGCTACTAAGTCCGCTGCACAGGCCATGGGACGGGTTATGGCTTCCGCTACGGTGGCTGAGAGGCATTTGTGGCTGACGCTTTCTGACATCAAGGAGTCTGAGCGCGCTGCGTTCCTTGACGCGCCGCTAACTCCTGCCGGCCTCTTCGGATCTTCCGTCAACGAGTTTGTGGAGAGATTCACCGAGGATCAGAAAGCTTCGCAGGCGTTCAAGCACTTCTTGCCGAAGCGCTCCAGTTCTGCAGCTAGTCGCTCTAGACCGGCCCCACAGAGCTCTCAGTCACGCCCACCGCCTCCTGCTGCGTCATCGCGACAGCGTCAGCAACGCAGCTCGGGACCCCGTTCTCGCTCTTCAAGCCGTCGCCCCGCGCCGCGGGAGCCGCGGCAGAGGATTGCGGTGAAGCCAGAAGCCCCGAAAGCATCCTAGCACTGCTGGGAAAGCGCCGATGTTCGAGTTCCGCTGCGGCCGAGCTCTCACCCAAGCACGCCGCTGTTGCAGTTCCAAGAGTTGTGACTGCCTCAGTGTCTTCTGCAATGCGCAAGCCTGCACGAGTGCCCGCTTGCCTGCACACAAAAGCCGTGATCACGGCTACCCAGATGTTTCACAAAAAGAGTGTTTTTTCTGGTGTTCCGGCCCCGGCCGATGGTGCTATAAATGTTGTGACGATGCCCACTCCTCAGTGCCCATCTCCACATGTAAGCACAGCCCTGCACACAGGGCCTGCGCCCATAATGTCGACTCAAGTCGGTCGCGCACACTGCATAGTAAACGTGCCCACCCCTCAGTGCCCACAATTACTATGTCACATTCGTCATGTGGTTTCTGTAAAAACGAAACACGTGCACGCTCGTCCGGCCACGGCCGATGGTGCTATAAATGCAGTGACGATGCCCACTACCCAGTGCCCATCTCCACATGTAAGCACAGCCCTGTCCACAGGGCTAGCGCACATAAGATCGACACAGATCGGTCGAGCGCGCCGCATAGTAAACGTGCCCACTTCCCAGTGCCCACATACACTATGTCACATACGGCGCGGGGCTTCTGTAAAAACGAGGCCCGTTCACGTACATTCTGCACAGGCAGACAGCGAGTTGAAAGTGGTAAAAGTGCACACATGCAGCCCACGGTTACTCACAGATATATCGAGTCCCACGGGACCCGCTCAGCCTCCCCCCAGTCGGTTAAGCGCCGGAACGGGGTCGAGGAAGAGCGATCTGCCCGCTGTGATCAGCGCGCTCCCCGCCTCAGATGCGCAGCACACTCGAGCGCCGCCGTTGCCCAGTCAACAGAGCGCGTTTCGCATCCAGCCCTTAGCCATTCATGCAGATGCATGGTCAGCGCTTCCAGGGGTTTCGGATTGTGTGCTAGGCATTATAAAGAGAGGCTACTCGCTACAGTTTTCTCGACGCCCACCGCGCTTTTCAGCGCGCGTCGAAACTACGGTCAAAACAGAAGTAGCACACAAACTTCGGGCCGAAATATCAAAACTGTTGAGCAAAGGGGCTGTAGAGCCTGTGTCTCAAGCTCAAAGCGAGGGGTGGCTGTACAGCAGATACTTTCTGGTGCCCAAGAGAGACTGGGGTCTCAGGCCCATACTGGATCTAAGACAGCTAAACAAGGCATTGATGAAACGCAGTTTCAAAATGCTCACGACCAGGAAGCTCCTCGCGCAGATTCGCAGAGGGGACTGGTTCATGTCAATGAACTGCTCGAAGGCAGACCGTCCTTTGGCCTATGGTCAGAACGGGAAAAACTCCATCATATCAACTGCCTGGAAATGCTGGCAGTGGAGAACGCGCTGACGCGCTTTTGTCCCCATATCAAGGATCACCACGTCGTAGTCCGTTCAGACAACATGTCCGTGGTGTCCTACATAAATCGCCAGGGCGGTCTCGGGTCCCGAAACCTGTGCAGGCTGACGGAACGCCTCCTGGTTTGGGCTTAGCGCAACGTGCGCTCGCTGAGAGCAGTGCATGTGCCTGGACTGCAGAATCTGGGTCCAGACAGGCTGTCCAGAGGCAATGTTCCTACGGGCGAATGGTCTCTACACCCGCAAACAGTCCGGCTGTTGTGGGAGAGATTTGGCATGGCGGAGGTGGACCTCTTTGCGTCCTACGAAAACGCTCACTGCCCCGCGTTCTTTTCCAAGAACGAAAGCGCGCTGTCACGGAGATGGCCGTGCTGCCCGCTTTATGCGTTCCCTCCCGTCTCCTTCCTTCCGCAGGTGATAGAACGGGTGAGAGAAAAAAGATGTTCAATACTGCTTGTAGCACCTCTTTGGAAGAACCAACCATGGTTCCCAGATTTGATGCAGTTAGCAGATGTCGCCCCGTGGCCGGTACCGTTGAGGAGGGACCTCCTCTCGCAGGCCAGCGGCTCGATCTGGCACCCTCAACCGGAGTTGTGGTCCCTCCATGTGTGGGCACTCAACGGTTACCCGCTGATCTCGCAGTGGGAGTGCTAAATACACGACGTCTATATGCCTCGAAGTGGTCGGTGTTCTCCAGCTGGTGCACAGCTCGAGGTTATTCACCCCTTAGTTGTGAGGTGACGGAGGTCCTCTCCTTCCTACAGGAGCTGTTGGATAAGGGCAGAGCCCCATCCACGCTCAAAGTTTATGTGGCGGCCATCGCAGCGTTTTCTGAAACGGCGTCCGGTCAGTCAATAGGAAGGAACGATTTAGTCATCCGGTTCCTCAGAGGAGCTAGGAGGCTGAATCCTCCCAGACCTCCGTCAGTCCCTATGTGGGACCTCGCGGCGGTTTTGGAGGCCTTGAAGGGTCCCCCTTTTGAGCCTATCCAATCGGTTAGCCTTCAGCATCTGTCGTTCAAGACAGTATTCTTGTTGGCTCTCGCTTCTGTG
The DNA here is from genome assembly GCF_963082965.1 of Carassius carassius. Lineage (NCBI taxonomy): Eukaryota > Metazoa > Chordata > Actinopteri > Cypriniformes > Cyprinidae > Carassius > Carassius carassius. The sequence continues at coordinate 28,460,588 of NC_081767.1, read as the reverse complement.
AAGCGTGTGGGTGATTTGCACGCGCTCTCTGTGAGCCAGTCGTGCTTGGAGTTTGGGCCCAATGACTCAAGAGTCATACTCAAACCTAGGCACGGTTCTGTGCCGAAATCCCTCAACACACCGTTTCGGGCTCAGGTTATTGCCCTGTCTGCCCTGCCGGTGTCAGGGGAGGATGGAGACTCGAGTCTTCTTTGCCCTGTCAGGGTTTTAAGAGCTTATGTGTCTCGCTCTGCTGCCTTTCTGCAGACGGAGCAGCTGTTTGTCTCGTTCGGTGGACGTTCCAAGGGAATGGCTGTTTCGAGACAGACTCTATCAAGATGGATAGTTGACGCCATAGCGTTAGCTTACGCTTCCAGGGGCCTTCAGTGCCCGTTGGGCATCAGAGCACACTCCACAAGAGGCGTCGCCTCGTCGTGGGCGTGGTCTACTGGGATCTCCTTGCAGGATATATGTATGGCGGCAGGTTGGGCCTCGCCGTCTACATTTATCAGGTTCTATAACCTGGAGGTTCCCGCCTTGCAAGCAAGGCTGCTGTCGGTATAGTCGAATCAGGACCCTGAGGGGAATTCTGAGTTCACGAGCGCTATGCGCTGCCGACTGTTATATGGGCAGTATTGCGTAAGACCCGCATTGCCACATTGGTCAGGCCTTGCCTCGGCTGTGTGATGTCATATTGCCGCATCTACGGATGCTGCTAGATATGGGACGGAGGGCTTTCCCCCTTTCTGTCCTGGACTCTCTGGGAGTCCCTCAGGTGACTGTGCACTGTAAATCCTGGGCGTTGCTTCAAGTTTATTGGTGTGTGATCCCTGCGCGCACGGCGTTTTACATTGGGTTCCCATAGCGTCTTAGCTAAAACGCAGTACGAGAGAGCTCTCGTAAGAGAACGTACTCGGTTACTAACGTAACCTCGGTTCTCTCTAGAAGAGCGAACGAGTACTGCGTTCTCTGCCGTGCGTACGATTCACTCTGGTTCGCTTCGGCGATGAAATAAATCAGGTGAGTCAGCCTTTTCGAGCTCCTTTTATAGGTTGGGCCACACCCGTTTCGGTGGGAAGTGGCAAGAAGGGCGCGAAGCGAACAAGCCAATGAGCGAACGAGCCGTCTCGCCTACGGCTGTGTACTGCTGCAAATGCGCTTTACAAAAATACAAAATTAAGGATAATTTTTTGCTTCAGTATTTCGTGAAAAGAGACTTTTCCTGTAGCGTCTTAGCTTAGACGCAGTACTCGTTCGCTCTTCTAGAGAGAACCGAGGTTACGTTAGTAATCGAGTACGATTTTTCCGTCCCGCTCCCGCAAAAATATGTTATTTTCTCCCACTCCCGGCCGCAAACAATCAAGTTTCGTCCCGCTCCCGCCCGCAAAATCCCACGGGTAAACGTATAGTAGTTTTTCTTTTTAATACATTGCATATTCTGCCTGCTACTCTTATTTTTTCACTTGCTCCCCTGTTGAATATAAATTTAAAAAGAAACGGAAAATAAACAAATGTTTAGTTTTATTTGCGTTTAATTAAAAGTATGCACATGAACAAGGCACTTAGAACATATAAATACAGTAAAAAAAAAAAAAAGTAAGAAATGTAAATAAAAAATATATACCTATAATAATAAGGCTATATAGCCTTATAAATTATATAATAATAATAAACCTGGATTTATTTCAGTTTCAAAGGAAAAGTAGGCTAGCTTATGGGGCCTGAGCAATTCATTCAAACATTTAACAAAAAATATCCTTATTCCTCAATAACAAAATAGACCAATTTTAAATATTAAGCTAAATAAATAAATAAAAATAAACTGAATTGTCTAAAAAAAACGACTTCTTGTGCCCATGCAGGAATATCATGTCGTTCTCTGTTGAGGGCTTCAGTTTAATCCATCTCTGCTCCAGTATGCGACCGCAAATACTGAAAGCCCTCTCCGATGGTGCGCTAGCTGGAATACAAAGTACATGGCGTGTTTGCTTAATCTCGGAAATTCGTCTTTTCCACCACTGGAGGACATCATCCGGTCTGTGTGCTTCTAATCCATCCAATTTGACATTTAAATATATCACTATTTCGGAATCGAATTACGCGTCGCTGTCTATGGTATCATCCGCATCCTCCCATTCCGCAAAGTCTATTATTTTATTATATATAAAAGTCTATTTGTTTTTAGTTCCTTTATTTTGTTAGATATTTACACTTTGCGGAAGTCCCGCAAATAATTTTATTTTCCCTCAACCCGCACACAATAATATCTTGCCGCCCGCGTCCGCATTCACCCGTCAAATATTGTCCCGCGCCGCACTCGGTGGCGCTGGGTCCCGCGCCGCACTCCCGCGGGAGTGCAGGTCTCTATAGCCGAGAGCAACTATTAGCTGACACACCGTTGTCTATAACTGACCATGTCTGCGATTACAAAATACGTGTGTGCACATTTATAGCAGAAAATGATTTGTCATTCAGAATTTCGCAGCCACTGGTCACCCTGTGTAGAAAACTGGCAGAAGACAAAAAAAGCGTTCACTAGCCTGTTGGTTTCAAATCAACATGCGAGTTACATCCCAGAAAAAAAAGTGATAATAGCCTTGATTTCACATCTAATCTTCAGTTTAGCAGTTCAGTTCTTTAAGCACGTTGAGCACTTAATTATTTATGCACTTGTTATTGTTTAGAAGTTTATTTGACATAGTACTTTTAAATAAATGGTGCCAAACATAATCATTGAAGAGATTCATGTCTATCTCAGTCTGTTTACCATTTTTCAAGCACTTTAAGCTCTTGTTACTGTATTTTTGTTACTATCGTCAATATTTGAATTAAGTCTGTCTGTGGAGTTTCTCTCCAAACACCCCCACCTCCCCCCCCCCCCCCAAAAAAAGTTCAGGCTCAGTATTTTTTTCCACTTTAACCCCTGCATGAAAGTATACAAATTCAGTCTGCACACCACAGCTTTTCAGCCCAATGCTGAATTGTGATTTGTTTGATATATGAAGTGTGTTATTTCAGAGCGTTTCCCAGGAAATACATAAAAGTGATCCTAGCCTCTGAATAGAATGATAATCGCAATTTGAGATTTCAGACTTGATTCAATTGGCTTATTTTGTTTGTAAAAATTCAGACTTGGAATGAATAGACCTTTAGTCTGAGTACTTTATGCTTTCAATTGTGGCTTTTTATGAATTAATGGTGAATTCTGTTTTTAGGAGGCCATATCTGTATATAAAGAGGCGATACAGAAGATGCCCAGGCAGTTTGCCCCCCAGAGCCTTTATAATATGATGGGTAAGTTTGACACTCTCTAGAATGCTTTGTTCCGGAGTCAGATATATTTGTATGACTGCAGTTTATAAAAAAGAAAAAAAAAACATTGCTCCATTACTCCGTTCTTCAGTGTCAAAATGATCCTTCAGAAATTGTTTAAATATACTGATTTAGAGCTAAAAAAGAAATACATTTCGCAATATTATCAATGTTGAAAGCAGTTGTGCTGCTTATTATTTTTGTGGAAACTGTGGTGGATGTTTTTCAGGATTCTTTGATGAATAGAAAGTTGAAAAAAGAAAAGCATTTATTTGAAATCAAAATCTTTTGTAAAGTGGCACATCTTTACTGTCATTTTTGATCCGTTTAATTCAGTCTTGATGAATAAAAGTATTAATGTCGTGAAAAAAAATCAGTAACATAAAAATAATTAGAAATGATGTGCTTCCATAGCTTTCTTTGATCTATAGAATTGATTGTCAGATTGAGTCAACATTCTGAGAAATAGAACATTCAAAATAATAGAATGTCTTTTAAATCGAATCGAAAATGGCTCTATTGCAACTTTTGATCACCTTAGTGCATCCAAGCTAAATTAAAGTATTACAGTAGCATAGTAGTTTTTAATTTTTAATTTTATTTTTTATTGCTAAATTCAAGATCCCATTTGATCATATTCTTTATATTGTTAAGACTCTTCAGAAACCATGTTTTTCTATTGCACAAAACAAATGTGTGACGAATAAAGAATTGTATTTAAGTTTGCTAAATGAGTCCAAGTTTTCTGTATTTCTTCGAAATCTGCATTTCCAAAGCAATATTCATGTTAATTTACAAACATGGTGAGAGTTTTGTGTGACGACATCATTCCCAGCTGTCATTAGTTAGCCATCTGCAGTATGTCATTGTTTTATCTTTAAATTAATAGCTGAAAATTCCAGCATTATTTGACTTCAGGCGTTTTTAATGACCTACGTGTTCAATATTTGACACCAACATGACATGAGTGTGGACAGACGTGTTTTGAGAATGGCGGTCATGTGAAACCCCAGTGTAGTCACGTACCCTCTGCTTATGTTATTTCAGCTCTAATTACATTACATTAACATTGTTTAGGCTGTGTTATCTCAGTGAAGTAGCTGTGATACCCTCTTCTGTAATAATCTGTCTGAGAGGAGCGCGTGTTATTGCAGGTGGGTGAAAGCTGGAGGCTGGCTGAGGTATTAGAGGATGTTTAAGGATCGGTGTGTTTGTTTATACTCGTGTCATGGAGTCAGTTTTTACGGTTGAATTTATAAGAGTAGGGTTGGTTCTGGGACAGACACGGCTTTGAATTGACCGAAGGGCACAGTATTTTAGCATTTTGTTTTAGTTTTTTATACATCAAATTTTTTCTATGTATTTATATATATATATTTTTTTTTTTAATTAATTGATAATCAGTTAATAAATTACATTTTGAAATGTCACATGAAATGTTGTCAAAGGTTGTCATATATTTTAATTTTAAAAAATTTTGTATATATTTATAGTAATATTTTTTTTCATGAATACTTTTATTCAGCAAATAAACTTGCTTTGAAATATTGTTTCTTGAAACACATGATTTCTGAAGAATATTAAATTTTACATTTTGATATGTTTGTAATTTTTACTTTTTAAGTTTTGTTTTCTGTAGTAACTTACGAATAAATACAACCTGAGTGAGCATAAATTACTTGTTTCAAAAACAAAAAAAATGGGCAGGTATATTTTTGATGCGTCTAATTCTTTTTAATTTTTAATTTTTTTGTTTTTTTTTGTTAAGACTTTACAGTAAGGTCCAATTAGTTAATATCAGTTAATGTATTAACTAACATGAACAATACATTGATTATGGTATTTATTAATCTTTGTTGATGTTCATTCATGAAAATACTGTTGTTCATTGTTAGTACATGTTAATTCTCAGTGCATTTATGTTAGCAAACATTTTAATAATACATTAGTAAATGTTGAAAACATTTGGGAAAAAAACTGTAGAAGTATTGTTCGTGCTTAGTTAATGTTAACTAAAGTAGTTAACTAAAGAAACTTATTTTAAAGTGTACAAAACATGCACAAATTGCTCAATTAACTAATATAAATAATCTACTAAATTCTAATAAATAACTGAATGGCTGCTGATCAGAAAACAATCACTTAATGTTGGTTTCACTCAGTGCTCTTTTATTTAAATGGACCGAGGGCTCCAGTATCACATCTCATCAAGTGTCTAAATTTTTGTTATGGGATAAACCCCGGTGAGGGGAGTGGTTATGTGCTTTATTAACTTCTGACCTGTTGACCTGACCCCGTCTCCTCCCCTCACAGGAGAGGCCTACATGAGGCTGAACAAACTGACCGAGGCAGAACACTGGTATAAGGAATCTCTCCAAGCCAAACCAGACCATATTCCTGCACACCTCACTTACGGCAAGCTCCTGGCAATGACGGTAAACTCACACTCTTAAGCACACTGACTGAATAAGGGATTGAGTTGGCTAGTTGTTCGATATTTAGGCTAGCAAACAAGAGGTTACATGTTTGAACACAAGCAAAGGGCAACCAATACAATATCCATTTTAGATCAGAATAGTGGTAGTTCATACTTAAAAGACAATTTTATTATAATTTATGATCCTATGTGTTTTTCCAAACCTGTATGACTTTTGCTCTTCTGTGGAATGCAAAAGAAAACATTTGTCCATATATATTAAAAAGTCAGTGAGCCCCAAACAAACATTTTATGGTTGATTAGTACCTCAAACATGATTGTCTGGTAAAAAAAACTATGTTTTGAACGTTAAATACACTTTAGGCACAACAAAGCTTGAGCACACATTGGCTTTCTGTCTAAGAGAAGCAACCGTTATATAAAGAAACCCTTTTTATCCATGAATCTAAACCTAGACGAGTATATTGAAACTTAAAAAAGCTAACTAGCTAAAAAACAGAAGGCCTGATTAATCGCACTTATGCCTGGGGTCTGAATTCACTCAGCAGAAATCTGTGTGGACAGATAAAAGAGAAGATGTGTTAAAAAGGGTTGAGGAGAGGCGATGGCTCTAAGATTTCCTGCTCTGACGCTGAGCGGATCGTCTCACATTTACCTGTGTCTGTCTCCTTTCATTTCCACTCTGGCCATATGGTCCTCTTCAGGCATTTTTCATCCATGTGCCATCTTAATTTATCAACTTTAAAAGCTCAGCAGACAGGACAAGGAAAGCTGTGTGTTTTTGAAAGAGGGATTGTGCTGGGTGCTTCTAACAGAAATGGAGCTTCACGATTAAGCTACTATGACAATAAAATCAAATGAGAGATGTGATGGAATCGCCACTAGGCAGTATTGTTTAAAGTCAACATTGACCCGGTTTACTTTAATACAGGTTCCTGTTTTCATTGTGAATGACTCATCATTGCACGCTATTCTAAAGAAAAATATTGTATCTTACTGTGAAGCAGCAGTTTGACATGCTCCCGAAACGTTAAGGAAAATTGTTTAAAAAATATTTTTTTTTTCAATCAAAAGCACAGTGAAATATTACTACAATTTCAAATATCTGTTCTGAATTTGTTCATGTGGAGACAAAGCTAAATTTCCATCAGCTATTATTCCAGTCCTCAGTGTCACATGATCTTTCAGAAATAAATCTAATATGATGATTTGTGCTTATCATCATTATTTCTCAGAGAATCCTTTGAATTGGAAGTTCATAATAACAGCATTTATTTTAAATAATGCATCCTTATTGTGTTTTATATATATATATATATCTGCTGTGTGTCAGTTGCGTGACGGCTGCTTCGCGTTTTCTGTGTCTTTACACACCAGAATCGTGCCTGACACGGTGCTGGCGCGCTGCTGCTACTGTAGGTGACATAGAGGGAGACCGCCGACAGACCATAATCTTGTCTTCACGACAACAATATCTATACTTCATGTTGAGCATAAATATAAAGCCTACTGATAAAGGACACCGTCACCAGTATTGACGGCAAAATAGACTATGTTTGACGGGTGCAATATTCCAGTGTGTCACCGGGCTAAGGTTTTCAAAAGGCATCACGTGAGTGTGAACATCACTACAACTAGGCAAAAAACAACCGTAATTCAAACGCAGCTCCCGTCGGCATTTAAACAGACCTTTGCTCTTAATTCCGATCGGTCTAACGCAATAACGAAATCTGAGCAGGTCTAAAAACTGAAACTGTTGATGCTGCACTTTACACTTTGGAAAAGTTATATATATTTTTTAAATATGAGCAGGCCTACAAGCTGGGATTGGTAATGCTGCACTGTAATCATAGTTATTTATTTATAATTTTCATTATATTTTATTATATGATATTGGTTTGAGACTGAGAGTATTTTAACAAATTATAACAATTATATTATAACAAAAACAGTGTAGCATTAATAGCATGGTCTTCATAAACAGTTTAGATTAACCACACATTTCTGCCAGTTACATTATTTCACACAGCCGAGAAGAAGCAATGTCAGATAAAAGGGTTCTGTGGCTCTGTCCCTCTCTTTCTTATTCTTGTATCAATTGAATGTCAGCATCTTGAATGAAGCCACTGGAAGAGGCCAGAACAAGTCATTCCACAAGAGACAAGTCAACAAGTCAATCCATCACAGAGCTATACTGCTGTAATGAAACTCACTCAAGTGAGAGCAAAGTCAAAAAGTGTTGTCTTCACTTCAGAGCCATATTGATTTTGAAGAAAGTTTTCAGCTCAAAGCTCTCAGGTCCCTGCGGTTTCTGCTTGCTTAATGCAGAAACGGGGTAAAACATCAGTACCCATAATCCTTTGGGTAAAAATGAAGCTACCTCAGGGGTTAGTGGGCCTGGGCAGGGATTTGATCCGTTCACTGAGCTTGAATAAACTTGAATGGATGAAAGGAAAAAAGATTTGAGCACTTGTTTGATCAAGTGTAGTGAGTATTTGTTTCAGTTTCACCGATATGATACTTAAAACATGTTGTTTCATTCATGTGGCTTTGTAAGTACCTCTGTCTGTTTTTTTTTTGAGTACTTGCATGGCAACAATTCTTTTTTTAGGCTGTCAGTTGACTTTGAATGGTTTTTAATTATGTGATATTCCAATTAATTGTATAAAATTAAACACACATTTCATTATTTGTTAAAATAATTATTGTACTTCAGTACTGAACTTTTCTGTTACAATTACAAATAGTTATTTAAATTGTATAGCTTTTAAAAAAGCAATTACACTGAATTAAAGAGTTAAATTGATCGCACTAAATAATGCCTCTTTAAGATTGGTTTAGATAATACAATATATTCCTATCCCAGTGCTGTCAGTCTCTTAAAAAAAATTATTATTGTGAAGTATTATTAAAATTTAAAATAACCGTTTTCTATTGGAATATGTTTTAAAATATTATTTATTCCTGTGTTGGCAAAGCTTCATTTCTCTCTGCATCATGATGTCATTAATTAATCTAAAAATATAAATTAATGAGAAAGCAGTGCTCATCCTGTTAGCATCACTCTGTCCTGTCATCATCCTGTGGGGAACAGGGAAATCTTCACGGTCAGGGGTCAAAAGAGGGAGACATGATGAAACTCACTCCTTTCCCCTGCTGTGCTGACCTTCCCTGACCTCCCCTCACAAACTTACCAGGGCAAAGAGCCCAACCCCAGGGATGCTAGTGTGTGTGTGTGTGTGTGTGTGAGGGTTTCAGCTGTGTTATTGAATTCTCTCATTTCCGCCGCTAATCAGGCTCAGAATCCGTTCATGAACACCAGAGATGTTGGAACAGCCGTGTATCTGTTGTCTCTCTGATGTCATGCTAAGATTAAAGGGTCAGGGGTCCAGCACAGGGGTGTGTGTGTGTGTGTGTGTGTGTGTGTGTGTGTTCAGAGGAAAGGGGTGAAGCAGGATATTGCTTTAGAATGATAACACAACCTCTGTGTATGACACAGACATGCATTTTTTCATATGAAACAAAACCCCAAAACAGAATTTTAATGTACTCCACTGTTCAAACATTTTGGGGTCAATAAGATGTTTTAACGAAATTAAAACATTAATACGTTGATATTGATAGGAGATGTTTCTTAAGCACCAAGTCAGCAAATTAGAACGCTTTCTGAAGGATCATGTGACACTAAAGAGTAACAGGCCGCTGAAAATTCAGCTTTGCATCTAAGGAATCAATTTTATTTTAAGATATATTAAAATAAAAACTTTTTAAATTCGTTTTAAATTCTAATAATATTTCACAATGTTCCTGTTTTTATTGTATTTTGAATAAATGCAGCCTTGGTGAGCTTACATTTTTTCCAAAACATTCAAAAATTTACTTGCTCTTGCATAAAATATACAGGTCAAGTGACTCTTTCTTTATTTTTTTCAGACTCTTGACATGGTGTAAGTTTGCAAACATCCATGTCTAACATTAAACAGCACTTCCTCTATCAAGTGTAGGCATCACTGTGAGTGCAATGCATTGATTTAAAGTTACACATTGCTGCGCTGGGGATTTAAATTATACAGTGTAAATAAAAATATATCACTCTTTTGCATCTGGTCTGCAGATAAATCCATGCATGGTTAATCAAGTGAATCGTGAGAACAGGGTATTATAATACATCTCTGACTGGAACCAGTATGAATTCTTCAGGTTTTAAGATGCACTGGAGATGTATTGGGTTTTTATCACTCAGTTCTCTGGAATATTTTTATATAATGACCACTAAATGTTCTCTTGATTTTTATCTCTTGTCATTCAGGGGTCTCTTTCTTTTTGTCTAATAAAACTTTTTCTTAAATAAAAATTTCATTTATTTAGTAGCACAATATACAGTCATGATGCATCCCATTGCATTAAATATAAAATATCATTTTATTAGTAGACCATAAAATGGAAACTTTTTTGTTGTTTTTGTCTGTTAAAAATTTAGTTTTTATTTAAGGACAATTCTTGGAATTATTAATAGAGTCAAAAGTGTACAGTTGTAGCACCACTAGGCACTGGAATTGCTAAACACATTTCCTGTTGCTCTAGTGAACATTATATATCAAAACAAAGGTTAAAAATGGACAAAAAGACAGTTTTCATGAAAACCTCGCCGTGAAGAAATTCCTGATATGCTTTGTTTGTTTTCATTTCAGGGTCAGAAAACAGAAGCGGAGAAGTTCTTTCTCAAGGCGATCGAGCTGGATCCTACGAAAGGAAACTGCTATATGCATTATGGTTGGTATTACTTTATTTTATTTCTCCTAAACATTCACACATGGGCTGAAACGACATCAGCTAGTCATCCAGTAATGCAAAGATAATTAGGTCATTTGAATGCACGCATTGCATCTTCTCTAGCTTTGCTGACATGGTGAAATTCGTGAAATACACCTTGTGCTGTTTCTCCTGAACTCCATGTTGGCCATAATTGTTCGCATTTAGTTCTTTAGCAGGCATCTGTCTTGTAATTGAGGTTACGTTTGTAGGCTCTTCCGCAGCAAGATAGATGGTGCCGTGCAGGAAATCATTGTTTCAGTGTTCTCTGAAGCGTACCTGATATACAGATGTTATTCCAGTGAGACGAATCCTCCCATGCCTCAGCGAGCAGAGAGAGATAACGAGGTCTTATTTCTCTGAGGAAAAAGCATCTCTCCCTCTTTTGTGATTTTGCCAAATTATATCCTGTGGCCATTTTCTCCAACAGAGATTATGGAAGCTCAGTTTACTTCCTTGGGATTTTTTTTTCTTTTTTACCTCCTTACAGTATTTTTGCTTCATTTCAGCACCTTTTCTCAAATTATTACTTTTTGTGCATCACATCCTTATTTTCAGCGTTAATTTAAAATTTTTCCAGTCATAGTTTTTGATGAACGTCAGTTTAATAAACTTTTTATTGTGCCATTTTTAATAATTTTAACCAGTTTTACAGACCAAAAAGAAAATTAAAGATTATTTTAGTTTATGATAATGTGAAAAACGACAAAAACTAAACTGTCATACTGTAACAGTCACAGTTTTGAAACATAAAAAAAAAATCTAAATGCATTAATACTATACAGTATGCATTTCTATTTATAATCAACACTATTTGTTTTCGATATAAAAGTATAAAGTTTAAGGTTAAAAATATATATTTTTATAATTTATTAATTATCCTCATAATACATTTTTTATATCAACATAGGAGTCTTTCTTGTACCATTTTTCTTTCCTCAGATCCTAGAGATTTACAGACCTGTCCCTGGATGCTCCCATGTATGGATTTTGTCCTGATAAACCCAGAATCACCGACAATATGTTTTCCACTCGATCGCTGCCAAGGCATCTGTGTAATATAATTTAGTACATGTCTGATCAGACATCTTCAGAGCTCGTACTGTCCAAAGGCCATAAGGATGATCTTGTATTTCCTTCTATTGTTCTCTAGTGCATAACCACTTTATCGGAGAACGTGGCTGCTGCTTTGTATTTTCCGTTTCGCATTATAGACCACCACTGTCATTTACCAGAGAAAGATAGTTTGAAAAGAGCTTATTCATGCCAGATTTTTTACTTTGGTCCATTGCTGTTTGGGAATAGATATTTGGTTATGACACAGTAGTGTTCAGAAGTGTAGAGAGCCGTTTCGCCAAATAGCAGCAGGTTATTTATTCCACTTCAGTCTTGACTGATGCCTCAAGCAACAATACTGCAGAGGTTTCAGATCCCAGTCAGTCCTCTTTCCTCAACCTTACAGGAGTAAGCGTTTAATTTGTCACGGAAACATGCCTATCGGAGAAATCTCAATTGGACAAATGCTTTGTCAGATGTTTCAAAGCACCCTTACTTATCTCATGTTTCAAAAAATCATTGAGAGGGCAGACCAAACTATCCGTCCCGCAGCCAAAGGAAATATTTCACATATGTCTTTCTGAAGGAGTAAAAGCAAATATAAAATAAAAAATCCCGTTTTTTTTTTTTTCTTCCTTAGGTCAGTTTTTGCTGGAGGACTCGCGGATTTTGGAGGCCGCTGAAATGGCAGGGAAAGCCGCCCAGTTGGACAGTGAAGAATTTGATGTGGTTTTCAGTGCAGCTCACATGCTCAGGTGAGGAGGACACGCTAAATCCATTCGGACAACATTTTTTGCTATGATTAAACACCCATATTCCTGGACAAACATCAACATTTCTGTGGCATACAGCATCCAGTTGGTTGTCAGCTGGTGGTTTGCAAACCAACAATGTGTCACCGGTTTGTTCTTACAGAGTTGCAGCCAGCAGGAAAAAATAAAAAAATAAATGCATTACATACTTTATAATACTAAAATACTTCATTATACTTTATATAATACAATAGAATGATAGAATGATAGATAGATAGATAGATAGATAGATAGATAGATAGATAGATAGATAGATAGATAGATAGATAGATAGATAGATAGATAGATAGATAGATAGATAGATAGAGAAAGAAAGAAAATGTCAAAATGTTCAAATTGCATTCCTATTTGTTCTTTACTACAGTACTAAAAATTCTGTGCAAATCCAGAAATTGAACTAGTTTATTTGATTTTGATTGTGAATGGTGCACTCTTTTTTACATTGAACAATATTGGTTCTGTGTTGGGTTGGGTTGAAGTCTGGTTCCTGAAGCAAAACCGGCTGCATTATAAGGATGTTTTTTTGTCTCTTTCTTTTACTCTTTCCATCTGCACATTTGCATGGATGCTTTCGTTCTGTTGCAGTGCACTGCAGGACATGTAATGGAAAGCCTGCATTAATACCCTCGCCTCGAGGTTTCTGTTGAATACACTTCTCAAAATTACTTCATGGAGTTCACATGGTATTTAGTTACACACTTTCTAAAAACATCCCAACCCTACAGCAGATTTCGCATGGTGCTTTATGCTACAAGAACACTTGTTTTTTAATTGCAGTCTTAAGCTGTGTCCCCTGCTTTCGTGTTAGCTAGCGGTCCAACTCATTTGAAGATCAGGTTCCTGGTGTGTTTGTCTTGGAAGGATTTGCAGAAGGGTCCTGGATGGGGGGCGAATTTGAGTGAAGTGTGGTGGGGACGAGGCCGCTTCAGATGTGTAGCGTTTTCTTACAGCTCTCAGGGGCCCGTCTGCACCAACAAGTTTGCTTCCTTACTCTCAGTTTCCTTGCCCTTTTCAAACGAGCATTGGTTATTCGAAACCCGACCAAACTGTGTCACTGCTATACAAAGTAAAATGTCAACTTTTACTACCTCCAAACTTGTTCTCCCATATTGTTGTGTTTGTCTGTGAAAGTATCAGATTTAAGCCGGGGCTCAGACTACAGGAGTTTTAAAATCCTAATCAATTCTGAAATGGTTGTAGCACTCACATAAGGAAAGTCTTCGCAGATTTTCTTCCCTAAAATCTTAAACATGCACACACTACAAGATTTGAAAATAGCGGTGCATCACAAAGTACAAGATATTATTACCATGCCAGAAGGAGCACCTCATGTTATCTCACGCAGATCATCATTAGCTGCGTTTTCTTTACAGATGTGCGCAAAACTTTTGCCATATTTTATAAATGTTGATACAAAGAGAAAATGCATCCTAGAAACGATTTTAGTCTGACAGTCCTAGTAGTCTACAGTCTGCTAAAAGCCTCTTGTTCTCCAAGTCTGAATTAATCTCCTTCAGAGCACTACTTTTGTAACAAATTCAACCCCTTCCACAATACATTCAAAGACAATTGCTGTCAGACTTCAGATAAATTGCCTCTTGTGAGCGTTGCTCCTGTTATTAATCCATAATCCATACCTCTCCATTTGTCTGTGAGGATTTCTATAGCTTTTTACAATAAAGGCTTACCATTGAAGCTTTCATTTAATACAGTCTTACATGGTTACATCAACAGGTCATGAATTATTTTATGCTTTTTCTCAGAATGTTGGTGACCACATTGGAATGAAATAATGAGTAGACTGAGCAGGGTTTATATCAGCATCCAACTGATGCTGTCTTTTAGATTTGCACCATATATTGCAGTTGTGGTCTTGAAGACCAATCCAATCTTAACACAGTTTTGATTCTATGTTAAGGGTGGTCAATTTCTCACTGTCGATTACAACAAAATCATTTGTCCCTGCAGACAGTTGTGGTCACGATCAACCCACGTTTTATTGTGCGCATGTGCATGTGAATGTGAAAATAACACAGACTCATCGTTCAGGAGGAAAGGATTATGAAACAGAATTGTGGAGGGTGAATAGTAACACATGGTTTTTGTTAAATGCTTAGGCGACTACGGCAGTATCTGAGTTCTTATCATTTTCATCATAATAAAGTATATCTATAATGAAATGCTAATCGACATAGCCTTTATCACTACTTATATTACAGTGAAATATTATTTGTCCTAATTATTTTGTTTTTCTAATAATTCTACAATTATATCTTCTGCGATTTTGCAAAGCTTGTCAGAGAACTACGGCTCTGTGTAGTGAATGCTGCTCCACCTGAAAGCAGGTGGATTTACTGCTAATCAAAGAACCAGCTTTACTGACTAAATGCGCATGACAATCACGATTAATCGCATTTGATTAATCGTGCAGCCCTATGACCACATAAGCACAAGTGCATACAGTATGTCCTAAACAGAATGAGTCTTTTCTCTTTAACTCATAATATCTGCAGAAATTGCTTGTAGAAATTTCTTCCTGAATTGTATATCAACGCATCATCTTCATTTTTCTTCGTCCTCATTCATCTCTCTTCCCTTATGGCAAGGTTAAGAAACTGGAATGTTTCCACACAAATAATATATCCATCATCTCACTGCAGTACGTATTATTTTCCCTTAATAAAAAGCTATATCTTGAAACGTTTAACCTTGGCTCTTTTCATTTTGTTGAGAATGAAAGAAGGTTTATAAAACCGGCCAGTATAAGAAAAGTGGTCATCTATCATAAATAAAGGAAATTTTCAGCTCTTATGTCATTACAACCCAGCCTTTCTTGCCAGACGGTCATTGTCTCCATATTGAAAACTCTTCACAAAGAAGATATTGCTACCAGCAGATACAAGCAGCTAGTGGATGTATATGTTTTTTTTTTCCCATGACAAATAAAACCTTGTGGTTGTAAAGAAGCTAAAGATCTTCAAAGAGCATTCAGCAGGTTGTAGGTCATGACCTAAGAAATGAGGGCACATTTTCTAGTGAAAAGTTAGGCAGTTTTATAACCCTCTTTGGCCACTGCACAATTTTCTTCAGCATTCAAGTTGGTCAACAAATGTCACTGGTTTAATTAAACTTGTGCAACAGGATGAAGTAACACGCAAAGTTTGTTTTGCTCTTTCAGGCAAGCCAGCCTCAATGACGCCGCTGAGAAATACTACAGACAAGCAGCCAACCTGAGACCCAATGTAAGTATCCAAGCCGTGCCGCACATGGGAAGTGTGCCATACACACACATGGTGGTTGACTTTGATTGGTGTGACTCAGTTGTATCATGATCAACTGTACAAGCTCTGCTGGTGGTTTTGGGGTTTGTTTTCACAGCATCAGTCTCAAACTTTAAAGTAACGCAGTATGTCAGGGGAGTGTACTGTGAGGTTCACAAAACACACAGTTGTTTGATTTCTTTGGAATCTGTGGATGCGTTTGATGTTCAGTGTACAGCTGCTTGAAACAAAGTTGCCCTGTTCACCAGAAAGAAATGCAAAATGGAAAGATGGAAATTATAAATATTTTCAATGGCTGATCGGAGCCTTAAGCCTGTAAGGTGAAGTCTACTTTAGATTAAGAAAACTTTGTCTTGTCTTGTCCTGTTTATGATGGCAGTAAAGACAATAATAATAAATTAACATTTATTAAAACAACAGTACAATGAGTTTTAAATTAATTAATTTTATTTATAATAATAATAATATAATTACATTTTCATAATATATATATATATATATATATATATATATATATATATATATATATATATATATATATATATATAGTACAGACCAAAAGTTTGGACACACCTTCTCATTCAAGGAGTTTTCTTTATTTTCATGACTATGAAAATTGTAGAGTCACACTGAAGGCATCAAAACTATGAATTAACACATGTGGAATTATATATGGAATTATATACATAACAAAAACGTGTGAAACAACTGAAAATGTCATATTCTAGGTTCTTCAAAGTAGCCACCTTTTGCTTTGATTACTGCTTTGCACACTCTTGGCATTTTCTTGATGAGCTTCAAGAGGTAGTCACCTGAAATGGTCTTCCAACAGTCTTGAAGGAGTTCCCAGAGAGATGCTTAGCACTTGTTGGCCCTTTTGCCTTCTGTCTGCGGTCCAGCTCACTCCTAAACCATCTCGATTGGGTTCAGGTCCGGTGACTGTGGAGGCCAGGTCATCTGGCGCAGCACCCCATCACTCTCCTTCTTGGTCAAATAGCCCTTGATGCCTTCAGTGTGACTCTACAATTTTATAGTCATGAAAATAAAGAAAACTCTTTGAATGAGAAGGCGTGTCCAAACTTTTGGTCTGTACTGTATATAATGACATTTTTAAAAACAATTATTATTTATATATTAATTATTAATTACTAATTAATGTGTTATGATTAACTTAATTTTACATGATGTAAAAATTTAAAGATGTAAATGTAAAAATTTATAAATAATGATGTAAAGATGTAGTAATAATAAAGAACATTTTTGGGTTTCATTTCAAGTATTTTGCATAACTTTTTCTTTCCTTTGCTCTGTATATTATATATGAGTATGAAAATAGGGTATTTTGCTTTGAAATAATAATAATAATAATAATAATGTTATTCCCTTTATGTTATTACTTTGAAGTGCACTCAAACTACATTACATCTCGAGTTATTGGATACCAGTAGTAAGTAGTTTTTGTGTGTGCGTGCTTGCGCGTGTGTGTGTGTGGTGGTGTTTTTTTGTTATTTTTTCTAAATGCTGCCTCAGTGTTGTGCAGTGTCTGAACTTTTTGTCTTCAGGGATGTTTGTCTCCTAAGCAGCTGTTTCAACAAAGATCCCATGATCCTTTCCACATCTGGTACTGCTGATGCTGTGACTACATGCCAGGATGGGGTTTTGAGGATACTGTGTGGATGGAGTGTAGGGTAAAGAGGAAGCAGGGGGGGTCAGGAAACGTCTTGAGGCCACAGCATGGCAGATTCCCCTCCGCTGCTCACTTCCTCTCACCTGATAATATCTAGAAAGGCTGTATGTTGTGGTGACAGTTATTCATAGTTTTTGGCTGGTAAAGGCACAAGGACCTATTCTACAGAAATCTAAAATAATGGGTTTCTAAAAACATCTGAACAACAACAATTAAACATTACACCCTTCTGAATAGTATACAAAAACAAAAATAAAATTGCACTTATAAAAATCAATTGCAGGGCTTGACTTTCCAATATATTGTGGAACTAAAATTTGTATGTTTTGGGTGTACTTTTTTAATTCAAGGGTTCCAAGCTGTTTTTACACTGAAGCCAGTCTTATCTTCTTTTATGGATATTATATTAATCTTTTCATATTTTTAAGCACCTTTTTTTCTTCATTTTATTATTTAAAAAAAAAAATTATAATATATATGTGTATATATATATATATATATATATATATATATATATACACACACACACATATAATTTAATAAAAATAAAAATAATTTATTCCTGTGATGCAAAGCTGAATTTTCAGTATCATTACTCCAGCCTTCAGTGTCACATGTAACATCCAGTCTATCACATGATCATTTAGAAATCATTCTAATATTCTGATTTATTATGAGTGTTGGAAACAGTTCTGCTGTCTAATATATTTGATGAATAAAAGGTTAAAAAGAACTGCATTTATTCAAAATAAAAAAATTGTTCTAATAATATATATTCTAATAATATATTTTCTTTACTATCACTTTTTATCAATTTAACACATCCTTGCTAAATAAAAGTATTGATTTTATTTTAATAAAAGAAAGAAAAAAAAATTGCTGACCCCAAATTGCTGACCAGTAGTGTATATTGTTATTACAAAATATTTATGTTCTAAAAACATAGCTTCTTTTTTTTTTACTTTTTATTCATCAAAGTATCCTAAAGAAGTATCACATGTTCTGAAAAAATATTAAGCTGCAGAACTGTTTCCAACATTGATAATGAATCATCATATTAGAATGATTTCTATCATGTGATAATGATCCTAAAAATTCAGCTTTGCATCACAGAAATAAATGATAATTTAAAGTATAATAAATGTAAAAACAATTATTTTAAATTGTAATAATATATCACAATATTACATTTTTTCCGTATTTTTGATCAAATAAATGCAGGCTTGATGAGCAGAAGAAACTTCTTTCAAAAACATTAAAAATAGTAATGTTTCCAAACTTTTGGTCTGTACTGTACATATATATATATATATATATATATATATATATATATATATATATATATATATATATATATATATATATATGTATATAAAATTTAGGTGAGTTACTTTCATTAAATAATTTAACTGTATAATGCCATTACAATTTAAAACAATATTTATTAATTTATTTATTTATGCATTAAGAATATCTAATTTTGATTAACAGTATCACTTCACAGTGATTTAAAATAAATCATACCATGATTTTTGGTTATATTAAACACAAATTTTTCATATAAACACTCTAGAAAATTCAGTAAAATTAGGGTCCAGTGTATTATGAAGGAATCTTCTAAACTAATTTTTCACAGGTCTTTGCTATTTCTAATTATATATTGTTTTGCGTTGTGTTTAAGGGTTAAAGAAAACTGACAGAACCACATTTTCCGGATTTCTATGGATTGTTTTTTTTTTCTTTACTTGAAACTAGTGAAAATATTGCTTAATATGGCTTAGAATATATTTGGTTTAGAGAAGAAGGTATATATGTCACTTGAGTGCCATTAATGCCACAGTTTGCAGTTCATTTGTCCCTCAGTCTCATTTTGAGGTTTGACATCTCTCTGTTGGGTCTAATAGTGCTAAAATATTACTTATGCGTTGTATAATTCTACAACAATCGTCTCCTTTTACATTTCTGTATGGAAAACCATGGCAGCTGCCCTAAAAATTCAGTTAGTGTTAGTTTTACTCTCCTGAGTGTTATATAATATATGACTGTCTACCTTCAGAGGTGTCAAGTGAAGCATGAAGCATGTCCAAAAATGGAATTTGAACTAAATCACATCAACTTCTTGCAATTAAACATTTTTGACCTACAAAAATCAGCTCGTTTTAAAATTTGGTCATGACTTCCTGTGTTTTAGCCTCAAGTATTGCAACAAATGTTTTTGTATGTCCATGTTAGGACTCATGGAATGTTGGGTTTAGTTAAGGTTCATTTTGATTTACACCTCTATCGAAATCTCCTTATGTGAGAAGAATGAGCGTAGTCAACATATTGTTTCCATTAATGCCTGATGCATTCAACATGTAACCCTGACATAAGTAAAACAGATGATGTGCATCCAGGAGAGTTATAGACTGTAGAATAACAGAGAGATTGTGACCCAGAAAATATTTCAAAAATGCCAGTGCTTCGCTGGAACCGGGGTTTGCTTGAGAATATGCATGCAAAGGATATTATTTTCTATCTTAAAGTGACTGTCTGGTGTTTTTCTTCCATAGTATCCCGCAGCCCTAATGAACCTCGGAGCCATTCTCCATCTCAATAGCAAACACCAAGAAGCGGAGGCCAATTACCTGCGAGCCTTGCAGCTGAAGCCGGACGACACCATCACTCAGTCCAACCTGCGGAAGCTGTGGAACATCATGGAAAAACAGGGCTTGAAGACCATGGCTCCTTGAAATGGACACATTTAATGGAGCACCTTCACTGATGTTGTAAAGAAGTTGTTCTCTCTGAGCTCTCAATAATGAGGTAATCGACATCCTAGGGCTGACAAAGAACGTCTTCAATCCTGGCTTACCTCATTGGATGCTTGAACATGTGAAACCAAGAATTCTGGAACAGTCTAGAACTGCAAAGCTCCCCAAACGTGACGGGAGTTGTTAACTTGAAGTGGCCCATAGATACATACTTGAAGTCTCATGATAAATTAGGTTTTAATTAGTTAGTCAATGCTTAATAGTCTTGAAGGGCAATATTTGTCCTGAGGCTGTATGAAATTGTGAAGGAATGAGAGTGCTACAACCCCATGAGGGTATACTCTGCATGTAAATTACATTTCAATGTCATTTCTCCATTCATATGATTGGAATCATTAATATTTAATGAGCACATCATTGCTGATGGAAACGTGCAGACGAAAAATCATCAGAACATCAACAAAATGAGATAAATATACCAAACATGTCCTAAATCTTTCTCAATGTAAAATAAACACACATCCGTTGTGTCAAAATGACAAGTGATTTGTGAGGGTGTAGACTTGTTGACACTGTACATAGCAGCACGGATGATATGTGAAGTTTGGTTTGGGGTGCGAATGGTTTTACATGTTCCATCAATGTTCCATTGATCTAGACATGCCTGCCCATGACGCTAGATAACTGCTGGGTTCATGAAATTGGATGCATTTTATTAATCTTGCCAAAAATGACAGGAAAACAGGAAAGGAACATTCGATAAGCTGTGTAATGTTAGCAAATTGAACTTGCAAGCTCTCTTTGCAAAAATCTGTAACAGAACGATCGAGTTGATTTCATTTCCCCGTTTCGTTACTAAATATAAAATATGGATTGAAAATGTCCACTTGTTATAATATCGCATTCAGCAGTGTGAATTCACAGTTACACTACTGTTCAAAAGTTTGAGGATCAGTAAGATTGTTTAATTTGTATTTTTTGAAAGAAACTAATACTTTTGCTCAGCAAGGACGCATGACATTAATCAACAGTGACAGTAAAGACTTTCATAATGTTACAAAAGATTTCTATAAAAATAAATGCTGTTCTTTTGAACTTTCTTTTCATTGAAGAGTCTTGAAAAATGCATCACAGTTTTCATAAAAATATATAAAAATAGAATATTTGTGACTGTTTTCAAGATAATGTTATTAATAAGAAATGTTTCTTGATCACCAAATCAGCATATTATAATGGTCTCTGAAGTATCATGTGACACTGAAGACTGGAAAATGTAGCTTTGCCAGGAATAGATTACATTATATATATATATATATATATATATATATATATATATATATATATATATATATATATATATATATATATACTGGTAGTTTAAACGCAAAGCTTTTACTGGTAACTCCTAACCAAATACAAATCCTTATTGCACTCCTCTAACAATATACAGCCATAGATTTGTAAGGGATTTTTTATTTGTAATGTTGGTTTAATATTTTTCTTCTATGTTTGAGTGTATAAATGGAACCTAATATATAAAATGACACGTTACACAGTGTGATGTTTTTGCTCTAACACAGAAAACAGTGAGCCAGAATCATTATATGTAATTAGGATTGTTTAGTTCATCCTGCAGTTACTTTTTTTATTATTGCCTTTGTCCATCCTTGTTCCTGATCTCCAATTTTGAATATGTAGTGAGTAGGAATAATTGGTGATCCCACCAATTTTTTTTATGAAGGATTTTTTGTATTTTTTCTTTTTTTCTTTTTTCATTGTTGTGATATGAGCCTTCTCGCTATCACTTTAAAGAAATTAAGTAAAGATTCTGACCCAAAAATTTCATTTTGTTGTTTTCTCACCCTCAAACCCATTCTGTTGAACACAATAAAAACTGAAAGATTAAAAAAGAAAATAAAAAAAGAAAATTACAAAGGAAGCTTTCAAACTTCATAAAGGATGAAAAGCACCGTAAAAGTAGTCCGTTCCAGTGATATTTTAGTATGACTGAAATACTATTATAGTTTTGTTTTTGTTTTTAAATTCATTTTTATTCCAAGTAATTAACTACAGTATTTATTTTTAGTTTAATTAATAAACCTGTCATGTACTACGAATATTCCACATTTTCTGAAGCTAGCTTTGTGTGATGAATGAATATAGAAATGTCTTATAAACATCCTATTTGATGCTTTTGTAAAGTTCCAGTTCCCCATTCTTTGCTGTAGCATGGAAATGAGAAACCAGATTTATTTGGAATGACATGAGGGTGAATAAATAACAGAATTAAAATTTTTGAGTGAACGATCCCTTTACAGGTCTACCAAATGTTAAGTCCGATGTCCGAGTCAGTATTAGCTTGTTCCCTTTTGTGTTGTCTTGACGAAAAAAAAAACAAAGAAAACAGCTGGCTCTGTGTTATATGTCAAAAGTGTATGAAATATTTCTGATTCAAGATGCCCTTTCTAAAAATGTATTTTTCAGTTGAACTAATTCATCCATTGTTTCAATGAGACGTGTGTAATGGGAGTGTTTTCAAGGGAATAAACCCAGAATTTGTCATGCTTTCGTCTAGACAGATTCCCAGACAAACCTGTTTCTACACATTTTTCTACTTCCATTGTCTTCTCTTTCCTCCCAAAGTTACTAAACTGAAATGCAAACGATAGTCAATAGTCAGATCTTTCTAAAATTGCTGAATATTATACAGTTTAGAAAATAACATATCTAAAATAATACTGGACATTATAGTATAATGCAGTATATTAAAAGTATATTTTGCCCAGAAGTTAAAATCCTGTATTTATTTACTCCCCTCATGTCATTCCAAAGCATTTTTTTTTTCTTTCGGAAGAACACCAAATATGAATTTGAGGGACAGCTTTGGGACAACATGAGAATGAGTATATGATGAAAACATTTTCCTTTTTGGATGAACTATCCTTTTAAAGGAATCATTCACCCCAAAAATGAAAATTTGCTGAAGATCTACTCATCCAAAATGTAGTTTGTTTCTTCAACAGAACAGATTTGGAGAAATTTAGCATTACATCACTTGCTCACCAGTGGGTCCTCTGCAGTGAATGGGTGCCATCAGAATGAGAGTCCAAACAGCTGATAAAAAAAATCACAATAATCCACAAGTAATCAACATGACTCCAGACCATCAATTAACTTCTTCTGAAGCGAAAAACTCTTTGTAATAAGCAAATCCTCTTCAACCCAAGTAAATTTTCAGCATTTTTTCTAAATATTCCTTTAACGCAGAAAAACACCATTGTGATTTCAATAGTGTAAGAGTGGAATAACAGGCCTCCCGTGCTATCAAAGGATGTGAATTCCTCATAGTTAGTACATTACCATAGTAAATCATTTGTAATTTCATTCAGTCTCAGTCATAACGTGAGTGTAAGTTATCAGCGTGCATCGATTCTGTGCTGTTCCTAGCTGTACCTAATGTGTTAGCTAAGACAGTTTTCACATCAACTCACACAATGCAGAGTCAGACTTACATTACTAAGACACCTGCACACATACAGTAGGTGTGAGTGTTTAAGTCTTTCCTCAGGGATTTGGAGAGGTGGTGATATTGAGGTTGGTGCTCTCAGAGCAGAAGAGGAGTTTACTTAAAATATGTTCTTAACTGTTGCATTTGTATAAATTATCAAGATTTGTAGCCAGCCTTTCTTCTGTTTTTGTATAAAGACTGAAATATGTGCCAGATAAGACTTTTCCCAATTTCACGTTTTTCCATAATAAAGTACCCAGTGTTCTGCTCTCTTTTTCAGACTCTATATCATTGAAATATAAACATTTCAGAGGTCTGTGATACTTTCCCTTTCATTTTGTTTTCGTTTAACTTCATTTATTGTTAATGTTGTGATACGCCAATGCTTTGCACAATGACTCTATCAAGTAGCATTGGGTATTATTCCTGCAAATCTTATGGTTACGTAAATACTTATAAAGGACCGATAATTCATGATCTCCAAAGAAAGTGGTCATGAAGAGGGTAGTTCATGTAGGAGATTTATTGGCACCATTTTAAAATAAAAGTTAATTGTATAAAAAAATAAATACATATTTCTGACTTGCTGCATTAGGTATCACAGTTTACAGCATGAATTAATCTGGGTTCATGTTAAATTAATTTGCACAAGTTTCATTGTTATTATTGCTAATACTTTACATTAGGGGTTGTTCAGATCTTTAACTATATTCAACCTTGTTTGTGCTGCACTTATGAATGATACCTCAAACTGTTCCACTTAAGTGTTCAAACTTATCATTTTCCCTCTATGCTGAGCAATGGACTGGATATTTTTGTAAACAAGGTGCCTCTAAAAAATGTGAAGGTAGAAGTTTAACCTGCAAATTTCTTAAACGTGTCATTCATATCTGCCCTTTTGGTCTTGCTGCACAACTATGTAATGTAAATATTCACATTCACATCTGGGACATGTGTTTCACCCCTCCTCCACACACACACTATCCTGTTGACAGCCAGAAGCCGTCCACCCTGGAAAGATACTAAGCCATGTGTTGTATCTGACATGTTCTTCTCCGTGGCCCTTTCACACGTCTGATCACACTATGGGGTCTTGTTGATTTCAAATGTGTGAGGCATTTGTGTGCATGTCCGCTACCTGTTTCTCGTCTCCTTTAGAAAAACACAGATGTCTCATTTCTCAGCTAGTTGCAGTCAGACAGAAGTCTGGTGTGAAAAGCGCTTCAAGTTAAAACAGTAAAGTGTTTGAACTGCACAACTGTTTTCTTACACATTGCTTTTCTTTCCAGCCAGGGTTGGAAGATTTTCCCAGAAAGCCAGTGACGTACACCTTCAGCTACTTCACAGTTTTTAGATGCGTATTTAATACATGTACACAACAGTCTCGCTCAATGTTCTCAAGCATTTAAAATATATCTTGTGAGTTATGTAGCCTAAAGTCTTAAAAATTAAGACTATTTTGAGAAAATCATACTTTAAATATTTCTGCAATATATAGTATGTAGAGTATACTGAAAATACTACTTACAAATATATTCTACTTTTAGAAATTAGCATATAGCTACTTTATCTTGCAAAACGCTTAACTTAACCTTCCATGACCAGTGTGTCAAATGAACAAGATTAAACAAAGAGATAGAGAGAGGTAGTGAGAGAACTGTCTTCCTTTAACTTGTCTCATAATGGTCATGTGACAACACTGTAGCATACTACTGTTTAAAAAGCATGCACAAGTCACTGTGCATAGTATACATGATATACTTTGCAGACTTATACTTTTCTGAACAACAGCTTAAAGAGTTTGCAAATTTCGTTTTGTCTTTCATCAGTTCCTTTGCAGGCCTTTGTTTTGCAGCTGTGACTGCTCAACTAATCATTGTAATAATTAGCCATGATCCAGCTGCAATTAATGTACTAATAAGATTCATTAGAGGGAAGTCTGTGTGATATGCATGACACAAATGAATATAAATGTGTCTGCTCTTAGCCAGAACAAGCCTCTGTTTGTGAAAGTATGCACGGTACTGTTATGCTGTATAATTTTATATGTTTATTATACCCATGTTTATTTATAAAGTGTAGGAATGTTGCAGAAACAAAGCATGTATGTTTTAGCCAACCTTAAGCACAGTCAAGCATATTTAAGAATGGTGCACATTTTATGCATATGACTTTCATTTACTTTAGAGAAATATGGTAGTTCATCCATGCATACACTTGTGAAAAGAAGTACACTTAATTGTTAAAAAAATAAGGATTTTTTTTAGTTTACTGGCTGATTACATATTAATAAAATAAAAGGCCATTTAAGTGTACTTAAAGAGACTACACTTTTTTATCACAGTTTCTTAACACACTTAAATACACTTTTAAAAAGTTTATTTTTGCATTTTGTAATGATTTTGTAATGATATCAAATAATAAAGTACACTTATTTTGATCTGTTGACTTACCTACTAAAGAACATTTGAAGAACTTGATTTTAACTGTCAAGTGTCATTCAAAATTTAATATTTTAAGTTAATATTTTTACTAAATTACTATTTGTACTAAATTCAATTTCTTCATTACTATCATATACAGTAATAATACATTTATTTAAAAGCATGACATGCAAGTTCAGAAATGACATTTAAGTATATTTTAGTTTACAAATGCGTGTCAGTACATTTGACAGTACACTTTAACCATGTTTCAAAGATGTTCAAAATTCATAAGTCCTTCTTTAAGTGAGTTGAAAAAAAAAATCCAAAATGAAAACTATAATACATTTTCATTTATTTGCACTTAAAATGCATTTAAGTATCTAAACATATTATGCATTTTAACTGCAATTAAATAATATTATTACATTGGGTTTGCAATTAAGCCTTTTCTGTAATGCCCATTTTCAAGTATGCTAAAATGTACTTCATTTTCAAAAAGGGTATGGATGATGGTGTATGAGACAGGTACGCATCATTCCTAATGGCTGAAATTTGTAACTTGTAAATGTGTAACCATTTCCTACCTATAATACGGTCCTGTTCTTAGGGTTATTTTTTATTTTTTTTATTTTTTTACTACACAGCTAGTATCAGTTTTCTCTTGTCCAATAAGCAACACTTTGAGGAACTGTTAATTACATCAACACCTATAAAAGTGCGACAGCGAGCAGTCACCTGCTTTGATAGTTCATCTGGCTCGTAGCCCTGACCCAAAGTTCAGAGATCTTAATATTGTGATAAACTTCACCAAAAACCTCATGCGACACAGGCATCCATCACGCGCGATATGATTTCCTGTTTCTCTATCAATAAGTGCGCATTTTGATCTCTTTGATTAGGCATTAAGTCTCAGATCCTCCATGTCCAGCGATGGAGGAAATCAAAACATCTGCATCTTGTTTTCATGACCCACTTCACCATTACAGTATTGCCTTTTTTACTTAAATAGAACTCTCTGGTAAAGGAGAGGAGCTTACTGGTTCCTTATGAGCGCCTTTTTCTTATTATGTTGTTACATAGAAAATCTGCCAGCTGTTATCAAGCAAATATTGTTAAGAATGTGCAGGCAACCTTTTGGGCCTTTGATCTGGCTGGCCTTGTCAGATGTTCTGTATCTTTTGAGGGCAACGCGGTGCGTGACACAGGGATGTCTTCGCCTCTGGACCCAATAGCTGATGTTATTGCATGACAGATGGGGTATTAGGAAAGGGATTTTGCACAAAATGCTAAACTCAACAATGTGGTATCAGCTTTTTCAGGCTTTTCATAGAGTTTTCTGAAGCGTGAAGGAAATTATATTTTTTTCACTTTCTGTTGGAGATGAGAGGTATGTAGCAGCAGAGCTGTGTATTGGAAGAGTCAAGGCGTGATGGATCGTATACACACAATCCCATAATACAAGAAATAGGACAGTTATTCGCTGCGTGTTAGATCACATCCAGGTTCCATACATAAATAAGCTAGATAAATGGCTGAAGCAAGCATGACTATTATTATTGCGTATACTTCTGGTTTGTCCTCAAGATCTCGAAATATAAGGTGTTGCAATTTTCTATTCAGTAATTTGTGATCTTGTGAAGAAAAAAAAAACGGTCCGCTGAAATTTTTGTTGATAAAAATTACGTTGTGATTACGACAAAATCATTTTAGGACTGTATCATTCACATTTTCAATCTGTTTCCCTCTGCATTAAATAAACCAGCACTTTTTTACATTATGCAGCACTCATCCAAATAAATATATAAATAAAAATGGCACCTGTACATCAGTCCAAATACCCCATTTATGAATTTTAATCACAGGGATGTGCATTTTGTCAGAGCAATCAATCATAATTACTGAGATGATAGTGTAATTTAGCTCTAGGGAAATCAGTCATCCAGACACAGACTCAAACTAAGCAAATATTGCATGTTTTTTTTTCTTTGGTACTATATTTAAATATGTATATATATATATATATATATATATATATATATATATATGTATATATATATATATATATATATAGTGCTTCATACAATATAAATTCTTTCAAAGCAGCTTGTATTTTTTGTTTCCCAGGTCTTAAGTGTAAGGATGTCTATCTATCCACTGGCTGTATGTTTAACATAGACATCATATAAGTAGCTACAGTGGTCTATAATTCATCAAGCTGAAGTATTGATGCGCATGTAATTTTTCTCCACAACTGAATATATGATGCAACATTTGATCAAGCAACAACCCAGTAATGTTAATCTGAATCGGCATTAAGATAATGCACAATGTTTTCTCCTGTGCGCCAGTATTAATCATAAACTTGATCCATGCAAGTATTTTGTAAGAATACAAGCTAATCTCCACATTTTTTGGCAAAAAGGACCAAGTTTGGTGCCAATAGAATATTGACTCAAGTGTTGTAACGTTATTTGTAAAGAATTTGAAATGTTTGGATCTAAATGATCTTCCTAAGTGCACAAAATGTAATATGAAACCTCTCTAAAAGGCAAGGAAGTAATTAAAGAACAGACCCCAAAGGTAATTATCTTTATTTAAAGGAATTAAATAAATTATTTGAATTAGGAGAATAAATAAAAAGAAAGAACAGTAAAATAACAAGTAATCATTTAACTGATTTCAAATAATATGCAACCATTCAGTTTTCTTTATATGCCTAATATGTTGAAAACAAAGAAGAAAAATACTTATGACATTCAATTCTGAATTAGATGAATCAAATAAATATTTATCTATATTTTCACATCAGAACAGTGAAATTTCGAGTAGTATGCATTACATATGTAATTATACGTTACATAGTATGATATTACAATTGGTTGTTTAACATTTCTATTGTAAAACAGTTTAACTATATACTTAAATCTTACCTTACATTCTTTGACTGTTAAAAACTGAAGTGGTGTGCTGAAATTAAAGTTTGGTTTACAGTAAAGCATTTGTAATTATTGGAGGCTCCCTATACAGTAGATACATACTGTATGCATAGATGCCACATTTGACCGCTTCAGATTCACCGACACATTTGTCATCTAGGAACAGTCACCGTGTCATCACTCACACAAAACTAACACTATACAACAAGACAAAGGCTTTAGCACAAACCGACACATTTTCACCTGTGAAAGGTTATCCCATTTGTAAAATTATCCCAAATGTCAGTGAATTTTCCAAGATGCCACAACATTGTGCAGCCTCTTGAACTAGCAAAGAAATGGGATTACCTTTCATACAGTAGTTGACAATCTGTGTGTTTATTATTATTATTATTACCTCAGTATTATAGGTTTTTAAACTATGGTATATTGTTATTTAAAGCCTTTGTCTTGTTGTATTGTGTTAGTTTAGTGAAATCATCAGCTGAAGTCTATTGCAGATATATTTATACATGCTATAATCATGGTTGCAGACGCACAGTAGACTTGAGTGTTCATGGACCGGTTTTGACCGTTCCAATATGGCAGACAGCTTACCTAAGTGCCCCATAAAAAACAGCCTCTGATGAGTAATCTATTTAAATATATCTATGAAGGTTCCCTTTAGTGTCTAAGGTGTTATGGCCGTGCTTGAAGGGATAGTTCCATGTCGTTCCAAACCTGTATGTCTTTCTTTCTTTGATGGAAAACAAAAGTTGATATGTTGAAAAAAGTTTGGGTCCAAACATTATTGGAGCCCATTGACTTTCATTGTATGGACAAAAATGGATACAGGTTGGGAAAGATATGAAGATTATAAAAAGCAAAATATTATTATTTATTTATTTAATTTTTTTATGGGGGGGGGGCTGAACTTTATCTTTAAGTTTTGCTTTTATTTCTAAACCTTAACACACTCAAAAGATGTTATTATGGCCAGGACTTGAATAAGTTGTATGAGAGATACTGCTGTTGAGCATGTCTCAGCTGTCAGTAAGGACTGTATAGCACCCTAGTAAGGTAACAAACTAAATACCCCAAAGGTGGAATGGCTATATGTCACATCTTAATGGCCCACACTGGCAGTCATCATGAATGACGGTGTAATCACAGTGGGTGTGAAATGAGGAGTGAGCGATATTACCCAGACCACTGTCATTCAAGAACTTCTATCTTAATTATAGGAAATAGCCATCCTGCCAAAACCAGAGAATCTTTTAAATACATTATAATCAGTTTACGTAGTGGGCAAGGACAAAAAAGGGGAATGACAACCTTGTCAAACTAAATTGCTGTTTGTAGCCTCACACTCTTACTGCTTCCTGTTATCTCTGAGTCTCACAGTTGGGATGCTTTGCATCTGTTCAATTCAGTGTTTGTGTGGTCTGGTGGGTATGCCGTGCATTTATTTGGCTTTAATTAGTTCCGGGCCCACAAACGGATGTTGATATCTCGACAAGACAGGTGGAGATAAATTCAAAGAAAGATTGGATGTAGTCCAGGGACACTGCTGAGATAGATTTGTCCCTGGGCACATACTGCTTATTAACCTTTCAATCCAAACTCGCTGCACAATATAATGAGGTTGTCAATAAGTACTGACAGTAAATCAGATAAAAATAAGGTAGAGAGTGGTAGCATTTGTGACTTTCTTCAAGGTTATATGTGCATAACATCCCAACGCTCACAGGAAAAAAAAAATAGAAATAGAAAAAGGAAAATAACCACATAGATGTAATTTCAAATAAATGTGGTTATATATTACATTAATGTCCTTGTTTCACTTTTTAAACATTTGTATAAGTTTCTGCATTACCATAATGATGTGTAATGTTAAAATAAGTACAATATTGACCAATGTGGTTTGTATGGATTTTTCTTTTCTTTTTTTAAGTCTCTTATGTTCACCAAAGCTGCAGATATTTGATAAAAGGAAATACAGTTAATATTGTGAAATATTATTGCAATTTAAAATAATTATTTTGTATTTTACTGGATTTTAAAATATTTATTCCTTTGTAGGAATACATTTTTCTCACTGAATTTTCAGCAGCCATTACTCCAGTCTTATAAAATGTCTTATCCTTATCAAAATACTAAAATGTTTATATATATATATATATATATATTCAGGATTCACTGATTAATAAAAATGTTTAAAAGAACAGCATTTATCTTGTTTTAAATAGAATATTTTTTATATAAAATTTTAAATGTATTTACTGTCACTTTTGATCAACTCAGTGCATCAGTGCTGAATAAAAGTATTAATTTCTTTAATAAAATATCTTACTGACCTCAGACTTGAACCGTAGAGTAAGTTGTTTATTGGTATATAAACAAAAAAATAACAAATAAATACTGTGATAGTATCAGATGGAAATACTAAAGTATATATATATATTTTTTTTTAATTATTATTATTTATTTATTTATAGTTTTTTTTGTTAAGTGTGGTATTTCTGCTTTGTATTTCTAATGTGAACATAATAATATGTGACCTTTTCTTTAAAGGATGTGGTTGAGTTTTGACTTGTGGTTAGGTAAGGTCAGGGTTGCAGTAATTTTGTATCTGCTCATATGATTTGTTTTAAGGAAAGAAAAATCAAGTCTTCGTGCATGTACGTATACCTGAAATGGTTGGATTTTTAGTACACAGGGAATAAATATTAATAAATTGTTGTAAAACAGGTTACAGCACATAAACTAGAACACTACTGTATGTACTTACTGTATATCTCCTATAACAATGATTCATTGTGATGCTATAAAATATTAAAATATAGGTGTCAAGAAGGTATAATGAATCCCCTGTGCATCGTAATACGGCTTCTCATTTCTATCATGACTCTCCTGACCTTTAACTGTCCCACTTTTGACAAGAAAGGACTTTCTCATTACATATTTCTACATAATGTTCCCACTTTAAATGTACACCCACTCTGAGAGCTATAATATTATGCAGTAAAGCATTATTTATCGTCTGACTTGACATTTATGCGAATGGATTTTTCTTTTTTTCTAGAGAAAGCTTCATCGAGGAGTAATCACTGTTTATGTGATCACACTGTAAAGCACTATTATCCATTTTCTCAGCGAGTAGCCACTGAAAGAGTTCAGCTCTGGGCGCTAGGCTTGTTAGGAAACAAAACATTCTTTACGGAGTCTAAATCTGAGTTCATTTAAGAAATGAAAAATGGTGAATATGAAATGCATTTGTGTTAATGACAAAATGTGCTCACTCAAAATAACGATAGTAGGAAGAGTCATTTTTCTTGTGCTGTGATGTTTAGCGTCTCAGATGAATTGCAGACAGTAGACTATTAGCAACCCTTGAGAAAAGATGGATTATTGAAAGATCTGTTTTAACAAAACAACACAGCTAGGAATTTGTCATGCAGTATGCTCTCCAACAGCTATTTAATGAAAAAAGGGCAATTAGCATTTCAACACTAGGCATTTAGCTCCATTTATATGTCACCATCCAAATATTCCTAGCTTCGCTTTTTTCGTCATAAATATTGTTGGTTTTCATGCTCCATTTCGGGAAGGTTGCTCAGAGGAATACTGGCATGTGGATGCTGGCATCATCAGCCGCTTTGGTTGGTTCCTTCCGTTCCCAACCATCTGTTAAGTGTAATAATTTAATCTTTTGCCAAGATGCTGTATAGGAATCAGGCTCATTTCCTGAATGGCCACAAGAAATGTGCTTTCACCTAATGTAAATGTGAAATGTATCCTTCTGGCATTGTCACTCCATTTAAAATGTGTTTACCCTGCTGGAAAATCCAGCTTGAAATGTAACTGCGTTTTGGAATGTCGTAGCTGGTAGACCATCTTGGACCAGCAAAAAAGCTGCTACCAGCTTATATAACCAGCTCCAGCTGGTCCAACTGGTTTTGGAAATGGTTGGCTAGTCAAATAAACAGTTTGCACCAGCAAATGACCAGCTACAATCAGAAGTCATAACAGAAGTATCAACAGATCTTCAGAATTTTTACATAAATAGATTTTTTTTTAAAATAAAGGGTGGGGACTTGAGGTGGTAACACACTATAATAAGTAAAATCTAACAAATTACTTACAAATCATTAACAAACCACTAGTTTACATGAATTCATAGTTTAGAAACTGTAGTTAATACATTATTAGATTCTATACAAATAGTAAAGTATTTTTCATTATCACTGTAATTAACACACTTATTTTTTAATTAGTTTGAATTAGTTCAAATTGTTAATTGGTAAGAAGAAGTGAATAGCTCTCACTTTTCAGATTAGGTCACTGTAAATGGGGAAATGTCATTAATTTAGTGCTTTATTGAACAATAATTGCATTCATATTCACTGTCCCTTAAAATGTTTACAAATACATTACATACAAGGACACACACACGCACACACAGAAACACACATTGGCATATGTGGTTTACAGGGACTCTTCATACCCCTAAACCAGGGGTAGGCAAGTTCGTTCCTGGAGAGCCGCAGTCCTGCAGAGTTCAGTTTCAACCCTGAAAAAAAACTCACCTGCTTGTAGCCTTAGTACTCCTGAAGACACTGAAGAGCTTGTTCAGGTGTGTTTGATTAGGGTTGAAGCTGAACTCTGCAGAACTGCGGCTCTCAGGGACCGAACTTGCCTACCCCTGCCCTAAACTTACAAAATCACACCAATCACACAAAACTCTCTCTCTCTCTCTCTCTCTCTCTCTCTCTCTCTCTCTCTCTCTCTCTCTCTCTCTCTCTCTCTCTGTCATTTTAGTGGAAGATCAAGTCATGATGTTTTGTTTAAAAGTTACAAAGTTAAAAAAAAATGTTTAAAAAATGAAACATGTATGGATGAACCAATAATATGCTTTAGGCTACACCCACATTAATCTGGATGAAAATATAAACCCCTTTTTCTCTATGTTTTCGCCTTTTGTCCACACTGAGACAGTGTTTTTATCCAGTGAAAACTGTGCTTTTCTTAAGAATTTAATTGGAAAATTATGTTTTCATGTTGCTATGTTTACTCAGAAAGCAGAAGTAATCACAACATGATTAAAGCGTCTTCAGATATGTCAGTGTGAACAAGTGTGAACCCAGAGTGTTTTGAAACAAAAACACTGTTTTGAAATATATCCAGATTAATGTAGATGTAACATTAGATAATAGGATAAATTACCATTTCATGCCGATTTGAAGCTGGATTTTCCAGCAGGTTTTTTTTTTTTCTGAAGGAACATGTCAACATAGCACTCAATGCCTCATGGCACAGAACTGCTTTCTTACCTTACAAAAACATCTCAGTGGAGCCTTCAGAGGCTTTCGGAGCCACACAAGCCATCAGAATTTCAATATGATGTTTAAAGTGAAGCCAGCACACCTTACACTCCCTTTTGGGATGGATTTTGCTACCTGCCGAGTGCATACGAAATGACAGGTAGGCCTGTATTTCCAGAACAAAGCATATGTTAGGAGAATATATATATAACTGACTTTCTCCTACCTTAATGCTATGAATATCATCTTGCTGAAAACAGACCGCTAACTCTGTACCACAATGTGCTGCTGGTACCTTGTCGGACCCCCAGAGTGGGTCTAGCAGGATCCTGTGGCTCATTATTTATCCGCTGAGCTCCAGTCATTGCTGATTGGGGTCCTTAGAGAGCCATTACAACAGACGATCTGTCCCAAGCAGCCACTGGATTCATCCATCATGTAAAACTGGAACTCTGGCAGGCTGTGCGCCCCCTCCCACAGAATCTGTGGTATTGTGGCAACGTGACGAAAGGGAGTGCAAAATGTTGCTAATAGGTTAGGACGCTCATAGGGGACAAAAATTCAAATGTTCGAAATGGGACACCGGTGGGTGGATGCATAGGCGCGACACAACCTATATTGGAGAGGTTTGTCTTACCTTGTTTTGACACTGTTGGCTTTGCTCAGCACACACAGGTCCTCTGCAGTAGCTGACCTGTGTAGTTCCCATCCTGGCAGGCACTCTCTGGTAATTCAATACTTTGCTCGGGTTAGGGACCCTATTTACAAATGGATTTCAGAGAGAGGGGGCCAATGTGTTTCTGATGTTTTTGACAGTTATGATGTGAATGCTCAGACTTGCAGTTTGGAATACTACCATAAAGTTTTAGAAGGTTAGTGGTTTAGGGACATATCTGACCGATACGAAAGTGAATATATTCCCAAGATGTTTGAATGGATTTAAAAAATGCAAGGGAAGAAACCACCTAATCAAAACACTGTAATCAAACACTGTTCTCAATTATGTAGCTTGAATCAACTGATTCAGATAGTTCATCTTCGATAAACAAACCAATTTTTTTATATTTAAATATTTAGTGTAATGCTGTTGTTCATTATGTTTTTGAAATACCATCCTAGGTGTATATAACTTTTTCTTTCAGACTAATCCAATCGGAGTTATATTAAATGTCTTGGCTCTTCCAAGATTTATATGGCAGTGAATGGGTGTTATTTTTCAAGATTACAAAAGAAATCCAATAAAGAGCAATCCATCCATCATAAAGAATAAAGGCCTCCTGAAGCGAATTAATGCGCTTTTTTAAGAAAAATAACCTATTTTTAAAACTTCACAAATCGTAATCTCTAGCTTAAATTAATGATGTTTTTGCATTTCTGCATTGAAGCTAATTGAATATCTAGGAACGTTGCATTTGCAAATCTAATATTTTAATCCATTTCCTTCATTAAACAGTATATACTGTAGTTCAGATTTGGTGGCCTACTTTTTAGGTAGCCATTATGCTGTCAATGTTAAACCAGCAATCTTTCTATATTAGGCTGGGAAATTCAGTTGGCTATTAGGAAGCTATGAATCATACAGCCAAACTCGAAATTGTCTTAGAGACCAACAGAGCGCATACCTTCATTAGAATTTTATATAGAACTATTATTTGACTCATAAGCAATAACAGTGAGATCCTATACCATTTGCAGGTAGGCAAAGCAGCCTTATGGTGCCTGAAAAACAACCTGAAGAACAGTATTGACCTCAGGCAGAACATAAATTCCCTAAACTTACTCCCATCAATCAAATGTAGGCACACATGTTGGCTGTACGCTTCAATGGGCTTTCAATGTCATTAAAATGGCCTACCAAAGATTGTTCCTCCCGCTCCACTCAAGAGGCTTCCAAATCTTTCTAGAAGATCAAACACCCTGGTCAGACAGAACAAGGCTGAAAGTGGTTTGCCACTCAAATTAATCCTAAATATGGATTAAAGGAGAGGAAAGGAATAATTGGTGCTTATTATAAGCAACTTTTCTTCTTCAAAGAATGCTTTATTAATACAGACATTTTTAAGGCTTATTTCCAGAATACAGTCACACATTTGTGCCTGTTAATACTTGGCTCCCACAGAAAAAGTAAAATGTGACCGACCGTTAATAGCAGTTGTCAAATATCTGACCTGAGGTCTGTTTCATTAATAGAATTCACAGATACTCTAAACATGTATTCATGTTCATTTACGACAAAATGCTGTGATTTTTTTTTCTGCCTCTGGCTTTTATCATTTTATGGTTTAATTCACTGTCATTGATTTCTCTGTGTTTAGTCAGTAAACAGCACTGGCGTCATCTGCTTACCAGAATTCTCAAATAAGACATTCTCAGACTTGAGTTATACATGCTGAAATATTCCACTTCTACGCAGCTGTAGCAAAATTCATAACAGACAAGACATCTGAAGTATAAAATCTGTGAAAACATGTTCTATGTTTTATGTCCGCAGATGAATTACAGTGCACATAAATTCTGCACAGGTTTTGACGGTATAAAGGTTTCTTGTGTTTTGCTTGCACAGCAGGAGAATTTTTTTCACCTTCCGCGATGGCTGAACATCAGAAGCACTCAGCCATGTGTTAATAAAGGCAGTATATTTCTGTGATGGCTCCTTTAACGTTCCCTGTCAACAGTCTGAACCAGCTCTAGAATCTATTACATTACAGATGCTAAGACGTGTATTTGCTAGAACTGCTCTATGAGGCGAGAGTAATGTACTCTTACTTTGAGTTTAAACTGTTTTTTCTTTCAATTGTTTGTGATCGTTCTTCAAAGGGCAAAGAATATGCTCGTTTGAACTCTACTGGGGCTAATATTAATAAGTGCTGTGCTTAATTAGCCTTAATGTTTCTGTTTGTAGGCTAATCATTTACTTGCAATGATATTGTCAAGTAACAGATCTAACACCTGAATGAAGCAATGTGGGAACATTAAAACATACAGGCTGGTTTGATCTACATCAAAGCATCCTTCTTAGAACTCAGTACAAAGACTTCATGCAAACCAGGTGAAACACAACCATACACACTAATAAAAGATTTGCTGCAGAAGTAAATCAATGGCATTATAGTGAATCAAAATGCAATAATGGCACATTTACACAAACAAAGCTTAACATTGACGCACAGTCATGAGGGGTCTAATGGGGTCTCCTTGTTTTTTATGGTTTTCTTGCCACATAACAAAAATGACTTCCTGTAAGTTCATCATTCTGGTTTTCAAATATTAATATTTTAAAACATAGTTGCTTCATTGATTATCTTTAAAGAAATAATGTTTCTGTTGTTTCTTTTGGTGGGGGGGGGTTCTATGTTTATTATATCTTTCATATTACCATTCAGTCTCTATTACACCAGAATGGCATCAAATGTATTGACTTATTATGACTTTATCAAGAAAACATTTATTATTTAGATTTTTCCATTTATTGTAATCATGTTGTCCCCTCTAAAATACACAACATAGTCTGTGCATGTGTTTACAACTAGAACTAAACGTTCCTCTTTATTATACACAGTCTTCATTTCTTTGAAGTCACAAAATTGTAAATGACCATGAGGTCAGTTACTTAAGTCAGTTGGGTTAATACTACACCCACAGCAAATGACCCTCCAAACACACATCTGTGTAGCATAAAGCCAAAACCTCCCCTTTAGGCCAAAGACTTGTGTTTCACACATGGAAGGCACATTAGTACTGACAATGACTGAAACATGTGGGCACCACTTGCTAAAAACAACAGCCCATGATTTCATGTATTTGCACAGTTTGCATTATTGGCTCTCATTTGATAAATATCAAAGCCTCTTAAGCAGTTACAGTATGGGTTTGAAGTTAATTTGAATATTTACCAAAAATCCTTTGTGTTTTTGTACTCAGTCTTATTTACTGCTGAACTGTCAGTAAATATTTGTTTACAGTGTCGGGATGTTTTGTGCTGAGAGGATGATTGAGCATAAAATCTGAAGAAATCTGCTAACATACTACGAGTCTAATGATGTCTTTCATGCACTATTTATGATTCATATTTAGATTTCATTATTCTTTTATTTGTTATGCCAGTGCAAAGTATTAATATTCTATTCTTGAATGAAGCATACAATTCAATACAGCCAGGTCAGAAGGAGTAAGATTGGTTATAAACATAAAAGACTTGAGTGCACTTTGACTGTATTGCTGCTAGAAATAAATGCTCTTCAACATGCTTGTCTCTATTCTCCATGAGTCATAGATTAAATTCTTTATTTCAGATTAAGGTAATTGCTATTCACTTTGCAAAGCCATTTGTATGAGTATACAGCCCGAAGGTGGAGAATGCTGAGAGGTGGACTGTGTCTAACCCAGAGGAGTTGCATAAAATAATATAAAAGAAAAACAGCTCAAAGCTAAATATAAATTAGTCATTCTTTCCATGGAGAGGTTGACATTCATTTAGAAAATTGGTTTGAGCAGGTAGTTTTGTGTCCAAAAAAAATCTTATAAATCCTATAGAGATATAGGGTGCCTACATGACTAAAAGTTTCATTTTATTTTATTGTATATTTTATTTTATTCAACATTTTCTATTTCTTTTGAAAGTTAATGTACCTTTATTTCAGTGCACATATAGTGAAGCATGACGTTAAATTGAAGAGGAGAAAGATGGAATGGGATCAAGACAATTAAAAATATTTTAAATTATTTTGTTTCACATTACTTTTTTCTTTTGACAATTACTCAGTTATTTTTGAATTTGCATATTTATTGCATATAGAGTGGAGTATGACACTAAATTGAAGAGAAGAAAGGGGAAATGGGATCAAGACATCTATCTTTTTTTTACCTTCATGAAGTTGCTGGTAAAAAATCAAAACATGATTCAAGCACATTCAAATTAGATCATATGTTTTATTAATAAAGTATATGCCTCTGATTATTTAGAAATTCCACAGAAATGTTGTATACAACTCATCGGCACTGATTATGTGTGTGAGTTTTCTGGCAGATTTTGGATGTATAAAAGCTTTATGGATGTGGCTGCTGGCCTTGATGTACAGCGTTGAGGTAACTGACCGCAGTGAAGTCTGACCAATCATCACGCCGAATGTTACATCTGGGATTGGCACTGCACGCTCACAAAAAATCTAAACAAAAACCCACTTTAAATCTTGTTGATGCTTTTTTGATGCTTTTTTGAAGATCATTATTTTGTGTATTTGGTGTAACAATGTTGACATGCTTTAATGTGCAAAAAACACATTATTTTTCAAATACTGTACTGTATTATAGGTCCTCTATGCCCCGCCTCTCTCAAACAAGTCATTTTCTACAAAATCCCTCCTTCTGAAAAGCACAGTCTGCTCTGATTGGCCAACTGACCCAGTGCATTGTGATTGGCTGAACAGCGCAAGCACTATTCTAAATGTAACGCCCCTTTCCATAATCACGAGCTTCATCTTCCAAGATAAATGTAAAGACAGTTAATAATGTCCTTAGTTTTACCATCAGTTCAAGCCCGAAAGAGGAACAGAGTCACGAGACAGACACAGTGATGAAGCTCGTATGTGTTTGCAGAACACAAGCCACGGACGGTTAAGACAGATGACTGTGTGACCGTCTCTCTCTCTCTCTCTCTCTCTCTCTCTCTCTTTTTCTCTTTCTCTCTCTCTCACATACACACACAATGTGCGCAAAAGTCTGCATTTGAACATTCAAGAGCAAATACTTAAATTAATAACAAAAAATACTTACCTAGTTGATTCAGAAGCGCCAGATTGTCATAGCAAAATCATAATTACATCCTCTCCTAGGTTCACGAAATGGTCGCACGTAATGCATTGCTGTTCTTTTGTAAGTAATCTTAAAGATTCCTAAATGCATTTACTTTCACAAGGCCAAATAAAGTGCTTTTGCTTTCGCCTATAACACACAGCATCTCCCTGACATGGCTGCTTCATGACTAACTGTGGTTACTGAAACCACGCCATCCTTCTTTGCTTGAACATTTCAGCGGCATTACGCAAATATTTCCAAATAGTGACATAGACGTGGGGGCATGTTTGAACGAGCCGTTTTAGGGGGCATGGCAGAGTCTTAACTTTGATAAAGAATATCTCTTTAGATTTGAGACTTTAGTCTTTGCAACTTTACAGTTCTTCTTTATGCACCAAGAGCTTGTAACACTCTAAAGAGAAAGGAAACATTTAAATTGCATCATATGACCCCTTTAAATATGTGTCAAACTAATATTTAACAGGTATGCTAATTAAGCAGTGAAGAAATTAAGTGAAAGTGGAAGTCGTGACATTTGCCAAGTATGGTAACCCATACTCGCAATTGGTGCTCTGCATTTAACCCATCCAAGTGCACACACACAGCAGTGAGAAGTGAACACACCATGAACACACACCCAGAACTATCACAAACTAGTAACTAGTCCGGCTCTCTAACCATTAGGCCACAGCTGCCCTAATAAGCATTGTTTTAGATAAAAATAAATAAATTAAAAACCTGACTGAAAAAGCTATTTGTAATGGCTTCTATTCTATTCTATTCTATTCTATTCTATTTATATTATATTATATTATATTATATTATATTATATTATATTATATTATATTATATTATATTATATTATATTATATTATATTATATTATATTATACTGTATATATCAGTACAGAAGCATTTTTACTGGTGGTCTCTAACATTTGGACTCCACAGTATAAAGATCTATTTCTACATGATGATTTATAAATACAAATTTATCTAACTCCCAAATTTACCTAAATTTTAATCTATCTATCTATCTATCTATCTATCTATCTATCTATCTATCTATCTATCTATCTATCTATCTATCTATCTATCTATCTATCTATCTATCTATCTATCTATCTATCTATCTATCTAGAATTGAATTCTGTTTATTCTGTCTCAATCTGATTTTATCTTTAACTTTAAACAATTCCCATGCAGCATTTCACAAACTGATGTCTGTTAATCATGAACAGCTATTTATAAGTATTATACCTGGCCAAAAAAAAAAAAAACCTTTTTTTTCCTTTAGATTTTTTTTCTTTTTCTTTCTATCATCTTTGATTTGTGCAAATCTGTGCCGGTGAAATCAAGTAGAGAAGTAGTGGCTTAGTGGTTAGAGAGTTTGCCTCCTAACTCTAAGGTTGTGGGTTCTAGTCAAACCCCCAACTGCTGCCCGGGTGCTGTAGCATAAATGGTTGCCCACTGCTCTGGGTGTGTGTTCATGGTTTGTGTGTGTTCACTGCTGTGTCTGTGACTTTGGATGGGTTAAATGCAGAGCACGAATTCTGAGTATGGGTCACCATACTTGGCTGTATGTCATGTCACTTTCAAATGGGCATTATTCTTATCGCACTGTTCCCAGATGTGCTGGAACAACATATGTATTTTCATCTGCATCAGTCTCTAAAGGTCTGTGACCCTTTCTAAAATTAAGGAAACTCTTACGTAAATGGATCTTAATGGGATGATTCTTAAAAATCTTGATAGCTGGACTTGACCACTTTCCAGTTCACCATCAGCTTTGACAACAAAATCACTCTGATTTATTACAGTGTGTCAATGTTTAGCGGAACAGCTTTTATTGGAATGAAAAGCATCAGAGGGCAGGCAAACTGTTGAGGTATTTCAGGTCAAAGACTATAGTATCAAAGCTTTTTGGTTCAGTGCAATTAAGTTAGAATATTGCTTAGAGGTGTACACAGGAAATCTTTAGAATTCCCTGAATCAACATTTGACCAAATATTTAATTTGTAGTCATTATGTATCCTGAAAACATCCATAAAGCTGTAATAAAAGGGTTATTCTTATTTTTCTCCAGTGAAAATAAAGTTAAGTTGACACAGTTTAAGACCCTGGTTCATGTCCACAAAGACTCACCCTCATGTTGTTCCAAACCTGTTTGACTTTCTTCGGTTTCCATAAATGACAGCCAATGGGGTCCAATGATGTTGTAGAGCATTTTAGACCACCTTTTTTGGGAGGACAAAAACATTCT
Source organism: Carassius carassius (assembly GCF_963082965.1). Lineage (NCBI taxonomy): Eukaryota > Metazoa > Chordata > Actinopteri > Cypriniformes > Cyprinidae > Carassius > Carassius carassius. Next base: position 28,418,231 of record NC_081767.1, on the reverse strand, counting down.
TCAAAATATCTACTTTTGTGTGCCGCAGAAGTCAAACAGGTTTTGAATGAAACTGTGATGAGTAAAGGATGACAGAATTATTATTTTCCTGTTTTATCTAGGTATCAATGAGATGCTATTAGTTTTTATTACTATTTTATTACTATTTTGTTTTTCATCTTCATTTTAATGTTTGTTAAAGTTTTAGTAAATTGCTTTTGTAATTTATGTATGCTAAATACAGTTTTTAATAGATCTTTTCTTTCAGTTTTAGCTGTTTTAGAAATAAAATTTTGTTGTGTTTCCATTATTTGTATTAGTCTTTTTTTAAACAGTCTTAATATATATTTTTTTATTCCAGTTTAGTTCGTTTACTACAACTAAAATATATTTTAGTTAAAATAAATGAAAATTAGAAATACTGAATATTGAATGTGAGATAAAATAAGAGAATAAGAGTTTGTAATATTTTTTTTTTTTTTTTATTATTATTATTTTTTTTTTTTTTTTTTTTTTATTATTACCTTGTTGGGGGCTGTTAACCCTCTTGTCTGAATGACTATCGTCCAGTTGCCCTCACATCAATAGTCATGAAGGTCTTTGAGGGACTGGTTAAAAACGTCATCTGCTCCTCCATACCGGATACTTTGGACCCTCTTCAGTTTGCCTATCGCCCAAACAGATCCACTGATGATGCCATCTCTCACATCCTGCACTCTTCTCTCACACACATTGACAGCAATAACAGGAACTACGTAAGGCTGCTATTTATTGACTATAGCTCAGCTTTTAATAGTCCCCTTAAAGCTAGCTTCTAAACTCATAGACCTCGGACTGAATTCTTCACTCTGCAACTGGATTCTTGATTTCCTCACCGGCAGACCTCAAGTGGTGAAACTAGGCCAGTACACCTCCAGCTCCATCACCCTGAACATAGGAGCCCCACAGGGCTGTGTCCTGAGTCCCCTGCTCTACTCTCTCTACACACATGACTGCGTGTCTTCGCACAGCTCCACATCCATTATCAAATTTGCTGATGATACTGTGGTTCTGGGCCTCATTCACAACAATAATGAGACCGCATACTTGGATGAGGTAGAGAAATTAACATCATGGTGCCAGGACAACTGTCTCTTTCTGAATGTGAGCAAAACTAAAGAACTGATTGTGGACTTCAGGAAGAAACAGCAGCCCTATACTCCTCTTATGATCAGCGGGACCCCTGTGGAGAGGGTGAGCAGCTTCAAGTACCTTGGTGTAAACATCTCCGAGGACCTGACTTGGACTACTCACATTCAAACACAGGTTAATAAAGCCAGGCAAAGACTGTACCATCTGCGACAGCTGAGGAAATTCAGGGTCTCACCAGCAATACTGAAAACTTTCTATTCTGGGGCTATAGAAAGTGTATTGACTCAGTGTATCTCAGTGTGGTATGGGAACAGCTCCAGTCAAGACTGCAAAGCCCTGCAGAGAGTTGTGCGCTTAGCTGAGCGCATCTCAGGGTCTGCTCTCCCCTCTCTACAGGACATCTACCTCAAACGCTGCAGAAGTAGAGCTACTAAAATCATCAAGGACTCCATCCACCCTAGTAACCATATTTTCACTTTGCTGCCATCTGGTAAGCGCTACCGTTGCCTGATGGCAAAAACCGAGAGACTCAGGAGGAGTTTCTTCCCCCAGGCCATCAGGCTCCTAAACTCTTAATCAGCCCCTTAACACCCTCATGCCTCCACTTAATGTTCACTTTATCTTATTCATTTTATTCACTACCTCACATAGACACACTGACAGTGTCACCATGTTTGCACATTTGCTTCTTGTACATTCCTGTGTATCTTATATTTAAGACCACAGTAAAATGCATATATGCACATTGTACATCCCTGTACATCTTAATATTTAAGACTTCAGTTTACGTTCATGCACATTATTTTGCGTTCTATTTAATTCTACAATATACATCTTTTTTATATTTTATTCTTATATTTTTATTGTTTACTTTTATTTCATTCTTACATAGCCATATTTATGTATATTTTCATCTGTGTTGTTTTCTTTAATAATTGCACTGTCCATGGAGCGGACCTGACTCACATTTCACTGCTGGTTATGTATGCTATATATAATTTGGTATGTGACAAATAAAACTCTTGAATCTTGAAACCTTGTTATTGTGACATCTTCCCCTTGTGACAACAAGCCCCAGTCTCTCCTAATGCTTTATCATTTTCAACAGAAATAGAAAGAAGCTTTATTTCCTCACTGTGAATTAAGTTATCTTTCCCACACTCTTTGCAAGGCAGCAAAGGAAGGCTCACCCGCCTACTGACAGTTATTCCCCAAAGAGAGAACAACAGCTGACAGTTAATGACCCAGTTATGCAAATCCAGTCCTATAGTAGTTTGTTTGCTGCTGGTTCCGAGCATCCATTGAGATAAAGTATGCCTACCAGAGGAACACAGCCACCGCTACCTTCACCAGGAGCCTTCTCACAGCTAAAGGCATGTGAATTCATGCTTGTCAAGGAGAATTCTTCCTTCGTTCTTTTCTACTCTTCGTCATGCCTTCTGTAACCTGATTGGTATTTTATACCATTTTAGCAAATAAAAGGCCTTGTAGTATAACTATAAAAATGTCTACCTTTAGGTTTTGTTACATGTGTGAAATATTTACTCATTTTTACAAAGTAAACATAATAGTAACATTTACTGGATTGAAGCAACTTTTACTTGGTTTACTTGATTATCCGTACATCAGTTTTATTTAAATATCATAAAATGTTAGTATCAAATGATACATAATGCTTTTGGAGACTGTTTATTTGTACATCTCTCAATCATTGTATTGTATTATACAGTACAGACCAAAAGTTTGGACACACCTTCTCATTCAAAGAGTTTTCTTTATTTTCATGACTATGAAAATTGTAGATTCACACTGAAGGCACCAAAACTATGAATTAACACATGTGGAATTATATATGGAATTATATACATAACAAAAAAGTGTGAAACAACTGAAAATATGTCATATTCTATGTTCTTCAAAGTAACCACCTTTTGCTTTGATTACTGCTTTGCACACTCTTGGCATTTTCTTGATGAGCTTCAAGAGGTAGTCACCTGAAATGGTCTTCCAACAGTCTTGAAGGAGTTCCCGAGAGATGCTTAGCACTTGTTGCCCTTTTGCCTTCTGTCTGCGGTCCAGCTCACCCCTAAACCATCTCGATTGGGTTCAGGTCCGGTGACTGTGGAGGCCAGGTCATCTGGCGCAGCACCCCATCACTCTCCTTCTTGGTCAAATAGCCCTTGATGCCTTCAGTGTGACTCTACAATTTTATAGTCATGAAAATAAAGAAAACTCTTTGAATGAGAAGGTGTGTCCAAACTTTTAGTCTGTACTGTATGTTTTGCCCATATAATAAAAGTAAAGAGCTTTGATCATAAAACTAAGCGTTTAAGACCTTAAGCAGTTATTGGAAGATATAGAGTGATAACTGATATTTGTATGCATTTGATCTTGAAGTAAAGATCTCACTGATTGACCTCACAAGCATGAGAATTTCATCTTAATATTTGCCCATATTTGGGCCAACGAATAAAACTGTTTTTATTCCTCCTCAAGTGTGATATGAAAAAAATGCCATTTTTTAAGATTGTTTTACATTTTCAATATACTGCCCCATTTTTTAAAAAGTTGGATTTTAATGTTATTTTAAGGTTGTTCATGACAAACTATACACGTGTTGATGAAAGGGATAGTTCACCCAAAAATGTTCACATATAGTAGCCTACTGCCAAACCTGACTGACTTGGAACACAAAGTATATTTTTCAATATTTTTCTCTATATCTCAATATTTTTTCAGTATTGTCTCTGTGTTGTCTTGGACACCACTGATTGCCACATTATGGTCAAAAACAGTTCTCCAAAATGTATTCTTTTGTGTTCTGAAGAAAAAAAGAAAGTCAAGTTTCGAATAACATCATGGTGAATAAATGACAGAATTTTGGGGGGTGAACTATCCCTTTAAGTTTAGGTCTAATTCTCAAAAATAATGTGTTATGTTTGCGGCAAGTACTATAAGAGTTTGACTAACATCCCTTTGTATCACACAGAGCACTTCACACCACTCCATGGTGACAGATCACAGTATAATGAATTTCAGAAAACTATTGTGTTTCCTCAGGTTTCCACAGCAGTGGTCTCACAGTCAAGCTGAGACACAGATTCATGTTTTCATTGGCTCCGCCAGTGGCCACTAAGAGTGGTCTGACTCTCTTCGACAGTGGATAGTTTCCATTAAATTATGCACAGTGCTTCTATTTCCTGATTTAGCCCCTGAACTAAATGCATTAGCTCAGCATGTCGAATGCCAAATGCAACATGATTTTTTTTTATCTCCCTGTAAAAGACATTTCTTTAAAGATTACCCATGATGCCCAGTCTGATAGATTATCAGACTTACACTGCAATGCATGGACTAATGTTTTTAGGCTTGTTAATATACACTTTTATAAATCCATTGATGTTATGGGCTGTTGATATAATTCATGCACCAAATGTAATGTGATTATTTTTATTTTAAATTATGAATAATAGTTTACATTGCAGGACCCAACTGACTTTTTAGTGATCTGAAAAGTAAAATTCCTCCCTGAGTTCCTTTGTTGCTGAATACTACCTTCTTTCCCATGTGCTTTAAATCTGTGTTACATTAAATTTGTGTTGTTTTTGCTGCAAGCTATGAACCTACAGTGGTAAATAGGTATGAAACTTGCCCATTTTGCCAGCATATGTAGAATGTTTTTTTAGCACTACGCCAGCCTTTAATTTGTTTGTACAAATTAGCATTTTAATGGAAACGGTGCTTCTGGGATTTCAGGAATAATTAAAGTACACTAAGGTCTGTAATTATGTGATTTTTTTGTGAGTTAAAATGGTTGGCACAGCTGTCTTTAAATATTCCTAGTATTCCCAAAGCTGGAAAAAAAAATGTATTTCTGTTCCACTGGCCTCAGATGGCAGCTCAGAGCTGTGTTGCATTCCTGTTCTGTAATAGTCTTTACACACCTGGGGATGTAAAAATGGCAACATTTTGCAGAATATGTTTTTGTCAGAGCTTCAGGTGTATCTTATCTGCCTGACCACACATTGGTATTATCCAACCATGAACTTGAATATATGAATTTGGTGCTGAAATTGTTGAATAACAATGAAATCCGGCACTTTACCAAAGGTAATTTGCATTTAAACCACATTTTAAAATGTATGAAAGTCACTGAATAAGACTACAAAATATAAAATCAAGCTCTTTTTAATAATACATATATATTTTTAATATAAACAATGTGTGTATTATTATTGTTGTTGTTGTTATTATTACTATTATTATTTTTTTTTTTTCAGTAGCTTGATTTTCTGTAGTTCTCACAATATTAAACCAAGCTGATTTTAATAATAGATACAGGTTTTATATAATTCATGCATTTTAAGTGTGACTAAATAATTTTGGGCCCACGGTATTTCACTTTTTGGGGCTGAAAAACTGGTGTAGTATGTCTGATGTGTGCATGTGTTTTTTTACTAGTATGTTCTATTTTAAAGAAATATGAAAGCATCTGTTATCTTGATCTGCTTTGGCAAGGTTTATTTCGGTCTGAAAGATGGGATGCTGCTTTGACCAATAAAACAAGAAGGGACTCAGTCCTTTCACGCACATCTGTGTTTATCTGCATCCTGCGAATCTGTAAGGTCATAGAGCCTGAGCATTGGGAGAAGATGAAAAGAATGACAGAGACTAATGAGGAGACTGTAAAGCACGCCAGTGGCCTCTTTCTGGCTCAAAAAAATAAAGTATAACTCCGCACTAAAATCTTTGTACAAGGCTGGGCTTGATCCAGACACATAAATAAAACAAAGAGATACTGAGATTTATTTTTAAATATTCTTTACTTTGATGCCTAATATAGTATTTAAAGGGAGAGTTCACCCAAAAATAAAACCTCTGAAACTGAAAGCCATCAGTTAGCCACCCTTCATGTCACTGCAAACCTGAATGACCTTTTTTGTGTGACCAAATTATTTTTTTTCCAGAATGAAAATCTTACCCTTCCATAGAAGAAAGAAAATGATACAGGTTAACTGAATACATTTTGTTGGTGTACTATTCCTTTAAACATTCATTCAACAGATCACTTTAGAGCTATTGGGTTTATGTCTTATAAACATAAACCCAATAGTTTATAAGGGGTGGTGCTAGCGCAGTGGATAAGACACATGCCTTTGGTGTGAGAGACCCGGGTTTGAATCCACTGTGAGACACCAATGTGTCCCTGAGCAAGACACTTAACCCCTAGTTGCTCCAGAGGTGTGCGACCTCTGACATATGTGGCAATTGTAAGTCGCTTTGGATAAAAAGCGTCAGCTAAGTGAATAAATGTAAATGTCTTATGAAACAATCGTCTTGGTCACTTTAAATCTCCTTTTTCTCAACTAAAGTGTCACTAGAGATGGTCAAGCACTTGTCCAAAGGAATATCACATCTTGTGAATCCATTAAATCCTGAATCTTTTGACCAACCAGCACAGCTCATTTCCTTCATGTGCTCACATCCTGTTTTAGCATGCCTCAGTACCATCTCCTCTCACCGGACAGGTCAGGGGTCATGAATAAAATGATTTCTGTGCCGTATTCAAAACGAACGCTGGGTGTTTTGCACCATAAAATTACACATTGACTGTAACGGGAATGATGATAGGAAAAATGTCTGAATGACTCAATAGGAATTTTTTTTTGTACAGTGTAATTAATGTAACAGTACTTTTGGACTTTTAGATCCAAGCCAGATTAAATCCACATCAAAGATTGGGGTCTTTCTTTTTCTCTTTTCAGTAATAAACAACTCAGTACTTTATTAAACGGTCTTGGTTTACAGCATGCAAACACTCATCCTTTTCTGCTCATATAAACTTGGATGCAAAAATAACGCTGAGTTGTAAAAAGCCTTTCAAGTTCAGTACATCAGCTCATTTATGGAGTTATAGTTCCTCTGAGGCTTGTTTAGTTTTCTTGTTGCATGGCCTAAATCAGTTTCATTATTAGCCAGCTGGATGGAGATAACCTTCCTTTTACTGCTACTGGTGACATGTCCTTGGAAAGACCAAAAAGAATGCCTCGGTATATCTATAATGCTAATTTAGCACTCAGACTTAAGTTGTATATAGCACATAAACATAAAAAAGTGTAACAGTTAGGTTAGAAAATGCAATACAGACAAACATGATATAACAATATGGGCATAAAGCCAACATAGAATCAGTATGACTGAGCAGAACACTTTTAAAAAATCTAGTGCCATGTTGGGAAGAATATCCAGATTGTAAGGCCATTGCTTGAGGCTGATGATTGACAGCTGGAATGTTAGTTAGCGAATCTGTTCCGTTCTTCAGCTGTTGTAATGAGAAGGCAATGTGTTTCAGGCCTCATTGGTAGCACTGAAGTTGTTTTCCAATGGTCTCCACTGGCTTGACATTGGACCATGTTCAGCCACTGGTGGCTTGTTTTAAGATCTTTAAGAGTGGGTTTCTTCCAGTTACTTGTGAAGAGAGGGCTGTCAATCATCTTTTCATTTAACAAAGACCAGCAATCCACTGAAACCAGTCAAGGAGGAATCTGTTCAATCTTATATGGAAACTTAAAATATCCGAGGTAACAAACACAGCCAAGTGGTTTTTATGGATACATGGGAAAAAATATAATTGTAGGAGAAAGACCAACAATGTGAGCAGAATACATAATACTGTGCAAAAAACAACAATGAGGTTACAGAACATACAAATGCTAATATGTCCTATTCTCATTTCAACTGCACTGCAAAAAAAATAAAAAATACTATTAGTCCCATATTTTATAGATTTTTATGTAAACCAATGAATGTTAATAAATAAACAAATGGACAAAACAAGTTAGGTCTTTTTCTCAAATTGGTTATTTTTCTTACCTCTTTATTCTTTCTAGCATACTCAGCATTTCAGCATTAATCTGACAAAATATAGTGAGGTTCTGATACATATGCATTTTAATCTTGTTAAAATGTTTAGATATTTTACTGGAATGCAAAAATACTTAAAAAAAAATACACACACATTGTAGTATATACAGTATATACGCACTTATGATTTTTTTTGTTTTGTTTTTTCATTTTTTTTTTTTTTCATCTGCCAAATGAAAAATGTCTGAATACTTAGAAAAGCACAGCAGATCTCTCACTCAATTTAATACATAACATTAGGGGATTGTTCAAATAGCAAGCACAATTATTAATAAATTATTTAGGTTGTACTTTATTTTTATGGCACCACAAGATTATATTTTTGGGAAGGGTCATACAGCCTTGTTTACACTTGGTTTCAATAGGTTTTTTATTCACCTTGGGCAGAGTCTTAACTTGACAGTGCATTTCCAGATTCTGTTGTAGAAAACCAGAGCAACAATTTTGGCCCGTCCTTAAAGTCAGCCCACCCACTTTTCTATGTAATCAAAATCATCTTAATATCACAGAAAGTCTTGATTGCCTTCACAGACGTTCAAGTACACCAATAAAAACCTGCTGCGGACAACGCCATCTCACAAAACCCTCAGATCAACAGCAGGACTGTGCACACACAGATGTTAACCGCATTAGTACCATCTGTCTCGTACAGGGCACAGCGGGCCTGCAATGACACCATCGCAACAACACACCAGTGGCACTAATCAAAGAACCAGTGTGAGGACTCAGAGGGCTAAACTCAGCCACAAACCTCACTGTGAAGTCATGAGACCTCAACTGATTTTTCAGCCAAACATCCGTCAGTTTACAGACATCTCCCCAGCATGTGCCATCAGAATGGGTATAATAGATGATTAATGAGCTATTCAGTACTTGCACACCCTGAGGTTGTGTAGTGAATAGCATACAGTTCACCGAAATAGTTGGTGAAACAGTACAGTCAAATAAAGCAGCGGGATTGCATTAGGGTGGTTTGCTGGAGTATTTTAATATTCACCGCTAGCTGCGCGCACATTTAAAAGACTTTTTCCTAAATACATTTGTTGTACACTCTCTTCCACTGCAGGCATGGCATGTGTGTAAATCAGTGGTTCTCCAAAAATCTTTTTCTTTCTCTGTTACCCCACAAGGTGTTTGAATTGGCCAAAGGGTTGCTTTCTCCACTGTATTAAGTTTGTAACCAATGTAGTTCCAAATGTGCCAGCAGGAGGAAATCGGTAGCAGCTGTGGCAGTAGTCTAAAGGAAATGCACTTTTGCATGTATGGCATGGAAGAGTGGCGTAGCCAAAGCTGGAAAGACTTGTGGGAATGAGGTGAGATCACGTTGTAGTGCTTCATTAAATTCAGCCCGGAGAAATATTGTAATAAAAGTCCCTACTATATCTAAATATATGAATGAATATATGTTAAAATGACCCATACAGCAAATAAATAAATCACTATATTTTATTCAATTCTTCAAATGTACTTTATGGACATGAAAATATATGTGCAAATATTAAAATACATTTTAGGAAAATTTTAGGTGAGCATATCCAGTAAATGTAACAGTGGAACTTTTTAAAATTCAATTCAATTCAATTCACTAAAACAAAATTAATCAGATTGCATTAAATTCATCAAGAGTGACAACAACTTAACTTTTATATTGCTACAACAAAATTATATTTTGAATAAATGCTGTTGTTCTGATTAATGTATTTATCAAAATGATAATCATAAACAATAATAATAATCATGCATATCAGTTTCCACACACACAAAAATAATAATTAATATAATAATAAATAATAATAAAATATAATAATAATAAAAAAATGAAGCAGAGAAATTGTTTTCATCATTGATAATAACTTTGCCTTCACAAGAATGAATTGCAGTTAAAAAATATATTAAAATTTCAAATAGTTCTTTGAAACTGTAATAATATTTTACAATATTACTATTTTACTTTTCGATCAAACGTAGATGAGCATAAAAACTTCTTTCAAAGACATTCAAAGATTTAATGTCCCCAGAATTTTGAATTGTATCCCTGATACATTTTAGCCATTAAAAGAAACTTTTTCGCCATAAGCTTTGACCTGTTACTTTAGACAAAATAACATACAGGTTTGAACAGTTCACAAACGGTGCAGTGGAAATGCGCTGCTTGTACCCATTGGCAACTAAGTGTAGGTGAAGAGAACTACCCGTGCTGTCTTATCTGCTTCATTATTCATCCTAATGACTTGTGCTGTTAAAACTACTCAGTTTTAGAGAGAGGAACCAAGGACTATATCTGAGACCAGCTCCCAGGATATCCTGTCTGAGGTACCCCTTAGGGGCAGAGAAAACTTTTCACAGAAAGAAACTGCAGAATTATTGCTCACAGGGTTTTAAACGGCACATGAATCTTCACTTTCACAAAAACATTAATGGCGCTGTTTGATGTCTGAGCAGCACAGACTGATGGGAAAATGGTTGTGTGCCTTTTTTTTTAGTCATGGTAATTGCTCTTCGGTGGCCATTCCACTCCAAGCAGCTGTGCGCCCACCATGCCAACTAAAAGAAAGCCTGTCCTTTTTGGGACGGATACAGGATAAGATTATGTTGAAACTCTGGGATTATGAAAGGATAATTAATGAAATAGGGCCATTTGTCAAGTGCTCTCTGACATGCTGCAGACTGGGAACAGAGCCTTACCAAATCATTTGACTTCTGCCTTTTAAAATACATCCACTTTACATACAGTTTCACATGCAAACTTTGATTAGTAACTGCCATATTATCTTGGGATGAAAAGTTCAACCAATCTATGACCTTTACAATGTGCTTTAACCACACAGATCACACGATTCACAGAGTTCTTACCTGTTTGGCAGGCAAGTTGTTCCTCTTATGTTGTGCGCTGAACTTCACGTGGTGAGGTTCCAGTCAAAAAACACGAGCCAGCTGAGAAATTTCTGCTTCTCGAAAGCATAATTTAATCCAGCTGTCTCAATTAAGGAAGGAGCAGGGAAAGAGGAAGCTTCAGCCACATTTATGGTCCACCTCAAACCCCATAACATGCTGGCTACAGCATTGATCTCATATGGCCACCGTGACTATAAAGCCGCTGGATGCACCAGACGCAATCAAGTCCTATTCATTTAGCGCTGACATTGCACACACAGCATTGAATGCAAATAAAAGCCTTATACCATGGCCATACCAGTGAGGTGATTAATGACTGGAGTTATACTGAATCCATATGGTGTAGAAGAACCCTCTCCTGGTTTTATTTGTAAATGCATGCTTGTAACCCTCAACTCAACTTTTCAAAACTCATAACCTTCAACTTTCTCAACCTTTAAGATCACGGATGCTCTGACATTTAGATGGCAGCTTATTGCTTCAAGCTCATCTCCAATAAGACTTCTTGTCCTTTTGTCCATGATCTCCCAACTTCAATTTTTCCATCTCTTTGAAAGGGCACATGGTTATCCTCAGATGCTAAAAGTCCTACATGACAAACTGACCTGCACCAAGCACACTGATTGGCCCTGACTCTTCATACTCCATAACATATAAGGTAAATTTGTCCTTTATTAAAGGAATAGTTTACCAAAATTTTTTATAAATGTGAATGGTTTTTAAATGTCTATGGCTATCTAGGTTATAGATGAGTTTTTTCTATAATCTGAACTGTTTTGAAAAAAATTTGTGTTAGAAATGTATACATTTTTCATCAATGCAATGAATGGGTGCCATCGGAATAAGAGTCCAAAAAGTTTATAAAAATGTCACAATATTCCACAGATAATCCACATGACTCCAGTCCATCGATTCTTGTCAATTTGTAATAAACAAATCCATCATTAGGATGTTTTTCACATCAAAATATGTCCGTAATCTAACAACGCTTCCTCCAGTGAAAAGCCCACCCCTGCATTCTTCCTACATCAAAATCCACCCATATTTGTTTAGAACTGTTTTGATCTCCTTTTGATTGTAAACGGTTCTTGATCTGTGTATATTGCTTTCCTGAGACGACTTTTTCACTGGAGAAAGCCATGTCTTAAAATGAGGACTCGTATTTAGCAGTGGTTTGAAGTTGAAAAACAATTTGTTTCATTTTTACAAACTCGCAACTTTTCACTCTTTACAGTTTTTTTCGAGTGCTAAACAACAGTGAGCACAACTGGTGTCACATGTGCAAAACTCTAACTACAGTCTGCACAGCAGCAGTTCATGTGGACCAAACTCTAGTTCGTTTTTCATTGCTTGAACACAGTTTTCCAAACTCTACACACTTATGTGTTGCTTGGAATGAGTTTTGCAGGTGATGTGAACTGTTTAGCTCAGGTGACTGTTGCAAGTGCAGACTGTAGTTAGAGTATTGCACATGTAGCTCCAGATGTGCTCACTGTCGTTTAGCAATCGAAAAAAAACTGTAAGACATTAAATCATGGACTGGAGTCGTGTGGATTACTTGTGGATTATTGTGGTGTTTTTATCAGCTGTTTGGACTCTCATTCTGACGGCACCCATTCACTGCAGAGGACCCACTGGTGAGCAAGTGATGTGATGTTGAACTACTCAAAATCTGTTTAAATTAAGAAACAAACTACATCTTGGATGGGCTGAGGATGAGTACATTTCATCATATTTTCATTATTTCATCATAATATAGTATTATACTTAACCAAGTATGATCGCATCAAATGACTAAACCGTAATGTGTTTTATCTGAATTCTCTACAATAATTACTTTCTTTTTTCCTTTGGTTATGTCACAGTGCTTTGTTTACTGTATATTTGTGTTGCTTTTGGTCATGCTGTATTCGTGTGTGTGTGTGTGTGTGTGTGTGTGTGTGTGTGTGTGTGTGTGTGTGTGTGTGTGTGTGTGTGTGTGTGTGTGTGTGTGTGTGTGATTTAATGTAAAGTCTGTTTTGGTAATCATGCCAAAGCCCTAAAGAAATTTTTTTTGTTTTTTTTTACTTCTTATTTCTTTAAGTAAATAAATAAATGCAAGATAAATAAAATTTATAACGCAAGCTTCTTGGTTACTGCTTAAGCCAAACACATTTTGTTACATAAATATGCAACCTAGAGGGCTTCAAAATTGCAACACATATTTTATAAACCCAAAAGTAAAAATGTGTACAGTCCTATAAAATTCAAATAAAATAAAAAAACATCCTGTTTGACTCTGTTCAAAGATTTGAGGCTTTGCTCAGCGACCAGTTTATTATTCCTATGTCGTTTATGCATAATATTTTGCATTTTTTAGATGCAACATGATATTTATAGGGTCATGTCCTGAAAGTAAAATATGAAATGAGAATTGAATATCAGCTGTGAAGTTCTTAGATAATCTCAGAGAATCTTTGCAACATCACAGAAAAGGCTAAAAATTCTGAAGATTTTTTCTTGGCCATTGGTATGATCTGTTGCTTTAAGGGTGAAACTCTGAAACAACTTTAAGGGTGAAACAAACCTGGCTGAAAAAGCATTCATTCCGTAGCGTGAGCATAATTTCATAGTATTTACTTTAAATTCACTTCTTGTTCAACTTTGTTCAATGTCATGTGCTTTAGAGCTGTGACTGCACCGCATTAGAACTAGATACTGTGAAACAGATAGGGCAACATAGTAGGTCAAGTCAAAAGGTTTACAGCAGGTCTTCTCAGCCAAGATTTATCATGCTCTGACCTTGCTGTCAGTTACCTTATCACGGAAACAATGTGTTTTGACTGTGCTTACTCTCCGTCCAAGGCCACAAAGGCAGCTGGATGAGGCCAGTAAGTCTTTTGAACTTTCAATCCAATGCAGTTTTCTCTACCAGATGTATCTATCCTGGCAGAGGAGCGTTTCACAGCGGGCAGATGAGCCGTAGAACAATATGTGCTTGTGATATAAGTTTTAGGAGTTAACTCCTAACACCTGGGCCTGGTTCCTGCTTCACTTCGCATGAAGTGGAAAAAAATGAAAGTGTTGTGCTTTGTCTAAATAGACATTAAAATGACTACAAAAATTAATAAATAAATACATTTGCTACTACAATATATTCTTGAATTATATTTTTAAAATTAATTTGAATTTGAAATGTACTGCAAAAAACTGTTCTTTCAGAATTTGAAACAGATTTTGGATGATATTTATATACAGTGTTTTACAAATATGGCTATATTTATATATAGGGTTTTACAAATATGGCTATATATATATACATTGATTGATTGATTGATTGATTGATTGATTGATTGATTGATTGATTGATTGATTGATTGATTGATAATACGTGTTGTACCCCTCAGTTAGAATGATCAGGGATGTTTCTGGTTGAGGAGTCCAGAAATGCCATTCAGAGAAAGACCTCTGGATGCCACCGTAAATCTTGCCTGAGAGCTATTCCAAACTGTCTGGTCAAAAGACTACAGACAAAACAGTTTTTAAAAAAAAGGCAATTTTTAAGTTTCCAGCATGCCACTGAAATGTCTGTTTTCAATTATGGAACCCACCCGACCATGGTCCCCTTCATTTGGCTGCTTTTCCTGGCAACTACATGACACTTCTTCTCAATAAATCACTATAGTGTCATCTTAATATGACAACATCACAAAGGATTTCATTTGGGAAACCAAACGTGACGAATACATAGCCTCCAACCGCAGACCCTTTAAGGGCAATAAACAGTCATTTAATTTAAGAGCAAAAAAAGATATATGGATAAAGCTTAAACAGGACTAGACGACCTTCTGGCAAAATGAGAATATTTGCGGGGTTCGACCAAAGAAACTGGGATGCTAACAAGAATGTTGAAAATTTTGCCAGATTGTTTCAACTCTGTGTGGTGGAAAAGAAATAGGTAATTGGAATGTTACCCTGAGAAAGATATAAATATAGTTAATTCTGTATGTATAATTCAGGTATACTGTATGTGCTTTGGCCCTGCCCTTTTTGCAGATGCTCATGTTCAGATAGTTAGACAGAAGTTTATTGTAAGTACAGGTTGCAGAGTGGATTTTACTTTAGTAATGTTGAATCTTGGACAGATGTGAGGTGTACATATGGCTTAAGTCTAGTGCTCTTTATTACAAACATAAAAATTACATTTTTTTGGAAGCTAAATCTCTGAAAAATCAATCCCAGTTTGACTTGAAATTAGACATTTCTAAGTTCTTGCATGTACTGTGTGGACATCACCCTTTTAGGAATCATTTCATGTTTTATACAGATACTATTCATACTTCTTTCACTTGGAATCCTGTTTCAGCCACAGAATAAAAATGAAAAAGTAATTTCAACTTTTTGTTCATATCTCACAATTCAGACTGTGTTTCTTGTAATTCTCATTCTTGATGTTCTTTTTTTCTCTCTGCTTACATCTTGCAGTTCTGACCTTTGAACTTCTGAATTTACATCTTGCAATTCATTTTTTTCTGCCACAGAATAAAATATAATGGTAATTTTACTTTTTCATCTCACAATTCTGAGTTTACATCTCACATTTCTGACTACATATCTCACAAATCTAAGAATTATTTCAAATGTGTGTGTGTGTGTGTGTGTGTGTGTGTGTGTGTGTGTGTGTGTGTGTGTGTGTGTGTGTGTGTGTGTGTGTGTGTGTGTGTGTGTTTTAACAGGCTTCTATACTTACTTTTTCTCTCCAAACAAATCAATTAAAGGATGACTCAGTGACTAATATGACAGTCATATCAAAATCTCCACCAATAATACAAGTTTTCATCTCATGTGAGTGTAAATAATTTGTCAATAGAATTAGTCATTTCTTTTGAAATAAGTCACTTTGTACAACGTTTTGGATAATGCTTTGGATAACATTTAGTGAATAAATGAAACTCGAAAACAGTTCATATTCCTTTTTTATAGTTTACCTTTGTACAGTTTTAAATATATTATTTGAATCTTTGTTCTCAAGATCTCACTTGTGCATGCAAATGTTATTGATATATCAACATTTGTTCCCATTTCTACCTTTGTACGCATATTAATGTGTTTTATTATTTGGTTGGCCTGAGAAAAATCCACTCCAGGTTGCTGCTCCGTCCTCCACTCTCATATTCCGTATTCCAGACTGAAGCAAAGGCTCTCTGATCCATAATTTATGACACGTAGAACTCACCAGCCAGGAGACTCTTGCTGGGAAGCACTGCTGAGTTGTGCTCACTGTTTCTTAAGATATGCAGTCAGATCATCTGATATATTTTCATGTTTCATTGGCAGATCTGTTGTTGTTTTGTAATAAATGCCTTTATTCTGCTTTTATTTTATTTTTTTACATTTCACCATTAAATTAATTTATTTTACTTTTATGATACTATTTAATAAAAACAGAAAGGGATTCCAATGTAGCATTGTATGAATACTTGATAAGCCATTTTTTCTGAGTGTATTATAATCTATTAGACATGACCGAATGGTCTTCGGAAGCGGCTTTAAAAGGTAAATCATCTGGATTTCACATGTTGTGTCTAAATGTATGTTTTCATGTGATTCTGAAAGTGAGGGAGGCAGAATAATGCAATATATTTCATTCTCATGCAGCTAATAATATAGAAGAGAGCATTACATAAAAGAAATGGACTATGACTATAATTACAGTTGTCGCCCTCTCCAGTGGTAGAGCTTTTCGACAGTTAGAAAAAAAGACTTTGTCTAAAACATTTGTAAAACTCACCAGCAATGCAGTCTTGAAATGTCAACCACCCCGCTGGTATAATCTCTCGCATAAAACAGCATGTCGTTAAATTAAAATGCTTTCCACTGCGAACTCTGGGATTTTTGCAAATTTCGAACAGACAATAGGGTAGGAAAATACTGCTGTCTTAATTCATTAAAAATAATTTTCTTTTTTAACATTTATTATAGATTTGAATCATGTGTTTTGTTTTGTTTTTTACTAAAAAAAAATCAATACAATTATTTTAATATTTGTTTTTTAGATAATTTTGCCACTATGATGACCTCTTGTTTGTTTGTTTGTTGTTGTTTTGTTTTTTGTTTTGCCGTTTTAGTCCATTTTTAAGAAAACAAGCCATTTATACAATTAATGTCTTCTTCCAGTGCACTATTTTCCAGTGTTGCAGGTAGAACAATACTAACCTTTTTTCAAAAATAGCCTTTGTATGAATATTGTCACAGTATAAAATCACAGATCTCCTTCTGAACACTTTGTTTACTATAAATACAAAGGCATGCACAGTTTGATAAAGTAGCTTGCTTGGCTCTCAAGGTTTCTGGCCCTTGTCTCTCTGTTTCTGTATCGTTCCACCTTGACAAAGTCCAGATGGCATCACAGAACAAACAGCTGCTGTGCTGTCTGGTTAGAGCGAGAAAAGGATAATGTAGAGACAGACAGGGCAACATTTCACGCATGTGATGAGTGTTGATATGCAAACCCCATTGACCTTGTATGATATATGCACAGTCCGTAACTCAAAGCCAATACTAATGCTTCCATTAATCCCATACTCCATCTATATACCTAACTGCAACTCTCTCATTAAAAGTTATAAATTCACAGAGTTTGCAGTGTTTTTCTTGTCAGCTGGTGGTTTGGGTTGAAATTGGAAATTGGTATTTTGTCCCTGTCTCCGTGGGAAGCTATAATTTTCTGCCAACCACCTCCATTTATGGCAAAATTAAATGTCTCCAGTGGGATGTTCGTCTGCAACAGATGTTTGTCCCCCACTGCTGTTTACGGTTTTCCATACCTCATAAACACTCGGAAAACAAAAAGGTTGGGGAATTCTAAGAGGGAAAATACATGCTGGGTCTTGGCTTAGTATATACAGTATATGAACAGTAAATCTAAAGTTTGAGAGGCATTTTAGGAAGATATAACATGACACATCCAAAAGACAAAATGTGAGAAGTGTTAACTTGATTACTTAACACTCATTCCCAGTTTTATGCCAGTTTGGCTACTTTTGATCAAATGGAAAAACAGCCTTTGCGTTTGTTACTACATGATGTCAGCAGCCTTTCCCATAACTTTTACTAAACTTTTTAGCATGTTAAGTGCAAAAGAGCTTTGAGAACTACAGCTAAGAAGATGATTTCAAGCAAATAATTAACTAGTTACCTTTGTTTGAAATATATATTTATTTTTAGTTATTTTTTCTTTTTCTTTATTTATTTTATTTTTATTTTCTTTATTTTTTTCCTTTGGCTACAGAAGATTTGGAATATAGCCTACACATCTTTTGGATCACTTTTATACATACTGTCAGTGTGCTATTTTGGTAAGCATTTATAGATCATAAAGAAAGCTTTCATAGTTTCTGCTAAGCATGCATGTTTTTGTTCAAATTAGCAGGTAGTTGTGGACAAGACCAGATCAGACCAGGCTCTGAATTAGGAGAATGAGGAGAAACAGATTCATCTGGATCCCCTGCGTTTAAAGCTGCATACTTTCAATGGATATTCTTCTGTGGGACTATACAGGTCAGATTCACCATGCTCAGTAAAACACATGAGGTGATACATTCCATTAAGATGAGCCCCGTTTGCTCGTATGAAATCAAACTGTCCTGTGAAGTGACGTTGTAATCAAACACCTTCTGAAAAGGTCTGGGGAAAATCTGAATCTGAACTGCAAGTTTTCAACATAAACTAGAAACCATCTCTATTCTTGTCTGCCAGCTGGAAATAAAGGATTCTGAAATACCATTTAGCCATAACTCCCAGTAAGTCACTGGAATGTGTGTGAATGTGTGAGGGATGACATATGTGTTACAAAGACTTTGATGTTGCAAATAAAACAGAAAAATCACTAAAGTCATTTATCACATCTTATTGATCTTATTGCTCATCTGGTGTCTAAATGGTTTGGCTACATATGTATTATGCATGTGAAATTATATATATGTAGGTGAAATTACATAAATGTAGGTGAAATTACTGTACTGTCTCTGTACTGTACTGCTTCTTAAAATGAATAGACGGAGGGTTTGAACTCTAATGGGCTCTCTGATGGTCCTGAAGGGTAGAGATCTTTGTTATGAGGTGAAATAATTTGTTTAATGAAGATAAATGTGCTTCTATCAGGAGCCTGCTGAGTCTGGGGAGTGTAAGCAGGCTGGCGGGACTGAAGTGTACGAGTTCAACCCCAGGATATGAAAAATGCAGCGAGGTGTGGAGAAAAAAAAAAGAGACTTTCTATTTATTCGTGTTTCACTAACTATATTCATATGATGCAAATTGGATTTAGATTGACATCTTGCTATAAATATAAAATAAAGATAGCTCTCACTCTCACTCACGGCCTTTCTTGATATTTCTCATTTGCAAGAAATAGATAATTTCTTTGTACCATTGATGAGTGTAAAATGGATTATGCAACTAAGTGGATGATAGCTCCGCTGGATTTTTATGTTATATAAAAGAGGGATGACTACTAATCCCACAATTCAGTAGTGCAGAATTGCTACATGGTCTGAATCACTTGATTGACAGAGATGTTAAACAAGATTCAAAGGTTGAAATTTTCTGTCCAAATCCTAATATGAGTCTATTTATTATAAGAGAGAAAGAACTGTCCAGTCTGTTCAAACATGTAAGATTGCTTTTGAGACGAATTCACTAAAAAGTTTTGTGTGCAGTATTTAAAAATAAAAATTTGCGTCTTATTGACTATAACCATCAGCAGTCAAGTTTAACAGGCTCTACTAACACAATACAAATGAAACTAAAAACGGCTGCTTTCAATGTAAATTAGGCTTATAATAGATTGCATCTTTTTTTTTTTTTTTTTTAAACAGACCTTGCAAAATTTATGTTGCGCTGAACAAAGTTTGACTTAAAAATAGATTTTTTTTTTGTTTTGATTATGGCAGCGCTAAATTTGGAATGATAATTTAAATCAAAACTCTTGATTTAAAGATATACTACATCTGTGTTCAACCTTTATCAGAGCATGCAAATGTTAACTCGAAGCTCTTGATGCATACCAGTTCATGCCTGCTGCTGTGTGTTTAATTCAAATTTTAGTGTGTTTAATTCAAATGTATTTAGGGCATGCATCAATGATGAAAACCACTGTGAGGATATAGCGCTTAATACACACTCTATTTATTTTAGCTAAGAAAGAATAACAACCTTCTATCTCTCGAGAACATGGAAAGTTCAGCCTTCATCATTTTCCCCCTCGGAGTCATGTAGCCCAAAAATATTCAGAATTGGGATCCATTATTTATGGCGCCTTACTAACATAGACCTTTGAAGAGCTTTCAAAAAGCACTTAAGAGTTATTTTCCCCAAATTGAGGGAAATCTTGTTAGCATTTGCCAGTTCATCCAGGAAGCGAATGGTATTTTTTAGGGTAAATGCGGTCATTCCAACTAGTTTCTCATATGAAGTGTTTTTAAGCATATTAATTTCCTTTAAATTACAAACTAAATCTAATGGTTCATATAGTTTTTAGGCCTACAGAGTCTGAAAGCTAAGTAAAGCACTGATGCATCTGGAGGAACTGTTCTGTCTCAGATGATTTATGAAAGCTAAATACCATGCTTTCATAAACTTATGTTCAAAGGTGTTTATTTCTTCAAAAACCCGTCACACTACATCTACTTTATATACAGAACCAGAGAGTTCCAGTGGTCTTTGCTGTGATGTTTTCACTTCCATTATGTCATCCCATTATATCAACTACAGACATCTGTGCTGACAATGGAAAAGTCTTTGTCAGGTTTGCACAATTGTAAATTTTGCTGTCCGCCCCATAAAGCTCTGATTTTAATAAAGTAGTGCCCGTAATAGTTCTGTTACATTTTATTTGCGTTCAATAGATGTGTGTCACTATTATTAATAAACATTTCCATATTACGTTTACTAATAATATGCTCCTCATTTGGTCTTTCCGGAATAAAATATCCCTTTGAACTTATGAATAAATATTTCCCAATATAAATAGCTGTAGTAGAAAGAAAATGCAGTTAGAAATGTCACATGCATTTATTAATTTGGATAAGTATCCAGCTATTTAATAAGCAGGATAATATAATAATAATAATATAATATAATAATATAATATTTTATTTTTACAAAATAAACCCTATCTAAACATATCTTGTAATTAAGATTGGCCGACTGTACAGTTTAATACAGAGACTATTTTAAATAAAAAAATATTCTCATTCATAATTAGTTTTTGTGTGTGGCATTGAAAAACAAACTACATGTAAAATATAAAAATGTCCTCCACTTCACAACATTTCTGAGTGGAATAAACAGAGAAACTGCTCAGTTGAAAGAAAGATTGACTAATCAACCAATTAGTCATTTCAGACATTCGTTTTTGCTCAGTCTAACTCTTTAAGACTCATGGGATCTGAGTGTTGCTGCAGAATGTGAATGTGTAGATCTTTGTTGCATCGGTCTAAACCCCTCTCTCTACTGGGTGGGCAGCACTGTAAGATGTGGCTTTTATGATTTATTTCCCTTTTGTTCTTCTGAGTCAGCAAGGGCAGACCACACTG
Source organism: Carassius carassius (assembly GCF_963082965.1). Taxonomy (NCBI): domain Eukaryota; kingdom Metazoa; phylum Chordata; class Actinopteri; order Cypriniformes; family Cyprinidae; genus Carassius; species Carassius carassius. Next base: position 28,396,728 of record NC_081767.1, on the reverse strand, counting down.
TGACTTACATCAGCCGGGAAACCTGGACTTCACTGACATGTTGACTGGACCACAAGCAGACACATAGTAAATTAGAATGTGAATCAGTCCCTTCATCTTGGTTGGTACAGTAAGTTTTTTAATTTGGTAACAAGATTCTGTGTGCTATTGAGTATTACTACTCAATAGCATGTACAAACAGTACATTAATTTACTAATTAAGCATATGGTACAAGTGTTGAGGCAAAATTGATTACACAGTAAATGAAATTATTTAAAATTCAGTATTTAATGTTGACTGTTTTTTTTTTTTTTGAGTAGCATGCTTTAATAGGATAATTTATAGTAAGCCAGTTCATTGGGACCTAATCTTAGCTTATTTTATATTAAATATTTTGCTGCGTCCCTAAAAGTATACATGAGCTATGTGTACTTTACATAGCTATGGACAACCAGTGCAATGGAAATAATGCATCTGCACAAAACATGCCACTTCGTTACTGGTCGCTGTCTCAGCCCCCATTAAAGAAGCATTGCAATCTAAAACATTCTCCAAGAGTGTATCTTTCCCTAAGGTTTGACATAGTTATTATAATTTTTTTTTTTACAATATTAGCTGCTTCGTCTGGCCCTAAGTACTGGCGCCTATCACACAGCTGTGAAAACAGTCTGTTTAAGTGGATTTCACAATTTGCAGCAGAAAACAATTTCATATTTCTCCCACCTGCTTGTGTATGTTTGTCTGTGAGTGGCATGTGAAACTGTGTGTGTGTGTGTGTGTGTGTGTGTGTGTGTGTGTGTGTGTGTGTGTGTGTGTGTGTGTGTGTGTGTGTGTGTGTGTGTGTGTGTGTGTGTGTGTGCCAGTATTTCTCTAGAAGTGAACCAGATAGACAGATGAGTGGTCTGTTCTAGTGGAGCTAAAAGGGTGAAAGAGAGAACCCTTGAGATGCACTCCTGATATTGTGAAAGACCCTGCTAGTGTACACATGACAGAAAGAGCCAATTGGCAGTGCAATAAGCATATTTTCTTGTCTTCTGTCCAAATAAGATTAATATTAATAGGTCTGCTATAAAAATTACTTTTCTTCCAATAAACATAGAAGTATGATAAAGCATTGCCAGTTGGGCGAAGCTCAGAGCATAACACTTAAGATATGGTTTTGTACCCTGCAAACAGTTTTCCATATCATAATAAAGCTCAAAATAGATTACCAGACACAAAAAGGTTATTTTACGGCATGCACAGTACATGCTTTAAACAGCACTGCAACTCCTGTAAGTGTTGGCTTTGTTTTCTAAATAAAATATCGAAACCACTGAGACGAGATAAATGTATTTATTCTTAAATATACATTTAAACATAAATGTATAATAAACATGTAAATAAAAATATGCCTGTGCCGTAAGGCAAAATAATTCAGTTTCTTAACATAAATTATTATAATTTACAAGATAAAATCTATGGAAGCAAATCCTAAGCAGGGGGTTTTTTTCAAGTAAATTTTTGTCTTATGATATATATATATATATATATATTATTATTATTTTTTTTTTTATATTAAAGCAGCAAATTGGTACGTTGTTTGGCAACCACAAACAGATTAATTAACTATATTGCATGCCATTATTCTGATTATTATCTTTTTTTGACATTTGGTCTCTTATTGTTTTGCTCTCGCCATCCTTTCATAAAACAGCACTTGTGCCTCTGAACGCTCCATCGTAAAATCACTGGCCTCAAGTGACATATTGTTTTATTCTCATATTATTCTAAAATGCAGTGTGATCATTATCAGCTCTGAAATTAAGATTATGAGCAGAGTTTTGCAAAATGAACATTTCTTGGGAGGAGATTTGGCTAATGAATGCAAAGCTCTGTGGGATAGATGACCCTTGGTTAGGTGTGACTGTTCTGTGACTGAATGTGTTGGCCTCAGTGTTATGTGATAGTTCTCCAGGCGGCTGTTGAATGAGGGATTTCCTTTCAGGTCAGTGCGCCGGGTGATGGGCCTGTGGCCAGAAACCCAGCAGGAGATAAAATCAGAACAAGAGCGGTATCCTTGCAACTGTATCCTTACAGTCTAGGACTGACTGGTCAATCTAAACACCTTTTAATCAGAGAATAATGGCATTGGAGCCTTAAAAAGGGACAGTGCAGCCAGCTTTTATGCCAAAAATCACTAGGATATTAAGTAAAGATCAGGTTCCCCGAGAGATGCTTAGCACTTGTTGCCCTTTTGCCTTCTGTCTGCGGTCCAGCTCACTCCTAAACCATCTCGATTGGGTTCAGGTCCGGTGACTGTGGAGGCCAGGTCATCTGGTGCAGCACCCCATCACTCTCCTTCTTGGTCAAATAGCCCTTGATGCCTTCAGTGTGACTCTACAATTTTCGTAGTCATGAAAATAAAGAAAACTCTTTGAATGAGAAGGTGTATCCAAACTTTTTGCTCTCCCCTTGTGGGTGAGCCCATGCACACATTGATTTGAGTGACTTTCATAGTCACTAAAATCAGGGAAGTACATGCCTCCAAACACTTTCCAAATGGTTTCAGTTTCAACTTAACCTCAACTGATATGTTCACAATGTGTTCAGAGTCACTTTGTGACAGCTGCATATCAGCACAAACCATGCCTTTTCAATCCAGACACTTTTTAAAGGATGAACTATTGGACACCTCTCAAATACATAAGCTTTCCATCTTTCTGTACACTGTTGTCTTCGTGACCTCTTCCTTTCTATTCAGTTAGTACTTTCCTATACACGCAAGGGAGTGAACAAAAAACTGGTTCCATTGGAATCGGTAGGTGAAGAATGTTTTTTTGGCTTGAGATGATAAGCAGGATTACAAGCCCACATTGAGTGCTTGTGTCTCAGGTCTGCTTCAGAGAGATCCAGACTGGGGCCTTTGGCACCGGAGCTGCCTCATCAAACATTCCTGGGACACAGCCTTGAGGCCAGAGCGAGGAGACCAGGATGTCCAGCAGACTTTAGTAGAATCATCTTCTCCACAGGGATCACCATCACAAGCTCCAGATCCTTCTGAATATCAGAAGCGAGGAAACAATATGCTGCAATTCTCAGGCATCATCTGCAAAATCGAACGTTTCAAGGTTTAGTAAAGGTGAAACCTTTCATTTAGCTGTTTCAATATTAAAAAAACCGAATAGACTGATGATTGAACTACTATTTCTCTGCAAAATTACACTGAACAAATATGGTGTAGAAATATTTTTCACTCAGAAATTGCTAGTGAATTTCATAAATAATTACAAAGAAATCATCTTTATTTATTACTTGGAAAAATATGTTTTATATTGCACTGATATCTTATCCTAATGAATACAAATTATATGTAGAAAAAAAAAGATTTTTATACATTTTAAAAATTATCAATATTTTCTCAAAAATACAATATATAGCCATGAACCATGATGCTCGTGTTATAAACAAAAGGGATATAATTTGAAAAGACATGAAATATGTACAGTAATATGTGATACATATTTGCAGTTTGCTTTATTTAACCAAGTGCAACAATATGTGATTATGCTATAATAACCCCGTGCAAAATAATAATGGAGAAAAAAAAATGATCCAGAACCAGTATTATATTATAAATTATATATTTATTATATATATTATATTAAATAAATAAAATGTAGTTAATTATATAATTACTAAAGTGCTTTTTAAAACCAAATGTTTTATATTATAGATTTTGTGTCCTTTCTGGAAAGGAAAAAAAAAAACAGCTAAAATGTTTTTAGCAATAACAAGATGCTTTTAATGTGTAAAAATGGCATGCTCTTGAAAATGCTTTAGTCTCTCTTGAAATATATATTTTTTCCTCCCTTTGGCGTGAATATGAGGAGCAGATAGGTAATAGTTTGACAGACATGTCAGCTCTGTTGTGATCAGGATGGTCAGCTTCACAAGCCATAATCACAAACTCTCATTTATTAGTGATTTATGAAAAGGGAGGAACCTCGGAGCAGAAGCCTGGCGATGGAGAGATTACAACAGATGGCTTCCACAGGATTCTGTCCTCAATGGAAACTGATATAAACGTGCCAATAATCATGAACTCAGCAGGATGGAGGATGAACAAAAAATGCGGTTTTCATTCCTTTTCCATTTTAGCTGACTGTGAAATAATATACATAATTGTGAAAAAATAAACTGAAAAAAATATATACTTATTATTAATAAACTTGATGCATAACAGATATATAAGCCTATTTAAATAACAGATACATAAAAGAATAATTGACAGAAAATCAGAAATTAATCAATTAGATGCATGTCGTCAGACAGGGTATGTTATTGACAGACATGGCGCTATTTATGTGTTTTTATTGTTTAATAAACAAATATAAAGATTAAAACCTGTAGATTTAATATTGCTGTATTAAAAAAAATTATTTGTTAAATTGTTTCACTATTATTATTATTATTACTAGTAAATTATTTTATTATTATTTTCACTATATTAATGGCCAACATTGATTGACTCATCTTGATCATTTGAAGTATGAGCTGATATTGTAAATAAAAACTGCATTAGGGCCTAAAAATGTCCACTGAATGTTGACCTTAATGTCAAGTTCTTTTAGAGTTTTTACACATCTGCAGAACGAGACCTTTATGTAAAGGTATATCAACTCAGTATATCACATATTCTAATACAGGACAGACTGGGATTTTCAAATGCAATATATAATATTGCACTTAGTAGACCTACCACAGTTTTCCACCAACCACTGCTTTCCGCTCCAAGCTCCATAACACTAAATCAACTCATGCACTTTGGGTGTGGTTCGCACTGTTTTACTTATGAGAGCATTTGGAATGCGGAGCAACATCTCCTGCTGATGCACTGAGGCTTGATTTTGACAATTAGACAAGTTAGGTGTCCTTTTGTAGCAAACGTTTACAGCATAACGCATGTGTTACAGCTCAATTGATTCAAAGGTACAAGGCTGTTAGAATGTACTGTCTTAAAAGTGCAGAAAGTGGTTTAAATAAGTAACTTTAAATAACTTTCAATGATGGTTCAACAACTATATTTGTAAAGGTGTGAATTTGGCAGTTCATTGACAATGGACTGTAGTAGACTGTGGAGGAAATTGGAGCTCCAATAACGGGCTGAATGTATCGTCTATTGTTATTTAGCGCCATCTTGTGGGATACAAAATCCGGGTGACAAATGAAAAAAAAAAAAAACATTTTTTTTTTTTTAATGGGGGGGACTTTGGTCACTGCCACCTCAGCATTGAATAAGGTATGAATAAGGTTTTTCATTCTTGTGGCCTCATTAACTGAGTTATAGACCCTCTGAGGACCCTTTAAACCCAGATAATACTTCAGCATGTGTCCATCAGGTGTATTTTAACGATCTCCTTAGAGCTGTTAAGGGATTTATTGTCCATAAATTGTGTGTTCCTAGCTTTCTAAAGCAGAAATGGCATCATATTAGATTTACTGCGTGAATTTCACAACTGAGTTTGTTGTGTAACATTTATGTTTGTAGCCTACCCTTTCCATTTATCATGTTTGTATATAGCAATTAAAATCAGCGCAGGACTTAGGGGAGTCTAATGAAACGAACAATAGTTTTGTTATTTGTTCCGGTTCATTGTGAATAAGCGTCCAAATGAACCGATTCGCGATTTGAACTACCGCACCGCTACTGATAAGAAAAATAGCTCGTTCCTGGAAAACAGTGTCATGTTAGTAAACAGTAATATGTTAGCAGTGCTAGTTTTAGTTAGTTACTTTCCCAAATTAGCAGCTAGTACTGTTCCGTTTTCAATGCTCCAGTGCAGTAATGCAGTCAGTCAGTATAATATTTCAATTGCATCAAATAGCATTAAAAGCATGTCTTGCATCAATAAGTTAAATATGTTTTTGTGCTTCTGTGTCATAGATCCTTTTGACCGGGTTGAAGTCCACAAATGGTAAATTTCTCCATACTAAATGAAGAATTGGCAAATGTAAAAGCCAGAGTCATCTGAGCTCAAGAAGCTGGCAGAGGTACATAGGCTGACTTCTGCTCTCTTCCAGGGTGTAAGTATCTTCATGAGAATGTACATTGCTTAGCAGATGACCCAAGCCCAAAGAGACGACTGAATCGACCCTTCATTAATCTGTTCAAAGCTATAAAACAAAAACGGTTAACAAATACTGTAAATTTGCCAAATTGAGAACGAATTTTCCTGCTATGTCCTAAACATTAAGCAAGCAAAATTAATCAAATATGCAGTAGATGGTGACATTTATTTATAAAAAGTTGAGATGATGGGTTACACACACACACACACACACACATATATATATATATATATATATATATATATATATATATATATATATATATATATATATATATATATATATATATATATATTATGCATTATTTTTCTAATAATTCAACAGCCCGTCATCAATTATTCCTTACATATGACATCTAAAGTAAAAGGAAGAGAAAATAATTTATTTAAAACATGGTTAAAATATGTGTACAAAGTGCAATATACAGTTTGTCAGCAATATATAATCTTTTTCATTTAAAATTATAAGCATAAAAAAAGAAACAAGACATTATGAATAAATGTTTACAGTTGCTTTCTATTGAGGCTCTTCCCATTCTTATTTGAAATCACCCCTAGAGCACCATTTAGAAAAGAAAAAAAAAAGATAAAAAAAATAATTAATGTTAACATTGTTTACAGATAATTGAAAGAGATGAAAAAAAGAGAGAGATCTTTGCACAGTACAGCTTTAGATGAAATGTTTCATTATGTGCATGGGGATAGCTGCCTTCTCAGTTCAGTCCGTACCTCTAGATGTGACTTATTTGTTACTTATTTAAGATGGAAGTCCTCATCACAGACTATAGTGCCACTCCCGCTATGATGTGTGTATCACCTTTGTTGGATTCTGATTTGGTGTCCTAAGAATCCAAACTGGACGGTGTGTCATCCTGTCTGCTGACTTTGTGTGTTGGGCAGAAGGGCACATATTTTGTCCATGTGAAGGAGGAAAGGCAGCTATTAATTCCAAAGGGCAGTCCGTACACGTCATCACTTTCTAAAGTGTTGTCTGACTCATTTTGGTGGGCCTTTTTCCATGCAATAATGCCTCGTTCACGTTTCGTTCCTGCAGGTATAATAAACAGATATTAAGAAACAGTTATTGCACAGTCTCAAAAGTTGCTTGATTAGTCAGATTTATTCATTTAAAATGTTTTATTTGTTATATTTGCATACATAAAGCAAAGGGGAGATGCATGGAGTACAGTGAACAATAATACTCTAAATTGAACGTGTCTTTTTCAATGTGCATTAGGAATAGGCACAGTAATTGAAGCAGATTATTAGCAGAACTCACCAGGTATTGTATTATCAAAGAGAAATCCAAAGAATCCTCCAACAAACATACTTGTTGTCAGAAGCACTTGAAGTACATGGTCCAGTTCAACAACTCCTAATGCAGAAAGTAAGAAAGAAAACATATTTGGAATGCAAAAGGTGTTTTGACAGCAGATGTGTCTGTACGTATAAAGAGTCTGTAACGTGTTTTTCTGGTACTTATCATAGTAATAAATACCTGTTGCAATGGATGTGGGGTTTTTCATTATCCAGTTGGGAATGGCAAGCCCAGTGAACATAGAGAATCCAAAGATGAAGATGTTGCGTGAAGAGTTCATGTCTGTATACTAATAAAAAATGGAAATCAGCCATGATAATAAAACATCATATGAAGCATATTGATATTGAAAAAATATGAATATAATGTTGCAATACTGTATAATGTAAGAATGTAATGTTAGAAAATATTTCAAGTAAATGCTTTGTATTCATTAAAGAATCCTGAAAAAAAAATAGTTTTCACTAAAATATTAAGCAGCACATCTGTTCTCAATGTTGATCATAATAAGAAATGTTTCTTGAGCACCAAATCAAACTAAAGACTAATGACTGCTGAAAAATTCAGCTTTGCCATCACAGGAATAAATGAAAATTTAAAATATATTATGTAAAATAGTTATTTAAAATTAATAATATTACAAAATATTGCTGTTTCTGCTATAGGTTTAATAAAAAATTTGATCTTAGTGAGCTTAAGAGAGTTCTATCAATACAGTATGTTAAAAAATTTGCACTGACCCTAAACTTTTGAATGGTAGTGTTGGTACTTTACTTGAGCACATCTCACATTTTCCCTGATATATTCCCTTTTGCATTAACAGTACTGTTTTTACCTGTAGGCTTGAAACACCAGCAGCCATAATGACCCCGAACATGACCAGAAACATTCCTCCAATAACAGGTGTTGGTATTGTAGTAAATATGGCTCCGATTTTCCCAAAAATTCCCATTATAATCATTACAAAGCCACTGCACACAATCACCATGCGACTACCAACCTGAAAAAAGATGAAAGGTCATAGTTCACAGAAAACATGCCAAACAATCTCTCTCCCATTTATATATATATAATTAGATAAATAAATAAAATTAGAAAGTAGTGTTGGGAGCCTATGCAATCATTGTGAAGTATATTCAAATATACATTTTGACCAGTAAAACGTATTGTAAAACTTACCGTACCTTGGTGATACCCAATGCTCCTATGTTCTCACTGTAAGAGGTGGTTCCGTTGCCTGTTCCCCAGGCACCTGCCAGCAGACACCCGATGCCTTCAATGCCAATGCCCCTGTTGATGGCATGTCTTGGTGGTGGTGGGGCACCAGATAACCTGGCACAGGCATGATAATCACCCACTGACTCAATCATGGAGGATATGACCCCTGCCAGGATTCCAAAAACTCCTGCCAGACTAACAGTCGGCACTCCCCATTGACCTGGGAATACAGTTACATAGCCGTAAAAAAACATAATATATTAAAGATTTCAATAGCTTATCTGAGAATACATCAGCAATAATAAACTATGATTCCTGTAAGAATATGGGCATATAAAATACTTTATTGCTCTTAATTGTGCTGGTTGAAATACCTGGATAAGGAAATCTGAACCAAGGCGCCCTGCCTATAACATCTCCTTTAATGTCAGTCCGAGCTAGATAGCCATATTTATCAGGGTCTGAGGGCAGGACATTGTAGATCGTCAGCAGGTAGCAAATCAACCATGACAGAGTGATTCCTAGCAGGACCTAAGAAAGCACACCTTGCTTATAAACGTATTTTTAAGGAGCATTAATATTTAGAAAACAGATATAAGACTTACAGGCAGAATCTGAAATATGTAAATCCTGGTGGTGTGAAACTTCTTGGCTTTGCTGTATTTGGGGAAGGGGATGGCAATATGACGGAGGTACTGTGAGAATATCACAATCAAACACGTTGTCCTGCGGAGGACAATGAGACGGTGTTAAGGCTTTCTGACAGCTCAAGTTTAAAAAAGCATTACATGTCCAGAGACTATATCAAGCAGTATACCAAAAATGAACACTGAACATGAGAGTTTGACTTAAACTAAAACATTGGCTAGCTACTATTGTGGGAACAGTATTGGGGAGTAACTAACTAAAAGTCAAAAGGCTACAAACTTAACTAAAATATTCAGTTGGTATTCTGATTCCTAATAGTGAATCATTTCTTTTGGACAATTCATACACATTAACCAATTCACATAAATGATTCACATGTTTGAATCAGTTTATATGCTACTTTATTTTTGACTCAGTTACATCACTTTGGGGTGTTTTGTTTTCTGTAGCCTTAAATGTGATTGCTTGTTTGTTCAAAATCAGCAAATTGTGTGCTGTGTAGTATGTATTTTTATATATTTTCATTAATGATGATTCGTTTTGAGAATAACACACATGGAAGAGATGCCCCAGTGGTGTCCTGCATTCATTCCAGCAGAGTCAAATAGTGATAAGCCGATTAGGGAAATAGTTGGTGCAATGGTCAAAGGGCCAATGAAACGCATGAAAAGGCCAATTAGACCAGAGAATCCCACCAGCACTTGGAATAGGGAGCCCACCATGATCGAGCCTTGGAGCTGTGTAGAGATGCATTATACAATTAAGATATAATTTTTAACAGTATAGCCATTGTATTTTTAAATGTGAGTGGTTTAAGTTTCAAAACTATTTGGATCTACTTATCAGTCTCATATGTTCATGAGTCCTTACATAGAGAGTCTATCAGTTATTGAGATACTCACCACTCGCATTCGACTTTGCCAAACATGAATGAACTCAGGGGAAGAGGTGTTAACTAGGCTTGCGTTCTGCGTCCAAGCTGGACAGGTCCATTCAGGCATTGATAGCAAAGCCATGGTGGGCGACAGGAGTGTAAAAGTTCCACCCTGGAGAATGGGTAACCTTGCATTAGGAAAAAGAAGAGCCTTGTCACCAAAAATCTAGCGCTTGTTGTTTTTGTTATTTCTTTTCAAGAAGTACATAGGTTCTTCTGACATTAGTGTTGAGATGTGTCTTTCCACCCTCTGCTTTTCAGTTCATTAATTGAATTTCACATTCAAACCCTTTTGTCAACTTGACAATTTTAGTATGTCATTCTCAAACCTCCGTGATTCCTCACTAAAAGGCAAGTCTTTAATCCATCTCAGCGCGTCAAAAACAAGGTAAAGCTGTTCTGTTGTTAATAGATTTATGGTACTTCTATGGTACTGTATATAAAGAATTTATTATACAAGTTAACATATAGAGTCATTTATGCAATCTTACACCAAATCAGTTATGCCTACAAAAGGTAATTTGCATGGTTTAAGGGGTGTTAAGACATTTTTCTTGAATTAATTATAATATAATTCTATTGCTTCACACAAAAGGGAGCTCCACAGCTGAGATTCCTGAGGAATGTGGATTTAAAATGTGCTGAACTTCAAGATAATAAAATGAAAAATTCCCAATCCTATTACGGTTTTTAGCTTCTGCAGGAATCACTCTGACCAAAGTCCTACATATTTCTGGCTGCTGTACTTCAATAACAGACTGATTTGGATCCATCATGTTTGAATAGTATGCTCTTGAAGATCTGTAGAGTTAACATATAGCAGGATTTCTTCTCCCTTTTATTTGGGTCAAGTAGCACCAACAAAAGAACGCGATAGGACTTCTGCCTATAGTGCAGAGGCTTATCAGACGGTGAAAACATTGCTGCTAAGCCTACATTATTATGAACCCTTGGATTGAATCTTTGGATTGTTGTCTTGGGAGACGGTTTATCTGGAACATAAGTAACTCTTTATATAACTTTTTATTATTATTGAGAGGAAAACGGTCAAAATAATAATAATAATATGTAATGTATATGTTGTATATACTCATGAATGACCCATTTTAATTATATAAAATTGATCTTATGACAAATAGTTGGATAAATTAATTCAAAGCAAACTGCATCATAAACGTTCTTCAGAAAATCAAGGTTATTTTATAATCAAACAAGCTTTTTTAGAACTAAACACCCCTGGTTAAATAATTGACAAGGACAGTCCCATGTGTCTCAGTAACCACAAGACAACCCTGCATGATTCAAGAAGATGAACACAACAGAACACAAACAGTGTTTCATTGTTTCAGTGTTACACCTCATCCTTAAAATATTCTTTACGTGTCATTACATATCTTCCTACTTGGTGCACTGCCCTTGGCCTTGGTTCTGGCACTGTTTCTGAATTCTGTTATTTGCTTGTGAAATATGACTTTGCCGAGAGTGATAAAAGTAACCTTACCTCACTCCAAAAGTGACCTGGAGTAAGGTGCACACCCCTGACACGAAGAAGATAGTGCTGATAAGGTGGCTTTGCGTGAGTCCGTCATGCTGTAGACAAAGGCCCTGGGACAGTATCAGAGGAATGGCTATGATGCCACCAAAAGCAGTAAGATAGTGCTGTCAGAGAAATGGAGAGAAATTGTTATGTACGTTCTTTCTGTAACACATTCTATGCACAGTGAAGACTAAAGGTCTAACACCAATAGAGAAAATGCATTTGTTTTGCATAAATTTTTAGAAATCAGTATAAGTTCAATTGTATATAAAAAAGGCCTTTAAATGGTCACTATGATCAAAACGTTGTTGAAAAGTTCAATATTTAAATATCATCTTACGAAATCATATTATTGGGAGATATAGAGTGATAATTGCTATTTGATATTATATAAGTATTGTTATAAAGATCTCTTTGATTTACATTACAAGCTATCATAATTTCACTTTACTTTTTGGCCATAAATATAACAACAACTGCAGCAAATTGCATGTATCTGCTCAGTTTGGGCTTCTGAATAAAATTACGGTGATTTTCCTTGAATGTGAGCTTCTTGTTCTCACTATTGCATAGTACTGTATATGGGCCATAAAAGCCAGATTAAAAAAAAACAAAATACATACACAAACAGATTTTCTTGGAACAGTTTTTTGTTCCACCTGTACATTGGAACTGTTTTTTATTGGCACTGATGAATACAATGCTGTTCATAGTGCACACTCTAATCAAGATTGGTAGATTGGAATTGAGTTAAAGGACTGATAATATAAGATAAATTTTATTGTACAAATCTAACATGTTACACAGGTCTAACTTGTTCCACAGGTAGATGTGTGCAGGCCACTTACCTGAATCCCCAAAAAGATGCAAAGGTACCATGGTGGAATATCAGTGACACAATATGCTAGCTTGATACTGTCTCCCTCCTCAGAAAAATGATCACTTCCATTTTTATTCTCTGGTAACTCACAGAAATGGTCTATACCATCAACCTAAAGTCAGAAAACACTCAAATTCAGTTTCTGGCTTAGCTGTTTTCAATCAACACCCTCTCCTAATTTTCCATCAATTTCACTTTGCACATGTGAATATTATTTGTTTAAAAAACCAATAGCCCCCTTCCCCAAATCTATTTATTGATTTATTTTTGATTGATTTAATTGAATTTAATAATTATTATTATTATTATATGGCATTTCAAAATAAAAATTAAATATGCGTCATGATCTGTGAGTGATAAACACACGCACACACACTGCTCCAGTTCCACATTGAGCATGACAACAATAACAAACATGAGTAACACATGCATGATCAAGAGTGATTAAAATCTTTGGTTACAACATAGATCATAAAATTTTTTTCAAAAATTATCAAATTTTTATAACTGTGTGATTTTAAGGATCTCATATCCTGGCAAAAGTCTGCTATAACTTAGATTTACGCAGTAAAAGCAAGACCCATTATGCACTCATGATCACAGTCTTTTGAAATGTAATGTTCCTACAGTATATTCAATCTTCCAGAAGCTCTAAGATTAATTTAAGAAAGAAATTAGTAATTCTACCTAAAAATGTATGTCTGTTAATGGAGGTTACTCACAGCAAATGCGTGGTTGTCCAACCCGTCACTGGTTTTCTCTGGAGCCATGAGTGTGAAGGCAGGAGACAGTGTTATAACAGAGATATTACACTTTCTAATAAGAGAGAGGGCAAGAGCTAAGGACAGCATAAAAAAGAAGAGAGTAGAGAAAGGAGGGGAAAAACAGAGACACGGGATTGGGTTTGGGGATACTGCCACTGATTGTAAATGCTGTGGGACCTATCAGCTGCTCATGTGAACTCAATTACACCACAACTAGCAGGCAGCTGACCAGAGCCACGTGCTGCTCTGGCTTCTGGCTTAGGAATACACTCTAACACACACTAATGTGTACATGTGCACCAGTATATTTGCATGCATGTTAATCACCATGCAATGCATCTTCAAAACCTTTCTTTCTTCTTTCTTTCTTTCTTTCTTTCTTTTTTTCAAAAGTGAATAATTTATTACTTATCTCAGGGCAAGGATCCTTTAAAGTTGTTGAATGATTGCTGGGTTTACATAGTAACTTGATTGCAGGTTTATCTAGCAAAAAAATAGTTAACTAAAATATTAAGGTTAGTTACTTTAAATAAACATTACATGCAATCAAGTAAATGTACTCTTATTTTATTCCAGCTAGTTGCTAAAACAGCATAATTTTCCTTTAGTTTAACTTGATGTACTAAAATGACTCAAACTATTTGAACAAACTAAAACTAAAATAAAAGGAAAACACACAGACATAAAAAAATCAATAATTCATAAAAATGGCAAAAACACAAAAATAATCAAAACTTTAAATGAAAACAAAACACTATATATATATATATATATATATATATATATATATATGTATGTATGCATGTATGTGTGTGTGTATATATAAATATATATATATATATATATATATATATATATATTAGTGCTAGATTAATCACATCCAAAATAAAAGTTTTGTCTACATAATATATGCATGAGTACTGTGTATGTTTATTATGTATATGTAAATACACACACCTGCGTGTATATATGTAAGAAAAATATGTTTTGTTTCTATTAAAAAAAAAAAAATAGATTTTTCATACACTGCCTGCAGCTTATTTATATTAACATGTATTCATTTGCCAGATTTTTTTTATCTAAAAGCAACTTGCAGGGCATTTGAGGTATACATGTACTTCCCCCAAGCCATCAGACTCCTCAACCACTCTCACACACATCCCAATTTTAGGCTATGTGCCCATTAAAAAAAACTCACTTTCAGAAATAAACCTAGTATGAGAAACATTTACTGGAGGTAAATGTGCAACAAACTAGTATAAGTGATTCAGTATATGCCAAATGTTCTGCAGGGAGTAATGAACGTGAGCATGGTTTTACATTTGAGTGAGGCTCTCTGAACCAGGCTAGTGCAAGACTTCCCAAATACTATGTATCACATGCCTCTCATTTTGGAGATTTATTTAAGATAGTGACAGGACAAACCTAATCATCCAATCATTCTTTCATCAGACCAGCCTGATATATGCCCAATGGGCTGTTACTTTGAAAAATCCCATCGTTCTGGTGAACATAAGTACATTTCTTTCATTACCTTAACAGACATTCCTCAGATGAAATGAATCTCACAGTTTTGAAAGTCCCATGCGTTAATGATTGTAAAAGGAAGTTTTCTAGATAATGCACATGTGATTTTTCACCTCTGCACACACATAATGATGTGCTTGGCTAATCAAATTATTATGTTTGAAAAGCTGAATCCAGTAGATGTGCCACAAAGTCTGAGAAAACTAAATCACACACAGGCTGGGGAAAACTGACAGAAGTACAGTGAGGTCTTTTTCTTAGCCTGTTTACTTCTTATGCTTATAATGTACTTAGACATGCTTCATTCAAGTGCTTTCTGGATCAGGAATGTGTCACGTCCAGTGTTACATTCAGCTTAAGTAAGGTAGAGACTAAAGGAATTATGTAGCAATTATTGTCAAATATCTTAATTTCAGTGATCAGTGATTGTTTCAATGGCAGTAGAAACACAGTAAATTACAGTTTTATAGTTTATAATCCTTTTGTAACTGGGACCTGTGGTGTTTGTGGCTTAAAGTTGTTGGGTTACTTTATAACTTTCAGAATCTTCATGATTATAGCTCAGATTTTAATGATTAAGAAAACCTTCACACACCATTAAACAATGAATCTGCATGACTGTTCATGCAAAGTTTTTCTTGATTATCGTATTTTTAAATATAATTGGTAAAGATTGGACTTTCAAAGACCAGCCGCCTATGTAAACAATGCATAATTAAGAGCCTTTAAAAAAAGAAAGAAAGAAAGAAATACATTTTCATGCCTGCAAATCAAATTCTTTGCTCATTTGTCTTTAAGAATGTAATTGATTTATTTGTCCAACAGGTGGCGCAATATATAAATATATATACCTTAATTTGTAAATAATGCATGTTTTCATACACCTTCGCCCTAATAATAATCAAACATAATAATAATAATAATAATAATAAGTGTTGCAATGTAGCTGAGAATTTCTGATATTTCTGAAACCATATGTGATGCGTTTGTGTGTGGGGGGGGGGTGTGTGTGTGTGTAGGCTATACACACGAAACATAATAATAATAATAATAATAATAATAATAGTGAATACTTCTGTCCAATATTAGAATGTATTATTATAATTAACACATATGATGTAACTAATTATAATTAGCATTACTATTTTTCTATTGACCTTTACATATAGCCTACTCCTACTGTATATTTCATATATAATATACAGTATAAAAATATAAAAATAAAAAAACAAGACGGTGTAATTGATGAGGGGTGGGGGTATGGAGTGACGACACATATTGATAGACAGAATCAACTTCTGCCCAGTTTGCATTCCGGGTAGATGGCGCCGCTTTTCCTCAAAATATTGGAATGCAAGTTGGAAACGAAAAAAAAATGTCTTTGAGGGATGGAACATTAGTGCAGTTTATCACGGCACTATTTACAATGAAGAAGTCGAGTCTAGTTCATATGCCACTTGTGTAAACATCATTTAAGCAACAGCAAACAGGAGGCGCATCGGCTGGACTGCAGCATCCACCTGAATCTCCTCATCAGCCTCCGCCTCTCTGAGAGCGCGAGAGTGACGGTAACGGAGGAAGCAGACATTTCACCCGACCGGAGACTGGAGGCTATGGCAGCCGGTGGAGGATGCGGGGAATCGGTGGATCATTACCGGGCCGAGGTAGAGAGGCTGACTCGAGAGCTCGCTGAAGCGAACCGGGAGAAGATCCGGGCTGCGGAATGCGGTCTGGTGGTGCTGGAGGAGAACCAGACGCTCAAGCAGCAGTACGCGGAGCTGGAGACCGAGCAGGAGGCTCTCAAACAGGAGCTAGAGCAGCTGCATGAGGTAAACACAGCTCGGATGGTCTGCTGTACAGTATATGTGTTTATTCATGTGTGTGTAAACAACACATTTGGAATTGAGAGAGATGTATTTCATTTGACTCTCTGTCTAGCTCTCTAATTTATGTAGCTATAGCCTACACGCATAGACAAATAATATTTGATATGTATTTAAAGCCGTCTTTCACTAACAGTACTTATTTCTAATAGTATTTTCCTGTTACTTTTTTGTAAGTATATTTTAAAATATTGTTCAATCATGAGTTTTCATTCTCAAGAGGGGATTGATTCTGGTGTCACAGCTCACAGGTATAGGATATTTAGTGTGTCTGTAAGTTTTTTGGGATCTTGGCCCATAATGTCCATCCCTGCTGGGAAATGTTGTCTTCTCTCTATGTATCTGTGTCTAATGTCAGTCAATAAGATGTTTACTCAATATGGCATATATATATTAAGCAAAATTGTATTGTCTGTTTATTGGTTTTTATAAAACTCAGACAGAACTAAGCAAATGTTGGCTTGTTAGTGTTATGCAAGTAATGTGCGATGCTTGTATGTATCGTTTGTGTTGTTATAATACACTTTCAGTTCAATACATCATACTGTATTTACCCTCAAACATCAGCCCATGTTTTTTCCTTATACCCTCAACTATAAGTATAGTGAGGCATATGGAGTATACAGTAGCCATCCAAAGTTGACACCCTTTGCTGTTTTGTTAGTGTATTCGATCGAGCACAGTGTAACATATATGGGACAAATGGACTCTTTTAGAGAGGTGAAATGATGAAGAGATAAGGATGAAAGGAGAGAGACAGAGGAACATTTAGACCAAAAGCAATGGAACAGGATACTTTCTCATTGCTACAGTGATCCAGGAACTGTGGTTGCATTTATGTATCCATTAATGTTGATTGTCAATGTTAATGAAGACATAAAGGCTTAGGGTGTTGAATTGTTAAATCTAAATTTTCTCATATGTCGTAATTGATGGGTGTTTTGTTGTATTAATCTACATTACATTGCTGAAGTTTGGGGTCTGGAAGTTTAAAAAAACAAAAAACAAACTCTCACCAAGGTGGCATTTATGTGATTTTAAAAGACAGTATAAACTGTAATGTTTTGTAACATTATTACAATTTTAAATAACTCTTTTCTATTTGAACAGATTTGAAAATGTAATGTATTCCTTTAATGGCAAAGCTGAAGCATTACTCCAGTCTTCAAACATGTAGTACTATTATCAGTGTTGTTGAAAGCAGTTGTGATGCTTAATTTTTTTGTGGACGCTGGGATACATTTGTTAAGGATTCTTTGATGAATTGATGAATTTTGACCTTTGTTTAGGTGTTTTTAGTATTAATAAAAATCAAAGTCTAGCTCAAATTCATCTTCAGAAAATGACACATACAAATATCAATTGTTATTTGGAGTAGTATATTTTAAAGAATGTGTATTAACTATTGTATGTGTGTCTTTGTGTTTGCCTGATCCCTAAATTCTCCTGAAGTTAAGCGCAATGGAAGGCCAACGACTATGACTAATGGGTCTTTGTTTAGCTTGAAAATATGTATGAAAGCTTATCTCAGACATTTATATTTATTCACTGACAGCAGTGAGTCATTTGCAGTGAATAACTGTCATGAAACTGTGTCAGTAATTGCATTTTTTTCATGGCAGCTCCCCCTAGATCAGACTAGTCTGCCCTGAGGGCTTGTATTTAACTAACTCTCTCATGCAAATCATGACATAGCATGTCGTTCAAAACCAGCCCCAAAATTGGTGTGAGTTTGACATAATTTGCCTTCATCGTATCAATTAGTTTGGAATTGCATAGGCCTGTGCAGCATCTGTAAGTTATTTGCAATGCAGTATTCCATTTGATCTATTCAGATTTAATTTCAGAAAAATTAGAAATGCATGTTTATTTAGAAACACTTTGAGTACAGACAGTGCAGACACTTTAAATGTTGCTTTATCATCTAAGATTCATAGTACAATCAATAATGCACTTTCTGTTTTACTTCTTGCCTTTCGGATCTGTATCTCTGTTTATGTTCAAAGCATCTGTGCTGTTTGAAATAGAGTCTGTCTGCAGCTGATAGTCTCATGAAGGGCACGAGTCGGTGATATTTCCTCTCAAGGATTGGCCTTCTGTGTTTGGTCTCTTTTCTCCTTATCTGTCCACATTTCTCCTTTATTTTGATGAATATAAAACAGAAAAGACCACACTGCACTATTTGCCTTTGAGCTACCTGCTCAATTCCTTTGAGAGTTCTGCCAGAATTTACTTGCAAATCAGATTGTCTGAATGTGCAAGAGGAAGGAAATGCCATATGAAATCTTTTTAAGATATGCCTTCACTGTATGCACACCTTTTTGTTTGTTTTTATAAGTCGTAGTATAGTGTTGTGTGTTGAACATAACTGTGGGCATGTTTGTTTTCTATAGGTGAAGGATATTTTTGTGCACATATTTTAGTCTTTTGATAGATAATTAGATAATTATTAGAATTTGGCCAATGGAAAACAGGTCAATACCATTAGTTTATTAAATGTTGCCAAAAAGAAAATGCTACAATAGTATTAACCCCAAAACCCAGCTTAAAGGGAAAGTTCTTACCTTCAAGTCATTCCAAATCTGTAAGACTTTGTTATTTCTGTAGAACACAGAAGATATTTCTAATGTTTGAACTGTTTTGTCCATATAATGAAAGTCAATGGGGTCCGAAACAATGTTAGAAAAAACAAGAGAAAACAAATATATATATTATTTTGTGTTCTGTGGAAGAGTCTTTTTAATAAAATGTGGATGAGTAAATTGACAAAATGTTTTGTTTTTATTTACTTGTTGCATAGAAATGAAACATCTTCAGCTATGCAGATCTAAGGAGTAAAATGATTCACTGTTATGCATTTGTTTTTTAATCTATTTGTGGTAAACGGCAAATAGAGCTCAAAATGTTTTTCAATCCCTCAGGAAACCGAGGAAATAGAGTGTTGAGTGTTTTATGGTTACAAATTCAGGGTGTGTGTGTGTGTGTGTGTGTGTGTGTGTACTTGAACAATAGTGCCCTACAGATCTGTTTCCACTGAAATGCTCTTGATGTGACTTGATCTATACAGTGAAATCTTGCTTTGTGGAAGATGCTGCACACATCTCATATCTTAGCTGTTACAATTGTATGGAATTCACAGTTAGTAGAAATGGGTCAATTTTTTACATACTAAGCTATACATTTGCATTTATACTTTTATCAAAGCATTCATGTTAAACATGTAATTATGCATTCCCTGGAAGTCAAACCTATGATCTTGGTGTTGCTAGCATCATGGTTTACTTTTTGAGCTTCATGAATGCAAGTACTTTAACCTTGAGCATGAAGCCGCTCAAAGTCATCGATCTGTACCTCTTTATTAAAGTTATAAAACAGTTCAGATGGCAGTAAATAAAGTAATAATGTAAGTGGTACTGAAAGGTAGGGTGGAAATAAAATCGGGAACTTTGATAAACACTTTGAGTCCTGTCCTTAGTTACTGTCGGGCCTCTTTTAAATACTCACAAAGGGGCATAGAGCATTTCTAGGTCGTCCATATATGGCGTCATAAATCTGCCTGTCCTAGACTGAGAAAGTAAAGGAAAGTGATGTAGTAAGAGACAGACAGAAGGACAGAGTATAAAGGAAGCCTCATAGGACTCGTGGCTGCCTCCCCCTCAGAACATCAGTAGGAGCTGATTGATAAAGACTGGTCGTACAGGCCCTAGTTTATCTACCCAGCCCCCATAGCCTAACCTCTTGGCACAAAGGACCTCTTCTCTCAAGATTACCCAGGGGTAAGAGATATTGATTCAAGTCTCTGATGCAAATGATTGTTGCAGCACCACACTCAAATTAATACCAATAAACAGCGTTTTCACTGCCACTACAGAGAAAAGACCTAATTAATTTTATACTTATAGGGATCACTATTTCATTGCTCATTCTTAGAAGTAAGGATTTAGATAAAAGCATCTGCCAAATGCATAAATTTAGGGCCCTTATCTGTTTTATTTCTTCCCAGATTCAGGATAAATATACAAAAAGATATATTTAAAAACAATTTATTGAAAGTTCAACAAAAGTCATTTTTTAGGGCCTTCTAAATTTTTATTTCCCCCCAAATTCTGTTTAATTTTCTGATAAATTGTTTTTCTGGATCTTTTTTTGAATGATTTAATACATTTTATTAAAATCATGCACAGGGATGAGACCGGTCTCTCAAGGAGAGTGATTTTCAGAGTTCTGGGTGGATCTGAAAATATCAAACAGTAGTGGCTCTACAGAACTGGTACGGTTTCAGGCCTGTACTGTTTACTTCTCTCAGTGCAGAAACTGCCTAAGACCATGCAGTTTTTTGCTTGTTATTTCTGCTGCAATGAGACTTTGGGAAAGAGCCGGTCTGCTTTACCCATGGGTGTATGTATTGATTGTTGCTTTTCTTCAACTTTCTAGACTGCAACTTCACTGGCTGCTGTAAAAGAAACTTTGGCCTCTGTCAATGAAATGAATAAAGTCTGTACTCTGCTCTTACAGTTATGATTGTTTCAGCCAATTGTAGACTATAGACTCTATATCCCTTATTTGTTCTCCCTCTA
The DNA here is from genome assembly GCF_963082965.1 of Carassius carassius. Taxonomy (NCBI): domain Eukaryota; kingdom Metazoa; phylum Chordata; class Actinopteri; order Cypriniformes; family Cyprinidae; genus Carassius; species Carassius carassius. The sequence goes on along the minus strand of NC_081767.1, from coordinate 28,375,352 downwards.
AGTGTGACAAATCCATTTGCTGCCTTATAGAGTGTATCACGGTCATCAGCACATTTCCTGTACTTCTCTCTCTTTGTCTTCAAGTATTTCTACTTACAAGTATTTCTACTCATAAAAAATGAGTATTAAATAAAGATAACATTATTATATAGTGCACCTAAAAAATACATTTTCATTTTTTATATGAATTATCAACATTTTCAAACCTAAAATCAGCTACTTTTATTTTGGTGGAAGTTTCCCGCCCTTCAGTGTTTGTGTGTTCAGGTGGTAGTGGCCCATGCTTGGCTCCTGACCTGTGTGCTAATTAAATGGGACCCTGTCCTACCTCAGTTCCCTTCCCAGCATGTATGTAGGACGCTCGCTCTCTAAGGATGGCTACTAAGTGACATTGTTATAAGATGCTTGAGGCAGAGGACTGGAATACAACCTCTCTATACAGAGCAGTTTACTGCCCGCCCTTAAATACTCCAGACCTGGCCTAGTCTTTGCCTATGACTGACGACACTCTAAAAAAGAGAAAAAAGGAGGGACAGCATACCATATAAAACCAAATCATACCATTTTAACTGTGATGAATGGACTTGTTTTCATTGCCTCGGGAGGTGGAGCAAATTTACTGTTGACTGTTTAGTATGATGAGGTATGCATTTATCATTGAAGTAAACCACCGTTCAAGCTGCAGATAATTTTCACATCAACTGGCAGTGTGCAGTGCTGATGTGCATTAATGCTTACCCAGAATAAGAGATTTAAGTGGCTCTGTTCAACTAAAGATGAGGCAGTTTTCATCTGCTGTTTATATATACTATGCATGCTGTGGATTTCAATTTTAAACAGTATCAAATCTCTTCTAACAAGGTAAAATGAAGAAGAAAAGCCTCTTTACTTGCTCTGGGCTCCTATTGCTCCCTTGGAGCAATACAGTCTTCTATTATTCTCGCCCTGCATAACACTGTCAGCTGAACATGTGTTGCAGTGAATAAGAAGTGGTGCATTGTTGCAGATGTGTGTGACTGAAGAACACATTTTGTATGAATATCATCCTCCCTTTGTCTTTATAAACACAAATTATGTGAGCATGTAATGCTCTTGCAAAAAAGACAAATGTTTTAGATGTTCCATTAAGAGCTTGCAGAAATTTGTTACATGCATTTAAATATTCGTGAGCTGAATCAAATAATTTTTAGTTTTGGATATGATGTAATACAAACCTGATTTCAAAAAAGTTGGAACACTGTACAAATTGTGAGTAAAAAAGGAATGGAATAATTTACAAATCTCATAAACTTATATTTTATTCACAATAGAATATAGATAACATATCAAATGTTGAAAGTGAGACATTTTAAAATGTCATGCCAAATATTGGTTCATTTTGGATTCCATGAGAGCTACACGTTACAAAAAAGTTGGGACAGGTAGCGATAAGAGGCTGGAAAAGTTAAATGTACATATAAGGAACAGCTGGAGGACCAATTTGCAACTTATTAGGTCAATTGGCAACATGATTGGGTATAAAAGAGCCTCTCAGAGTAGCAGTGTCTCTCAGAAGTCAAGATGGGCAGAGGATCACCAATTCCCCCAATGCTGCGGCGAGAAATAGTGGAGCAATATCAGAAAGCAGTTTCTCAAAGGAAAATTGCAAAGATTTTGTAGTTATCATCTTCTACAGTGCATAATATCATCCAAAGATTCAGGAACAATCTCTGTGCGTAAGAGTCAAGGCCAGAAAACCATATTGGATGCCCGTGATCTTCTGGCCCTTAGATGGCACTGCATCACATACAGGAATGCTACTGTAATGGAAATTAAATCTCTAAAACTCTATAGGTCAAAAAAGAAGCCATATCTAAACATGATCCAGAAGCGCAGGCTTTTTCTCTGGGCAAAGGCTCATTTAAAATGAACTGTGGCAAAGTGGAAAACTGTTCTGTGGTCAGACGAATCAAAATTTTAAGTTCTTTTTGGAAAACTGGGACACTATATCATCCGGACTCAAGAGGACAAGGACAACCCAAGTTGTTATCATCGCTCGGTTCAGAAGCCTGCATCTCTGATCGTATGGGGTTGCATGAGTGCATGTGGCATGGGCAGCTTACACATCTGGAAAGGCACCATCAATGCTGAAAGGTATATCCACTAGAACAACATATCCTCCCCTCCAGATGTCGTCTCTTTCATGGAGGACCTTGCATTTTCCAACATGACAATGCCAGACCACATACTGCATCAATTACAACATCTTGGCTGCGTAGAAGAAGGATCCGGGTACCGAAATGGCCAGCCTGCAGTTAAGATCTTTCACCCATAGAAAACATTTGGTGCATCATAAAGAGGAAGATGCTACAAAGAAGACCTAAGACAGTTGAGCAACTAGAAGCTTGTATTAGACAAGAATGAGACAACATTCTTATTCCTAAACTTGAGCAACTTGTCTCCTCAGTCCCAGACGTTTGCAGACTGTTATAAAAAGAAGAGGGGATGCCACACAGTGGTAAACATGGCCTTGTCCCAACTTTTTTGAGAAGTGTTGATGCCATGAAATTTAAAATCAACCTATTTTTCCTTTAAAATTATAGCTTTTTCTGCAAAGCTTTTACTATTTAAGCTTCCTGTTTTCTATATGACTCCTTTGGTAATATACTGTGCCGTGAGACTCCATAATGCTGGCTTTCTAATGTGTCTGGTTCAATCTATATTTCTTCACACTGACAGGAAGCCTTTGAAACTCTGACACGCTCTCTGTCTGAGTCATGATGATAAATCTGTGAACTGGCTGCATCACCTAAGCATGGACTTTGCCTTGAGGTAATTCAGACAAATATGTTAGTTTTAAAGGTTACAGATGAGGGTGAGACTATTGCTGCAACAGAGCAATTGTTTTCTCAATACCTCTGACTCAAACATAAATTTATGTGTTGAGGAGGTTATGAAAAATGCAGAAAATGTAAATTTTATGAATGCATATTTAGTTCCAAATGATTAAAAATGTATTTAATTGTAAAGATATTTTATATAATGTATATTATTTGTATATATGACATAGTCCACCTTTATTTCAGACATAGGTATAAGGACAATGCCAAGATGGCTGATGTATTTTGTTTGGGTCTGCATTCATACTACACTTCTGTATATACATAGTATCTACTGAATGTGTTTCATCAATGGTCAAGAAGTTTTTTCTTAATTTAATTCAGTACATGCTCTAAAACAATGTGATTTTGGATTCAACTACTGACTCATTAGCAGTGTTTGGGTAACGCATTACAAGTAATGCAAGTTATGGAATTAGATTACTTTTTTTAAAGTAAATAGAGAAATAAATATCTGAGTGAGTAAGTGCAGAAGTGTTGTGTGCATGGTGTAAACATGATGGGCAGCACTGTACTGTAGTTCTTGTTTAAATGTGATCATGCATTTGCTCAAGTCACTTGCACAAAAGCAGATTCAGTTTCCCTTAAAAAGAAAAGAAAACTGTGAAATACAAACTCAGAATATGATGCAAACCTGCAATAATATTCAAATATTCTTTATGTAATTAATCCCATTTTAATAACCAATTTCTGTGCTGCTGACCTTTGATGATCCAATTCAACCACACGAAATAAGCAAAATGACTCTAGATAAACATAGCATTTGTGTTTTTTGCTGCTGTTGTTGTTGTTGTTTTTTTATTGTTGAAGAGTGCAGAACTTTCTTCTCCTGCATCCTATTCTTCATGCAGCCCAGAATGGCTTTGTTTGAGCTGCGCCCTCCTCTGTACAGACGTGAATTTACATTTCCTTCAGCCTGAGGCTTATTCATTTCACTTTTGGTGTAAAAGTAACTAAGTAACGTAATAGTTACTTTTTTAGGAGTAACACAATATGCATTACTTTTAAAAGTAATTTTCCAACTTTCCAACACTGCTCATCAGACTAGCAAGATGCCAACGTCTGAGCCATCTAGTGTTAGTTTTAAGATTTTTTTAAGATTAAGATGTTAGTGTTAGGTTGCTACTGTTCTGCTGTTCCATTCCAGTTAAAATGCAGTTTATTTTGCCAGTGTATACTACATAGACAGCTCACTAGGTTTTGGACACCTCATCTCATTAGTGGCTGTTCTGGACAGATTTTAGGGATTTGGTGTAGGATCGTATGAATAATGAATAGTTAAAAGATGAATTTATAGTTTTGTCACTGAAATTTCAGACAATTTGACATTTTTTTGCAGCAAATACATGCCTATACGAGCAATTTAGGAAAGATGGTTGTAATAGTACATAGAGGGTTATGTTCTAAAGAATGCCATTTTATCTCTAGATCCCATTTTTTTGTATAAAGTGTGAGTTAATTATGAGGTTAAACAGACAGAGACTGAAACTTTTGTGTCATTTACAGAATTCATGTTACAAAAGTATGTGTACGACAACATACTGTAAAGCTTATTTACAGTATAGGGCTAATAAATGCAGCAATCAGAAATGAATCTGATGAGCTAACCTTTTCGTACATTGTTTTGGCAATATGTGCTGATGTCAGGGTTCAAATCAGTGTGTAATTTATGTTGGGATTCATTTTTGCGTGAGTCATGAGGAGGTTTGTTAGGAGTGTGCAGAACTTTGTTGTGCCAATTACTCTCTCTTTCTAAGGTTTGTTGTCATATGCAGTTAAATATTGTCACCATACTTAGGTTAGCAAGTTTTACTTTTGTATATAAAAAATCTTGCAATATCTTGCAAATTGAACTGATACCATAACATACTGTATCGTTGATGCAAGCAAGATGCATACTAACCACCAATACCCTTGAATGAACGAGATAGATGATGCAAGGTTTGACTGTGGCCCAGTTACGGAAATAACAAGGATTTTCTGGGTTGTGCTGGCAGCGGTCCTGCTGTCATAGACACACAGACGCTGCGACCAGGACTGTCTGGAACAAATCACTGACAACACTGACTGATGTCTGCTCTGAGCAATCTCTTTCTCTCGCTTTTGTCTTTTCTTTCTGTTTCCTATACACACGTATGTTCTCATGAAAGAGGTGAATTCAAATTAATGTTTGCACAGTATGGAGTTTAATGTTATCGTAGCTGTAGCTGTTGGCACTTGTGCTTTTAGATACTTCCTGTTGTTGTAGATGTATGTAAAACATAGTTGTTGTACAGTAGATGTATGTAAAACATACAGTCTATTACCAGACAGTTATAGTGATGCAGGATATAGTATATTTATATTTATTATGTTTATAGATATATTTAGTGTGTAAGAATTTTGTTTAATTTTATCTACTATTTAAATTTTGTTAATCATATTTAAAATAATCTTTACATTTTATATAATAAAAACGTGTGTGTGTGTGTATATATATTTATATACACACATTCATACATATATATATATATATATATATATATATATATATATATATATATATATATATATATATATATATATATATATACATACAGGCAATATACATCGAAAATATTACATTTTTATGTACTATTTGATTATATTTGTATCATATTATATATATATATAATTTTCATGATATTTAATATTATATTTATTACACACACACATGTAATATTAAATACACATTATTTATTTATTTGGAAGAAATATGGCTGTGACTTTTATTTTATTTTTTTGAGTTTCATCTATAAAAATTTAATATGCCATAAACATCACAAACTTACAATTCAGAGACTAGGTTAGAGATTAGCTATTGAGTGGGCATCGTAGTGTGACTGCCCGTTTTAAATAACAGGAACCAGATGGAGAAATTCAGCTTTATGGACACACTGCCTCCACAAACCATCTGCCTCCTACATTATACAGCAAAGATCGAGTCTGTGGTCACAGCAACGTCTGATACGAGAGTCCATACATCTCTCTCTTGTTCTCTCTCAAAGCGCAGCTGGGCGGCAGAGGGCCTTCAGCAGGGATTCTGGGACATTGACAGGCCCTCATTTTAAATCACAATGAGAGCTTATTCACACTTCTGTCACTGAATTAATCAACGTGGTGTGTCCATTTGCTTTTGTGCCTTCTTCCCAGAGTTCAGTAATCAAAAGGAAAGAAAAAACTGTGAGTGTTACAGAGATAGTACACCCCAAAATATAAAGGATTATATTCACTAGTCTTCAGAAGCCATATAGTATCTTTGTCTAAGAAATATACTTAACTGTAAGTCATTAATCACTGATAATGTTGTGGAAGTGACCATTTAACCACTGAATCTGGATTATTAGGTAGAATTTGAGAATCCGGTCAAATATAAATCAAATTCCTGACAATAATAATAATAAAAAATGTAATGGGAGTATTTTCATTGTTCATGTTCATGAAATGGGCAAGTATGATAAATGGCCTGTGGTCACAACAGAAAATTCACTCTGATCCACTATAGGCACTAAAAAAGAAAGAAAGAAAGAAATCTCATGTTGTTTATACTCTAATACATGGGTAATATCTGCTTATAAAACTAAACAGTTGATATGATAAATAACATATCATTGTGCATTTACTTATTTATTGCATTAAATAATTTCTGGACCATTATGATTTTTTTGATACTGATATTTTCATTTCATTTCTCATTACTATAATACATTATATTGTATCATGTTATTTTGTTTTATTTTTATGTTTTTGTAAAATATTTAGTTTGGGTTTATTTAGAAATATGTCTAAATATCTTTACATAAAAAAACCAATTTTTGCATTTAACCGAACAAGCTTTTGCTTTGAAATTGTGTATTTCTTGAAATCTTTCTTTCTTAAATTAGTTATGACTGGAATTGATTTAGTGCTTGGGAAAGCCATTCCAGTATTTGACATTTTCTCTATCCACATCAGCAACTTTTCATTCAGATTGGCTGTAAGGTGCCTCCAATTGATTTTTTCGCCCCTCCATATACACTTCTCTTCCTCTTTTTAGTGTGTATTTAATTGATTTTCTCTTCAGATGGGAGGTCTCCGCTGTTACTCATCCCAGTTATGCTTCTCTCATAATGGCTCAGTTATTGTGAGCATCACAGAGACACCATATAACCTGTCATTTTTGCTTTATTGACTTAAAATGCACCATAATGCACAAGTGCAATAGTGTACACGTAGAGTCATGAAACCATAAAATGAGCAATAGATTTAATAATCTTCAAATACTGATTAGCCTTGTCATAATTTTTCAGAACAGGTCAGACTGTTAACTCTGGCTTATTCCTCCTTCCTGTTTACCATCTACCATCATCTTCCAATCAAGACAGGATGCTTAAGTCATGAAACAGCGGATCTGCATGGAGTGAAAACCTGTGTCAGGGGAATCAGAACACTGTTTCTATTGATTCGAGTGAGCAGCTGAAATATTATCTCAGTTACCTTGAAGTGGAGCACTTTGCCTGGGCAGGTGATGAGAGAGGAAGGGTGGAGCAGTTTTTCTGAAATGTAGGCCCTTCTCACCGGGAAGTGTGATTTAAATTCAAATTACATTAACGAACACATCGCATCTAACAGTAATATTGACACACCTTTGATTTTCCATGCTGACGGCTCAATCAGATCTGAGTGAGATCAAATCTTAATGCCTTGTCGCTTTCTGTAATATCAGATCACATTGGTTTTGTATGTGTTGAGCACAGAAGAAGATATTCTGAAGAATGTTGGTAAACAAACAGTTGACGGTAGCCATTGACTTCCATAGTGTGGAAAATAATTATATACTGTATGCAAGTCAATGGCTACCATCAGCTGTTTGGTATTATGGTAGTAGGCTGTTGTGAACACAGTCATAATTTTTGTAGACACTTCCTTAAACACCCCTTTTCTGTTTCTGTCGTTCATTTTCCTCTAGGCGTTCAGTCAGGCGTACACCAACCAGCGTAAAGTAGCCGAGGATGGCGAGACAAATGAAGAGACATTGTTGCAGGAGTCTGCCTCCAAAGAGGCCTATTATATGGGACGTCTGGTGGACCTTCAAACCCAGCTCAACCTGAGCAGCTCCGTGGCCTCCAATGCCCAAGCGGAGACTGAACGTCTCAATGCCCTGGTGCAGGAGCACAGAGACGTGAGCTGTGTTTTTTCTTTTACTGGTGGAACTGCTGTCACATTACATCCATATAAAACCTATCCAAGTATACACACTTTCTAAATGTAATTAATTTTAGAAGACTATATGAAACTCCATCTTGGGTCAAAGGGTTATTTTGAGGGGAGTCAGTCTGTGTGTAGTGTGTCAGCAGTCACTGGAGGCAGAGGGTGGTGTCAGGGTCAAAGACTTTCGCCATAGTGTATTGTAGGCTGCTAATGCATGGCTAAGCTGGGGCATAAGAGAAATGGCCTGAGGTCGGCACAAAGACACACTGTACACACTCGGCCACTGCGGCCCTATGATACAGGGAATTTCACACCGGGTCATATACCTCACATTATGAATATCTTATTTACTACAGTAAATCGAGGTATTCTGACAGTCTAGATTATGTTAACATGAGCAATTTTTCAGTTATAGCTCAAATTATCACTGAAATGTCATGCAAATTTTATTTTACAAATAGTTTTGTTTTATGAATGTTTACACTAATATATATATATATATATATATATATATATATATATATATATAAGATATATATTATGATATTAAGCAATAAATCATTGAATGGACATTATAAAAGTGGCTTTAGAAGTTTAGAAATGTAGAATTTCTTTTGTATGCGTACTCTTAAAAAATTTAGTTTGGCAAAGTAGTTGATCATAATCTGGAAGCATTATATATATATAGATTAAAATTAAATCAAGACAACAATAAAAGATGTGGGCAAACTTGCAGCTGATGTTCTTCTACAGATGAAATGCTTCTAGATTATGATCAGGCTATTTCTCTTATGCCCCAGTTTAGCCATGCATTTGCACCCTACAATACATTATAGCGAAGGTCTCTGACCCTGACACCACCCTCTGCCTCTAGTGACTACTGACATAAAAACTATATAAACATATTAGACATGGACAATAATAATAATAAACAAAAAACAACTAAATTACTAAAACTTTATAACAAAAATGAAAACAGAAAATATAACAATAAAAACTGATGTAACACTGAGCATATCGTGTAAGGGGTGGTTTAGAAATCATTATTATACCATTTTATACCACTAGTTTAATTCTGGCCTTTGTGTACTTCCTAATGTCTGTGCAACACTTCCATCTCATAACCAGCATTCCTCTAGTGGATTTTGGCATGGCATATTCTAGGTTTGCTCCAGTACTGTAGGCTACTGCACTGCTCCTGACCCCTGACTGTGTGAAGCACATGATTACCACTGCTACAATAGAGCTGCACTGGGAGATAATTGGTCAGTTATCCCGTGGAGTTCATGCCCAGCTCATTTGAACTGGCACAGCAGTGTTTGGAATATGCAATGAGACATCACATCCTCTGGAAGAGCTCCTGTATTGTGTACAGTAATTAATATCTCAGCTCAGGGGAAGGTCATCTGCCAGGGTGTGCAAAATATCTTCTGCCCATGACATTTCCAGTTATGGAGGATTTGTTGGTGACAGCTTTACTTTTTGTTTTGTTTCAGCTTCAGTGAACGACTAAACACATTTTTTTTTAATAGTCTCTAGGATATCTACGGAAGTTCTAAGTGGCCATGCATTATCATTTATTTCCTTCTTGTTTTCTCGTTATAACGACTTAATTTTCTTGTTATCGCGACATGACATAAAATTTGTTTTCTCGTTATAACGACTTAATTTTCTCATTATCTCCACATAACGAAAGTTGTTTTCTCTTTTCAAACAGAAGCTTGTAACACACATCTGTCGCAGCATATAATGACTAATGACTAAATTTCAAATTATAAATAATTAAATTTCAAATAAAGGGAAAATTAAAAGTGAGTTTAATCCAAACAGCTCTAAAAGATCTTAGAATAGTACTGCATCCTTCTGAAGGCGCTCAGCCTGTGTTTGCGGTGTGGTTTTGAAATGTTAATTACAAAAATAAAACATTTGGTGTACTGTCTCTGGAAAAATCAACAGTGATTGATCAGCCTTTATTTATGTATTGTAGACGTTATTACCTAGGCGAAGCAAAATTTGCTGAAATATATGCTACAGTAAGAGCGCCTGCATGGTTGTCCATCAGATGCCTGTCAAAGTTTAGTTTGTTACTATAGCAACAGTAAAAACTGTCATGTCGTTATAATGAGAAAACAACTTTAGTTATGTCGAGATAACGAGAAAATTAAGTCGTTATAACAAGAAAACAATTTTCCTTATGTCGAGATAAGAAAATTAAGTCGTTATAACGAGATAACAACTTTTGTTATGTCGAGATAATGAGAAAATTAAGTTATTATAACGAGAAATAAAAGAAGGAAAAAAATAATAATGCATGGCCGCTTAGAACTTCTGTAGATATCAAATTAAACGAAACTATTTTATTATATAATGTTGTTTTTTCAAAGTTGGTAATTTAATTTTTTTTTTATGAAGTCTCATGTTCACTAAGGCTGCATTTATTTGATCAAAAACACTATAAAACAGTAAAATTATTATAGCTTAAAAAAGCTGCTTTCTGTCAAGCGTCACGGTCGGATTAGTTAAAGAGTCATGGGTTTGAGTCTCGGTACCAGCAGGGATTGTAAATGGGGGAGTGAATGACAATTGATCTCTTCCATAAAAGTATTAATTTATTTCAGAAAAAATAAAAACATTCTGATCCTAAACTTTTGATTGGTAGTTTAAATTATAAGACCTAATAAAACGTGTAGTCTTGAGATGATTAAAACATGCCTGTCCTACTGACTAATCATCATTTAGGTTTGTCCCGAGGCTGGCTTGGTTCCCATGTCTGTTCCACACCTTTGACTCTTCATCAGCATTTCTGCCCAGTTGTGCAACAGTATTTGAAATACTTCCACTGGTCTTCTGTGCTCTGTGATCTGGTTTTTAAGATGACAGAAAGCTTTAAAAGCTACATTTTCAACCTGGTCTGCTTCACTCTAACAGCACTCGTCAGTGTCAAAATAATTGATATGGCCAATCCAATCACAGAAGCAGAGCGTGAATTCCAACGCAAAGCATCAGTGTAACATTGAAAGAAAGCTAAGAATGATGGAAGCTGCAAATCATTTAATATTAGTAAACTGTTTTATGAAATGTCTAAATGTTTAGCATTTTCCATTCTTTAAGACATGGCCTTGGTTTAAAGTATTCCAAAGGTTACTTCACTGAAAGCTGCCAAAAATAGTTGTACAAGGGCTAGAACCTTGGTAGAAAGTCATAAAGAGGTAACTTTTGGCCTCTGATTGTGACTCACTGTCATTGAGATTTATACAACTTTTTTCATCTTGCTTGTAATATTCTGTTTCAGCTGTTAAAGAAACCTTTGTTTCAGCTTTCCCGTATAGGTTGAACGGTGAGGAAGAAAAGTGACTTGAGGGTTTCCTCTGACCGAAAGCAATTTGTTACCCAGCATTCCTGTCAGCTCAAGTGTTGACAGACTCAGTATCATCTTAGACTCTGACTCACAGAAATATAAAGCTATTGTATGTACGGCTAATGGATTTTTTTATAGATTCCTTACAAAGATTCACTATGACATATTACACATAACACCAATATAATGACAAACAGGAGGTTCTTAATAGAAATGTTGGGTTTACTGCTGCTTATATTCTTCATTTTATTTTATTTATGATTCTAATGACAATAAGGAGTATTTCAATAGATACACTGTATATGGGTTACTGTGTATACGTTTATTTAAATTAATTTAGTTTAATTTGATTATTTAATTGAATGTATTTAATTTATTTGTGTGTGTGTGTGTGTGTGTGTGTGTGTGTGTGTGTGTGTGTGTGTGTGTGTGTGTGTGTGTGTGTGTGTGTGCATGCGTGCGTGCATGTGTGTGTGTGTGTGTGTGTGTGTTTCACAACATACTGCTTTCTTCGCCTCTTTGGAGAAGACAAATCCCTCAAACTACTGTATGCTGTCCAGAACATCAATATTGTATTTCCCTTTTAACAAGCTGATTTTGTGAATCTTTCTTCTGACATGGGGTAATGCATAAACAGCCAAGTGACTCATTTTTTTTTCCTTTTGACCTTCCCTTTCTCTCTTTCAGAATAATGAGATGTTAGAGCTACAGAGGAACAGGATGAGAGAGGAAATCAGAGAGTATAAGTTCAGAGAGACCAGACTGCTGCAGGACTACACTGAACTGGAGGAGGAGAACATTACTCTACAAAAACTAGTGTCAACACTCAAACAGAATCAGGTATACACGCACACACATACACACACTAACTGTGAAACACAGTGTCATATTATGTGAGCAAATCCGACTATAGAGTTGAATTACATGCAGTCACTTAATGTAAATTTAGTGCCTATGTGTTTTGTTACAGGGGGAATACTTTTTTGACAGTTTTTCATTAAGTTTCATGCACCAAATTATGTTTAGTGTAGTTTTATGCCCCCTTTTTACACCCTCAGAATTAAGTTTTCCTTCTGTACCTTCAAGCTTATCAAGCTTAACCCAGTAGGACACATTTCTGGATTAAAGGGATTGTTCACCCAAAAATGAAAATTGACTCATTATTTACTCACCCTCAAGCCGTCCTATGTGTACATTTTTAAATACTGTATAACTCCCATTGTATTTGTGACGCTAACAATGGAGGACAGGAGGCAGATGCAAGTAAAGGTAGTTTATTGACAGGAGTTGTGATGGATGAATGCTGGTGAGTGACGCAGGAACCACGATGGCAGCACAGACAGGTGGGTAGGTGATTTGAGTGCGTTGGTAGCGATGACGGTGGTGGTAGATCGGTGATCCGTGGTGATAATCCGTGAGTGACTGTGATAATCCAAAGGAGACCGAAACAGGAAACAGGGCAAGGACAGGAACACAGGAGCACGAACAGACATCAACACATGGACCTCAAACAACGATCTGACAAACAGGAGACGAAAGACAGGGCGTTAAATAGGCGGTTGGAATGAGATGCACCTGCCGCTGATCAGGCGATCAGTGGCAACACCCACATGAACCAATCAACATGACATAACATGACTACAGCTGGAGACGGTGCATTCACGAACCGTGACAGTACCCCTCCTCCTAAGGACGCCTCCTGGCGTCCCCAGAATCTCTTACCTGTCGATTGTAATCATCGATAAGGGAGTGATCCAGGATGTCCCTAGCAGGTACCCAACTTCTCTCCTCCGGACCGTAACCCTCCCAGTCCACCAAGTACTGAAATCCGCGTCCCCTCCTTCTAGAGTCCAGAATACGATTTACCAAATAGGTGGTCTCCCCATCTACGAGACGCGGCGGGGGAGGGACCGGGGTAGGCGGATTAATGGGAGAATGAAATACGGGCTTAATTTTGGACACATGAAAGGCGGGATGAATTCTCTTGTACGTAGGAGGGAGTTTAAGGCGGACTGCCACCGGACTAATGATTTTGGTGACAGTAAACGGGCCAATGAATTTGGGAGCCAATTTATTAGATACGGACCGGAGAGGAATAGTAATAAAATCTAGAGCGATGTGTACCAGGGTCTCGAAGGAACCGGCAGCGGTTGGAGTAACCCATCAGGGGGCCGATTGGAAGTCTTACCAGTGGCACAAACCGAGCAAGCCAAAACAAAACTGTGAATGTCGCGAGCCATAAGTGGCCACCAGAATCGTTGCTTGACTAAAAATCTAGTACGGTTAACCCCTGGATGGCAAGCTACATTCGAGCAATGTCCCCACTGGATAACGTTGGACCTTAATCCCTCCGGCACAAATAAACGGTTCGGTGGGCACCCGGGCGGAGGCATTACCACTTCTAAGGCCGTTCTGACCTGATCTAATCCGTGAGTGACTGTGATAATCCAAAGGAGACCGAAACAGGAAACAGGGCAAGGACAGGAACACAGGAGCACGAACAGACATCAACACATGGACCTCAAACAACGATCTGACAAACAGGAGACGAAAGACAGGGCGTTAAATAGGCGGTTGGAATGAGATGCACCTGCCGCTGATCAGGCGATCAGTGGCAACACCCACATGAACCAATCAACATGACATAACATGACTACAGCTGGAGACGGTGCATTCACGAACCGTGACAGTACCCCTCCTCCTAAGGACGCCTCCTGGCGTCCCCAGAATCTCTTACCTGTCGATTGTAATCATCGATAAGGGAGTGATCCAGGATGTCCCTAGCAGGTACCCAACTTCTCTCCTCCGGACCGTAACCCTCCCAGTCCACCAAGTACTGAAATCCGCGTCCCCTCCTTCTAGAGTCCAGAATACGATTTACCAAATAGGTGGTCTCCCCATCTACGAGACGCGGCGGGGGAGGGACCGGGGTAGGCGGATTAATGGGAGAATGAAATACGGGCTTAATTTTGGACACATGAAAGGCGGGATGAATTCTCTTGTACGTAGGAGGGAGTTTAAGGCGGACTGCCACCGGACTAATGATTTTGGTGACAGTAAACGGGCCAATGAATTTGGGAGCCAATTTATTAGATACGGACCGGAGAGGAATAGTAATAAAATCTAGAGCGATGTGTACCAGGGTCTCGAAGGAACCGGCAGCGGTTGGAGTAACCCATCAGGGGGCCGATTGGAAGTCTTACCAGTGGCACAAACCGAGCAAGCCAAAACAAAACTGTGAATGTCGCGAGCCATAAGTGGCCACCAGAATCGTTGCTTGACTAAAAATCTAGTACGGTTAACCCCTGGATGGCAAGCTACATTCGAGCAATGTCCCCACTGGATAACGTTGGACCTTAATCCCTCCGGCACAAATAAACGGTTCGGTGGGCACCCGGGCGGAGGCGTTACCACTTCTAAGGCCGTTCTGACCTTCGATTCGATCTCCCATGTGAGAGTGGAGACCACTAATGTCTCAGGAAAAATACACTCGGGAGTGGACGGGCGTTCGGAATGGTCAAAAATACACGACAAAGAATCGGGTTTGATATTTTTGGAACCCGGGCGGTACGAGATAGTAAAGTCAAAACGTCCGAAAAAAAGTGCCCACCGAGCCTGCCTGGAGTTCAACCTCTTGGCGGTGCTAATGTACTCTAAATTCTTGTGGTCAGTCCATACTATAAAAGGAACCCCCGATCCCTCTAACCAGTGTCGCCAATGCCATCTTAACTGCCAACAATTCTCGGTTACCAATATCGTAATTTCGTTCTGCCGGAGATAAACGATATGAAAAATACGCGCAAGGGTGGACCTTGTCGTCTAAGGGAGAACGTTGAGATAACACCGCTCCTACCCCCACCTCTGATGCGTCGACCTCCACCACGAACTGACGTGTAGGGTCAGGGGTAATCAGAATAGGGGCTGAAATGAAACGGCTCTTCAGTTTGGCAAACACAGCCTCAGCTGTTTCCGACCACCTGAACGCAGTCTTGGCGGAGGTCAAGGCGGTCAGAGGTGCGGCTAGTTGGCTGAAGTTGCGAATAAAACGCCGGTAGAAGTTAGCGAACCCCAGAAACCTCTGTAGGGCCTTACGGGAATCTGGGCTTGGCCATTCTACCACAGCCTTAACCTTCTCGGGATCCATGCGTATTCCCTCAGTCGACACGATATACCCCAAAAATGGAATTGACTGTGCATGAAATTCGCATTTCTCCGCCTTGACAAAAAGCCCATTCTCTAGCAACCTCTGAAGCACTCGTTGGACGTGCTGCACATGTTCCTGGAGAGAAGAAGAAAAAATCAATATGTCGTCCAGGTAGACATAAATGAACTGATCGATCATATCTCGCAGCACGTCGTTGACGAGTGCCTGGAAGACCGCTGGGGAGTTGGAGAGCCCAAAGGGCATAACCAAGTATTCAAAGTGCCCTCTGGGGGTGTTAAAAGCGGTTTTCCATTCATCCCCCTCCCTGATCTGAACCAAATGATACGCATTGCGTAAGTCCAGTTTTGTGAAAATTGACGCTCCCTGCAACCTCTCGAAGGCCGAAGACATCAACGGCAAAGGATAAGTATTCTTTACCGTGATGTTGTTCAGTCCCCGGTAATCAATACAAGGTCGCAGAGATCCGTCCTTCTTTCCCACAAAAAAGAACCCCGCCCCCGCAGGAGAAGAGGAAGGACGGATGAATTTAGAAGCTAGAGAATCAGAAATATATTTCTCCATAGCCTCCCTCTCTGGAACAGAAAGTGAATAGAGTTTGCCCTTAGGCGGAGATTTACCTGATAGTAAATCTATGGCACAGTCGTAAGGACGAAGCGGAGGAAGAGAAGCAGCCCGAGACTTACTGAACACTTCCTTCAGATGGAGGTACTCAGCGGGCACGTTAGACAAATCCACCGCCTCCTCCTGCAACACAGACACAGACACAGACGGACAGGCAGACACTAGACAAGACTCATGACACCTTTTACACCAAGACAAAACGGAGTTAGAGAGCCAGTCAATGCTAGGGTTGTGAAGGAGGAGCCAAGGGTGTCCGAGGACAATGGGTGCCAGGGGAGAGTCAAGGATGTGAAAAGAGATGGTCTCGGAGTGATTGCCAGAGGTGAGGAGTGTAATGTCTTCAGTGATGTATGATATGGTGGGAAGTTGCTGACCAGTGAGGGCGTGAACCGTGATGTGGTGCGGAAGAGGTCTGAGGGGAATGTGGAGCTTGTGGGCTAATGTGCTGTCCATGAAGTTACCTTCTGCCCCGGAATCCAGTAGTGCCTGACAGTGATGTGTCTGTGCTGACCACCGCAGCCATACCGGGAGGAGCGTAGAAGATGATGGTGATGATGATGATGAGGTCTTCTCGGCGGAGATCCCACCCGATAGTAGCCTCATACGTACTACCGGGCCTGGCCTTTTACCGGACAGGCGTGGGCTTGATGTCCGGCTCCCCCGCAGTAAAGGCAAAGGCCCAGGGACCTCCGCCTCTCCTTAGTCCGAGTCCGAGACAGATCTCTCGTACTGGCGTAACTCCGCCAGCCTCCTGGCCGCCTCCCGTCCTGCGGCGGCCCGATCAAAGACCCGTCTCATCTCGGCGGAGAGCGCCTGGAACGAGGCGCAGCATGGGTCCTGGTTCTCCCACACCGCTGTTCCCCACAATGCCGCCCTCCCAGAGAGCAGGGTCAGAACGAAGGCCACCTTGGCCCTCTCACTGGCGAACGTTCTAGGCTGGAGGGCAAAATGCATATCACAACGGTTAAGGAAAGCTCTACAATAGTCGGGCTCACCCGAGTACGCTTCCGGAATCGGGAGGCGTGGTTCCGGCTGGGAGGGGGCCTCCGATGGTGCTGGTGGAACAGGCGGTGTGAGTGGCGCAGTGGGAGCTCGTAATAGCTGGAACTGTTGGGTGAGCTCGGACACCTGCGTCACTAAAGCCTGAACCGTGTGACCAGTGTCGTTAAGAGTCCGCTCCTGGGAGTCCATCCTCCGAACACTGGTGCTGAGGAAAACTTCGAGGGAGGAAGGTTGATTACTCGCTGCCTCCATGTTGGTCAGATCATTAAGTTTCATGCACCAAATTATGTTTAGTGTAGTTTTATGCCCCCTTTTTACACCCTCAGAATTAAGTTTTCCTTCTGTACCTTCAAGCTTATCAAGCTTAACCCAGTAGGACACATTTCTGGATTAAAGGGATTGTTCACCCAAAAATGAAAATTGACTCATTATTTACTCACCCTCAAGCCGTCCTATGTGTACATTTTTAAATACTGTATAACTCCCATTGTATTTGTGACGCTAACAATGGAGGACAGGAGGCAGATGCAAGTAAAGGTAGTTTATTGACAGGAGTTGTGATGGATGAATGCTGGTGAGTGACGCAGGAACCACGATGGCAGCACAGACAGGTGGGTAGGTGATTTGAGTGCGTTGGTAACGATGACGGTGGTGGTAGATCGGTGATCCGTGGTTTATAATCCGTGAGTGACTGTGATAATCCAAAGGAGACCGAAACAGGAAACAGGGCAAGGACAGGAACACAGGAGCACGAACAGACATCAACACATGGACCTCAAACAACGATCTGACAAACAGGAGACGAAAGACAGGGCGTTAAATAGGCGGTTGGAATGAGATGCACCTGCCGCTGATCAGGCGATCAGTGGCAACACCCACATGAACCAATCAACATGACATAACATGACTACAGCTGGAGACGGTGAATTCACGAACCGTGACAGTATTTGTCTGAAAGAAGAAGGCCATATAACTTGTGGACGACTTAAGGGAGGGTAAATCATGGGGTAATTTTTGGGTGAACTATCCCTTAAAAATCCTTGATAATCCTGGATCAACATTCCTATTAACCAATCAGATTTGACGGCTTAAGGTTGGGGTTTAGGGGTTTCAATATTTTCATAAACCTATGATTTTAGTAGTAGGTAAGAGTTGGGATTTTATGGGATGATTGGATGGGATAGGATTTTCACTTAGGAACATGTCCTACTTCGATCATATTGTTCATACCTTTAAGATTATGCAATGTGTTAATATATATTACACGGAAAACATTTACCTGAAATGAGTGGCAGTATGTCACCATGTAATTTTTTTATCATTTATTATGCAACTTGCTTGGGGCATTTATACTCATTTTACTCAGGTCATATGGCATAATTTTAAAAGTTGTCTGAATTGTATACACACACACAGACACAATAATAATAATACACACACACATACTATATATATTATTTTTTTATTGCATATATATATATATATATATATATATATATATATATATATATATATATATATATATATATAGTATCAGTATATAGATTTAGATATACAATAATAATTGCACATACACAAATATTATTATTATCATATTATACAGTCAAGTGTCCACAAATATGCCTGTTCAAATTCTCTTTCAATTCTTTAAAATTAACAGGTGGAATATGAAGGTCTAAAGCATGAAATCAAAGTGCTTGAGGAAGAGATGGTGCTACTCAACAGCCAGCTGGAAGATGCTTTACGTTTGAAAGACATTTCTGAAGGTCAATTAGAAGAGGCGTTGGATGCTCTGAAGAGTGAGAGGGATCAGAAGAACAATCTGAGAAAGGAGCTGGCCCATCATCTCAGCCTGACGGACAGTGTGTACGGAGCCAGCACCCATCTGGCCATCTCTGCCGTGGAGGGTTTGAAGTTCACAGAGGAGACAGCAACCAACGGCACGTCTGCATCTGGGTCTAACCCCAACAATGATGAACGTAACCGCTGTAATGAGTGCAATGGGCATGGACCAAAGGTGAACGGAGAATATCACCAACTTGGAGGCAGGAAGGGAGAGGTGCTGAACCCGGTGTCTGATCTCTTCAGTGAACTCAACCTGTCTGAGATACAGAAACTCAAAAAACAGCTCCTACAGGTTAGTCACATTTATCTACCATATTTAATTGTTTTATATTATTTACTAGTTATTTTCTAACTTTGCATGAAACTAAATTGAAGTGAGAAATGTTGTCCTTGACAACAACCTGAAATATAATAAATTGACTTTTTAAATGTTTTATTTTATTTTCAGAAAAACTTTTTGGGGTTTTGTGTTTTTTCAACTGTTTTTGTTCAGATACTCATAGAGGGATGTTTTGGTGAAAACAGCTGTTGTACTGTGCATTAATGGGCAACTATTGACTCCTGCTGAGAGAGCTTGAGAGCTTTTCATTAGAGTTTTTAATGCATCTACTGCTACTTTATAAGCAAACATACAGTAGATGCTTTAAACCCTTTAAAGGGCATTAAACATTTTGTATCCAGTCAATCTTAACAGACATCAAAGCTTGCCTTAATTGACACATTTTCATGCCCTTGACACTTCTACGTATCACTTGAAAATACTTTAGGTAGAAAGAGTTTGCCGTGTAAATTTGAGTGAAGGAAAGATCATTGCTCTAAGTGCAATAGTCTATTTTTTCCTTTGAGAGGCTGCTGTCATGTTGATTACCATTATGAATGAGTGCTTTTTGCCGGTCTCTGTAAAAGCAGGACACAGTAATGTATTTGTATGTGCATGTACCAGAGGCATATTCAGCAAGAGAGACAGCATGGGACAAGAATAGAAAATCTGCTAGTGCAGACACGGAAACATAGAGAGCATCAGCTGCTTAAAGGAGCATCACACAGCAAATCAGACAAAAAAATTATGACACAATAATTGCAGTGAATTTAGCTTGGTGTTATTGTCGATTCATTGGTAGATGTAAAAAAAAAAAAAGAGATACCTTTAAAAGTTAAGGGTATTTCCAATGACAATGCTAGTTAATGAATTTGTCAGTTGTGTCCCTATGGTTGCATCTTTTATAGATGAAGATGAAGATGAAAACATAATCATTAATGGACACTTTCTCAATACCAAATACAGCATATTAGTTATATAACATTATTTATTGGGAAATTATGTATAAATTAACAACAATAGCCATTATAAAAGTGTAGTAAGTTTGTACAGTACATTTGGAAATAACCACAAGCAAACAATTCAGTCAGAAGTAGAAAAGCAGTGCTCTAGAGAGTACAGGATTTAATTAAATAAAAATAAAAATATATAAAATTTAACTTTGCCCTAAAGCCAAATCGATTTGAACAGGAGCAAGTACTAGATTAATGAGACCAAAGATTGCCTGTTTAATGTTACCAACATGAATTATACCTATGTAGATGGTGTAACACTATTAATTATCATTTATTAAAATCTCTCATTTGCATTTTAAGGTAATTAGTTATATATATCTGTAATGACACATTAAAAACGCTATAGCCATTTAGTCATGTATGATAAAAAAAAATTATAATAAAAATTAAAAACAGCTATGTTACCACACATAAATTTATCCACGGTTTAAACAATTAGATCAATTTCATAAACTGTATTGTATAACATGTTTGCACCCAATGGTCTCCTCTGGGGAATGTGGCTGTAGTAATGCTTTCTCTAGCTGTGTGGGATTGAATACATAGCCAAGAGCTTGCTATTTCAGCATCCAATTGCACAAAGCAGTTGCTATAATATTTGTTTCTTGTTTCCTCACCCTTCAAGCTACTGTAATTGTCTGGCATTTAATCAGAAAAAAAGTGTTTCCCCATCCACCATTGTTTACTTTTTAAATGTACAAACCCGATTCCAAAAAAGTTTGGACACTGTACAAATTGTGAGTAAAAAAGGAATGGAATAATTTACAGATCTCATAAACTTATTTTATTCACAATAGAATAGATTCAATTCAATTCAAGTTTATTTGTATAGCGCTTTTTACAATACAAATCGTTACAAAGCAACTTTACAGAAAATTATGTTTCTACAATATTTGGTAGTAGCTAGTAGTTTGTGCACGTTTGACAGGATTTTAGAAAAATAAAAATAATAATACAAGAGGTAGTCAGCTAGATGATGAACTATCAATATTATTAATTAATAGTAATTATATGATGCAGTCACACATGTAGCAATATTTGTTAGTTCTGTTTGTTGATTCAAGGTTAGCGTCATCTGGGGTCCTCTGAGGGTCAGCATCATCTCTTCTCAGGTGTTCTGGATCCAGACTGGAGCTTGTGTAAATCCTAGTTACCACGGGATGTTAATCCCGTGGCAAAACATAGAAACAAAATAGAGACATCATTAGCATAGCTGCTGAAACTGAAGTAAAATTAGTTTAACCCAAGCTAAAGAATAAAAATGCAGATGCAACTACACTCACAATTTAAGAGATACATTATTCGAATGCTTGGCGAAAGAGATGCGTTTTTAATCTAGATTTAAACAGAGAGAGTGTGTCTGAACCCCGAACATTATCAGGAAGGCTATTCCAGAGTTTGGAAGCCAAATGTGAGAAAGCTCTACCTCTTTTAGTGGACTTTGCTATCCTAGGAACTACCAAAAGTCCAGCGTTTTGTGACCTTAGGGTGCGTGATGGGTTGTAGCGTGGTAGAAGGCTAGTTAGGTACGCAGGAGCTAAACCATTTAGGGCCTTATAGGTAAGTAATGATAATTTGTAACTGATACGGAACTTAATAGGTAGCCAGTGCAGAGACTGTAAAATTGGGGTAATATGATCATATTTTCTTGACCTGGTAAGGACTCTAGCTGCTGCATTTTGGACTACCTGTAGCTTGTTTATTGACGAAGCAGGACAACCACCTAGAAGTGCATTACAATAGTCCAGTCTAGGGGTCATGAATGCATGAACTAGCTTTTCTGCATCAGAAACAGATAACATGTTTCGTAGCTTGGCAATGTTTCTAAGATGGAAGAATGCAGTTTTTGTAACATTGGAAATATGATTTTCAAAAGACAAATTGCTGTCCAATATAACACCCAGATTTCTGACTGTAGAGGAAGTAACAGTACATCCGTCTAGTTGCAGATTGTAATCTACAAGATTCTGTGTGGTGTTTTTTGGTCCAATAATTAATATCTCTGTCTTATCCGAATTTAATTGGAGAAAATTATTTGTCATCCAATCTTTTACATTTTTAACACACTCTGTTAGCTTAGATAATTGGGAAGTTTCATCTGGTCTCGTTGAGATATATAGCTGAGTATCATCAGCATAACAGTGGAAGCTAATTCCGTATTTTCTAATAATATTACCAAGGGGCAACATGTATATTGAAAATAGAAGAGGACCTAGGACGGATCCTTGTGGCACTCCATATTTTACTGATGATAAATGAGATGACACCCCATTTAAGTAAACAAAATGGTAGCGATCGGACAGGTAGGATCTAAACCATCTTAGAGCCTGCCCTTGAATACCTGTATAGTTTTGTAATCGATCTAGGAGTATGTCATGATCTATGGTGTCGAACGCAGCACTAAGATCAAGTAATACTAGAAATGAGATGCAGCCTTGATCTGACGCAAGAAGCAGGTAATTTGTAATTTTAACAAGTGCAGTTTCTGTGCTATGGTGGGGCCTGAAACCTGACTGAAATTCTTCATACAGATCATTTTTATGCAGGAAGGTGCTCAATTGAGCAGACACAACTTTTTCTAATATTTTAGACATAAATGGAAGATTTGAAATAGGCCTATAATTTGCCAGTACACTAGGATCTAGTTTTGGTTTCTTAATAAGAGGCTTGATAACCGCCAGCTTGAATGGTTTTGGGACGTGACCTAAAGATAACGACGAGTTAATGATATTGAGAAGCGGTTCTTTGGCTACAGGTAACAGCTCTTTTAGTAATTTAGTGGGTACAGGATCTAATAAACATGTTGTTGGTTTAGATACAGTGATAAGTTTATTTAGCTCTTCCTGTCCTATATTTGTAAAGCACTGCAGTTTATCTTTGGGTGCGATGCATGAAACTGAAGTGTTAGACGCTGTAGAATCTACATTCGCTATTGTATTTCTAATGTTATCTATTTTATCAGTGAAGAAATTCATAAAGTCATTACTATTTAACGTTGGTGGAATATTTGAATCAGGTGGCGTCTGGTAATTTGTTAATTTAGCCACTGTGCTAAATAAAAACCTTGGATTGTTTTGGTTATTTTCAATGAGTTTGTGGATATGCTCTGCCCTAGCAGTTTTTAGAGCCTTTCTATAGCTGGACATACTGTTTTTCCATGCAATTTTAAAAACTTCCAAGTTAGTTTTTCTCCATTTGCGTTCAAGACTACGAGTTACTTTCTTGAGAGAGTGAGTATTACTGTTATACCATGGCACAGTACGTTTTTCTCTAACCTTTTTCAATTTGATGGGGGCAACAGCTTCTAATGTATTAGAGAAAATAGTGCCCATGTTGTCAGTAATTTCGTCTAATTCATGTGTATTTTTGGGTACAAATAGCAGTTAAGATAGATCAGGCAGGTTATTTGCGAATCTGTCTTTGGTGGCTGGAACAATAGTTCTGCCCAGATGGTAATGCTGAGACATATAGTTAATATCAGTTATACGCAGCATGCACGACACAAGGAAATGTTCTGTAATATCATCACTTTGGGGTACAATATCTATAGCAGTAAGATCGATTCCATGCGATATAATTAGATCTAGTGTATGATTAAAACGATGAGTGGGCCTGGTGACATTTTGCTTGACTCCAAAGGAGTTTATTAGGTCAGTAAACGCAAGTCCTAATGTATCATTTGCATTATCAACGTGAATATTAAAATCTCCCATAATTAGCGCCTTATCAACTGTAACTAGAAGGTCTGAGAGGAAATCTGCAAATTCTTTTAGGAATTCTGTATACGGCCCTGGTGGTCTATACACAGTAGCCAGAGCAAGAGATACATTAGACTTCTTTTGCATGTCTGACAGTGTAACATTTAGCAGAAGTATTTCAAAAGAGTTAAACCTGTATCCTGTCATCATCTACAGTGCATAATATCAACAATATAGAACAATATCTGTGCGTAAGAGTCAAGGCCGGAAAACCATACTGGGTGCCCGTGATCTTTGGGCCCTTAAACATCAGTGAATTACATACCGGAATGCTACTGTAATAGAAATCACAACTTGGGCTCAGGAATACTTCCAGAAAACCAAGTTTTTATCATCGCTCGGTTCAGAAGCCTGCATCTCTGATGGTATGGGGTTGTGGCATGGGCAGCTTACACATCAGGAAAGGCACCATCAATGCTGAAAGGTATATCCACTAGAACAACATATGTTCCCATCCAGACTTCGTCTCTTTCAGGGAGTACCTTGCATTTTCCAACATGACAATGCCAGACCACATACTGCATCAATTACAACATCATGGCTGCATAGAAGAAGGATCCGGGTACTGAAATGGCCAGCCTGCAGTCCAGATCTTTCATCCATAGAAAACATTTGGCGCATCTAAACATGGCCTTGTCCCAACTTTTTTGAGATGTGTTGATGCCATGAAATTTAAAATGTAAAAAGGGGAAAAACTTATTTTCCCCTTAAAATGATACATTTTCTCAGTTTAAACATTCTGTGTTGTATTCTGAATAAAATATTGAAATTTGAAACTTCCACATCATTGCATTCTGTTTTTATTCACAATTTGTACAGGGTTTCATCTCAGCCTCAGTTGTTAGATGGCTGACCTTTCTGATACAATGAGTGATCAGAAAGCAATTAAGCACCAATTGAGTTCAATGGCAGGTCTGCAGTTATGCTAAATTTGTAACAAGCAAGCTAACACACCTAGCTATCACAACTGTCTATAAAGTGGAGTTTTATAAGCACATCAAGTGAAATATTCCATGTTTTCTAGCAAAAGTATTGAAACAAACTGTGTATCATCTTGTTCCCTAGGTTGAGCGAGAGAAGGCGGTTCTACTTACCAACCTGCAGGAGACTCAAACTCAACTGCAGCACACACAGGGCGCTTTAACTGAGCAGCACAGGCGTGTTCACCGGCTTACGGAGCGCTTCAACTCTATGAAGCGTCTCTACAGCGACAAGGAGTTTGACACAGAGGAGTCCGAGAAGAGCGTCGGTCCCATTAATGGTTGCTGCGATTATGAGGCAGACATCAATGGAATGGAGCTTCTGGAGTGCAAATACAGAGTTGCTGTGACTGAAGTCATTGACTTGAAGGCGGAGCTTAAGGTTTTGAAGGAAAAATATAACCAGTCTGTGGAGAACCAATCAGAAGAGAGCAACCACGGTGAAGGGAAGGTCCAGGCTCTTGAAGAACAAGTGAAACGGTTGGAGAAAGCCTGGCGCGAGAGCCGCGAGCGGCTTAGCGGTCTGGAAGCGGAGCTCCGGTGTGCTTCTGTTATGGCTAGCGAAAGTAACAGCATGCTGAACACAGCTCAGGACGAGCTGGTTACGTTTAGCGAGGAACTCGCTCAGCTCTACCACCATGTCTGCTTGTGCAACAACGAAACTCCAAACCGTGTCATGCTGGACTACTACCGCCAGAGCCGGGTCACACGTAGCGGCAGTCTCAAAGGCCCTGAAGACCCAAGAGCCATGCTTTCTCCACGTTTAGCTCGCCGGATCGCTGCTATTAACTCCTCAGACGTGTCCAAGAGTCCTCAAGACTCTCCATCAAAGGAACCCCTTGGAGAAGGAACTAAAGGGGAAGGAGGAAGTCCCAACAAAACCCCGTTTGGTTCACCAATCAATGGTTCATCTCTCTCTCCCTCCCCAGTGCCAGAAACAGGTGATCTCCGTCGCGAACCCATGAACATCTATAACCTCAACGCCATCATCCGTGACCAGATCAAGCACCTGCAGAAAGCAGTGGACCGCTCGCTCCAGCTGTCCAAGCAGAGGGCTTCGGCACGAGAGTTGGCACCCATCCTCGATAAGGAGAAAGAGGTCTGCATGGAGGAGATCCTGAAACTCAAATCCCTCTTGAGCACCAAAAGAGAGCAGATTGCTACATTGCGTCTTGTCCTGAAAGCTAACAAACAGGTAAGAAGGCCAAGTTTATGTCTTATGTTGTGTTTGGTCTCAAATAAAAGCATATATAACAGAACTTGGTATGTTATAAAAATTTGTTTCTAGACTGCCGAGGGGGCCCTTGCAAACCTGAAGAGTAAATATGAAAATGAGAAGTCCATGGTGACGGAGACAATGATGAAGCTTAGAAATGAACTAAAGGCCCTCAAAGAAGACGCAGCCACCTTTTCCTCACTAAGGGCAATGTTTGCCACAAGGTGCGTTTATCAGCCCTTATCTGATTTAATGTTATTGAGGACATCCAAACTGGAATAGTTTCTTTTTTGAATACACGTTCATGATTCATCAAAAATGTTTAAAGTGTAATCTTTCATCAAAATGTAACTGCTTACTCCACCTCTAAATCTAAACTATTTACTGTTCAGCTAATATCACCTAGGTCAGAATAGTGTTATTTAATAGCTAAAGAGCCATTTAGTTATTGTTACAGGTAGGGATGGAAATAAGTTCAGATTCGGATTCCTATTAACGATTCTGGCTCCTCAATGATTCCAATAAAGATCCTTTTTAGTAATTCTAAAGTCTAATGTTCAGAGAACATTCAGAAATAATGTTTTCATAACAATGAAACATCAGCAGAACGTTCTTAGAATATATTTATGTTAGCTGGGATGCGACTAAGATTATATAAAAGGCTAACACTTTAGTATAGGGTCCAGTTCACACTAATAACTAGTTGCTTATTAGCATGTCTATTATTAACATATTGGCTGTTTATAAGTGCTTATAAAGTACATATAATGCATGACATCCATAATCCTACCCAACACCCTAAACTTTACAACTACCTTATAAAATATTAATAAGCAGCAAATAAGGAGTTAAGTGAGGCAAGTCATAGTTAATGGTTAGTTAATAGTGAGAACTGGACCCTAAAATAAAGTGTGACCTTTAAAAGTTTTACATTTTTAAAATTGTATCAAAAGGTGTTTTATTGATTTTATTGACTAAATTTATTTTTAAATGTGGCATAAATGCAATACAATTATTTAATTTAATACAATAATTCTTAATTAATTACAATATAATTATTTTAAACTACTACTAATAAAATTCATATTATGTATCTTACAACACAGTGAATTTTGGACTGAATTGAACTGATGTTCTAGAGCCATTTGTTCAAGAATCCAATGACTTTATATGGACAAAATCAAGTTCTTCGCCATATTTTTTTAAGCTGAATATTCTTTTTCGCACTGAAACTTAGTGGTGAGGTTCTCTCCCCCTCTTTGTCCAGATGTGATGAGTACGTAACTCAGCTGGATGAGATGCAGAGGCAGCTGGCTGCCGCAGAAGATGAAAAGAAGACTCTGAACTCTCTACTGCGAATGGCCATTCAGCAGAAACTGGCCCTCACCCAGCGCCTGGAGGACCTGGAGTTTGACCATGAACAGTCGTACTGTGGCCGTGGAGGGAAAGTGACAAAAATTAAGAGCAGCCCTCAAAAAGTAAGTCATCGAACTGCACTCACTGCTCCCCCTAGCCCCACTGCATCGGTTTCAAAACCCCCTTTCTGTCTGTTCCAAAACAATATGGTTGCATCAGCCAGTAGCTCTCCCTCACTGGATGTCCCTGCTCCATCCTCCTCCTCCTGGACCTCCTCAGACCAGCCGTTTTTCCGTGGCCAGTCTCAGTGGAAACTGGGCACTCAAACTTTAGTTTTAGACCCCGAGATGCTAAGTATTGAGGTTTGTCATAGTGGAGACTCTGATGCTCACGTTCCCAGATCTGCTCCTACTTCCCCCTACCGTTCTCCTGTCCTGGGCACTCGGCAACCATTGCCACTTTCCGTGAGATATCGTATGCGCTCCAATGTGACTCAATTCACACCTTCATCTGCTTCAAGAACTTCTCTAATCCAGTCTGGGACTCCCAGAATCCCTAGTGGTGACCCTCAGTAGGTGACATGGTTTAAGGACAGACTGGTTTCCATTCTATGACTGCTTGGAGCATATGATTCAACTCAGGGATAGATTTAGAGACTTTTTTACTGATATTATTCTGAACAGAATTATGTTTTCCCAGCTCTAGAAAGACACTATTGAAAATTAAGATTTTTTTTTTTTATGTTTTTGAAACAATTCTCTTATGCCTACCAAGGTTGTATTTTCTTTGTTCAAAAATACAGCAATATCAGTAATGTGGTGAAAAACTAGTACAATTTAAATTTTTTTAATTTATTACAATTTTAATACATTTTAAAATGTAATTTATTCCTGTGATGGCAGAACTGAATTTTCAGCAGGCATTTCTCCAGTCTTCAGTGTCACGTGATCCTTCAGAAATCATTCTGATGTGCTGATTTGCTGCCCAAGAAACATTTCTCATTATTATCAATGTTGTGCTGCTGCTTAACATTTTTGTGGAAACTCTTCCACATGGTACACTACCATTCAAAAGTTTGAGGTAAGTAAGATTTAAAAAAGGATGGAATACTTTTATTCAGCAAGGATGCATTACATTTATAATGTTACAAAACAAATTTCAAATAAATACTATTCTTTCAAACTTTATATTCATCAAAGAATCCTGAAAAAAAAATTATAACAGGGTTCACAAAAAATATTAATCAGCAGTTTTTTAACGCTGATAACATTAAGAAATGTTTCCTAAGCACCAAATCAGCATATTAGAATGTTTTCTGACTTCTTTTAGAATCATAAAAAATAGTAATCATTCCAAACTTTTAATTATTGGCTTTATGAGATCGTAGATTATTAAAATAATGTCTGGATATAAAAATATGTTTAAATAATAATACAAAAAATTGCACTATGCTTGATGTCATTTTTTTGCGGCCTGGGTAAGAAAACTGTTTTTTGGCAAGCACAATTGTTGTGAATCTGCTTCAGTAAGGACATGTATTCGGATCATACTGGAAGAATTACTCTGTAAAGCAGAACAGGTATTGATTGGTGCATGTTTCTATTAGAATATAATTCCTGCATGTTCGCTTCCATTTTATAGCTTGATGAAATGGGTGCTACATACTGCATGCAAAGCAGTTAGTTTGTGTGATGGAACTTTTCAGTTCTTTTTGCATTGGCTAATAGCACGTCTAGCACGACATAACTACAGCGCCATCCACTGGCAGTTACTTTGGCCTTTTTGTAGTCATCAAACCTTATGAGTCTTTCAAAGTGCTAAATAATGAAATCATGAGTAGCAGCTTATGTATAATTACATTAAACTTATTTTAAAGATAAATGCAAACTGCTTTGCTAGCTAACAGTTAAATGCTCAGTTGATCTCAATGCACCCTTTATAGAGCAGAGCTATTCATGGACACAGCATATGGCAGTGCAGGATCTGTCATATGCAAATGCAGAGACGTGTTCTTGCACATGGTGCCTGCTGCCCAGCTACTGCATTTCAATAAGCTTTAGAGTACAGAGCCACATTAAAAGTGCCATTCATTATATCATGAGTCATTCTATGGAATGGGTGCCTGTTTAGTTTGATAAGGAAATTTTTAATGTCAATTTCTGAATGTTTTAAACATTCTTTTAGGCACATAATGTGTTTAGGTTTTAATCAGTTGTCTTGTTCCATCTTAAATTAAATGTATGACTTTAAATGCATTTTATTAGGGTTAATATACAGTGGGTAACAGGGTTGAGAGTTTTAAGCCCTTTGATCATTTCATGTTAATATTTCTATATTATTATATATAATGTATTTTACTGTAATATATTTTTGTTTAATTTTTTTTTAATTATCAGTTTTTTGTTTTTTATACAAAATAGTGGTAACTGTTTGAAAATGTAAGATTGTCCCTTGCTGACAAACATAAAAGAGCATAATATAAAGTAATACAATGAGTTGTCAGGAAGAGTTCCTGAAAAGATTTTGCCATTATGATAACTTTTTTATTTTTTTATTTAAGTAAACTATTGGACAAGAAGAGTTTACTTTAATTTCAGATTAAGGATTTGTTTTATCTATTTATTTAATTTAACTAAAATATATTGTTTTGTTCAACTCAAACAGCAATAAAGAAATGCTACTTTTTATTTACATATATTTCTTAATAAGAATGTAAATATTTGCTAAAATAGCAAGGAGAATGCCAAAAAAATGCATTCTTGACTAAGACAAAAGAAAAGAAAAAGAAATAAAATAATATAACAGGAAATTTTCACACACACACACACAAAAAAAATACATTAACAAATGAGAGCTTTTACTGTGTCTCAAAGTAATTTTTTACACATTTGTATATAAACTGTTATACTGCATAACTATAATGTGTACAGTATGTACTAAAAATTCTCGTTTTGTAGAAAGACCTTCACCTTTGAGAACCCTTGGGGCGAAAAAGCATTTGACAAGGTCAGCAGTTAAAGATTGTACAGAACATCAGAACATTGTGTTAGCATTGCTCATGCAAGGCTGACAGAGATGTAGTTCACAGCGGTTAAATTTACATGTATAGACAAGTCTCTGGATTATTTTTTTCTTTATTTCTTTTTTTTCTAGGAGTTATCCAAGATTTCAGTGTAATATTGCTGTTTCCTGTGCCTTGCTTAAAGACATGTTATGTATATTATGTATGATGTTGTTTGGAATTCTACTTTAGTGTAATGGAAACCAGTCTGATCCACTTCACCGGTGTCACGAAGACCCAACATTATAGAATGCAATGTCACTTGACCATTTGATTCCCACTAAATTTACGAATGTTTAACAAATTGTTTTAATAATTGTTATAATTTCAACAGTCATAATTTTCAACTATAGTAATGTGACATAATGTAAATGCATCACATTCCTGAGGTGTGACACTTCTATAGGTTTTATTTTATTTTATTATTTATTTATTTATTTTTTGTCAAAACAGTTTTCAACTGTCAGTATATTGTATCATAAAAACAATCTTTATTTTTCCTTTTAATGAGCAATGGATGCTTCCATCTGCCTGCAGGAGTCAGTGTTTCCACATTTCACATCATTTGCTCATTACTGGATTTGTTAAATGCTGTTTTGCCCAAGGTGACAAAAACATATCCCAACCACAGAGCAGTAGTTTCCTTCTGATTAAAATTTAATTAAATTAAATTTTTGACTCTGGAGTTGTAGATAGCTATAATTGTTCGCAGTATGAACATGGTTATGTCATAAATGCATTTCTACAAACAACTAACCCAGTACACGCAGACACTGTAGAGCCACATCTTAAAAAGCACATAGAATAACTGCATAGCAACACCCTGACAAACACCCTCACATCATCCTAAAAACTACTCAAATTGTAATGGGAAAATTAAAAAAATCTTGTTATTACAAATTTCCATAGATTGCTCCAGATGTGTATATGTGCTCTTAGCTATACAACATCAAATATACTGTTTTAAATATTACTTTTTTTGTCTTGTTAAATGTGTAAACGCATGTGTATTTGCATGCTCCCATTAACAAAGCAGCAACGCCGTTTGTCATTTGCACCTGTGTACACTACTGTTTAAAAGTTTGAGATCAGAGATTTTATTTTATTTTATTTTTAAAAAATTAATACTTTTACTCAGGAAGGAAATTTTAAATTGATCTAAATGAAGGTAAGGACATTTATTATGTTACAAAATGTTTCTATTTCAAATAAATGCTGTTGAATATGAACTTTTTTCATCAGAAAATCTTGGGTAAAAAGTAAGACACTTTCCGCGAAAATATTAAGCAGCACAACTGTTTTCAGTAATAATAATAATTAATGTTTTTAGAGCACCAAATCAGCATATTAGAACGATTCCTGAAGGATCATGTGACACTGATGACCGGAGAAAATATAAGGAATACATTTTATCTTAACATATTTGAAATAGAATACAGTAATTTTAAACTGTAGTAATATTTCACAATATTACTGCATTGTTTGATCAAATAATTGCAGCATTGGTGAACATAAGAACTCAATTTTACCGCCTCAAACTTTTGAAAAGTAGTGTATCTCTGTTTAACAAACTGAAGGTGATACCACCTTGCTTTTCTTTCCATCTATACCTACCATGCCTCATGAATACACATGAATATACGCAGCTGAATATTTGTAATAATGTTTCTCATTCTACATGCTCTATCTGTTCATTTTGCATGCGATTCTGCTTGAGATTAACACACAGAATCACGCCCAAACGTTAGAGCATTGCAGCCATTTCCAGTTTCGTTCACTTGGCATCTCTGTGCCCATCTCTGTCTGTGTTTGTGTCACTAACCCTGACTGTCACACCTCTGTATATGTCTAATTTATCAGTCTCTCTTAGATTGTCAGCAGCCTGCTGGCTCAGTACCGCCAACCTCCCCACAACTGAGGCATGGGAGGGCATCCACGGGCCACAGGTAACCCGTCCTTTAGAGAAACTCGCACGTTACTGTTTTCTCTCTCACTCTGTTTCTAAAAACAAAAAATGTCATGTAGGCTCACGCATTCACAAATATTAATGTTAACAGCAGCACCCACTTCCTCACACTTTTGCAATACAATTGATATACACTACCAGTCAAACGTATACGTATTCACGTATTTAAATAAAGCCTCTTGAAGTATACAAAAATAACACTGAGATGCCCAGCATCCTTTCATCACCCTCTCATCCTGAGTTGTCGAATATAGACAACGCTCCTTTCGTCCCATACTACTGTACTTTGCCTCTTAAAAGCTACCTGCTTTTGCATGTGCCCCTGTGTGTCTGTCAAAAGGGAGTTAATGTTCATGTCTGTATCAGTGAATTGTGCTTTTTTTTCTATATTACCGTTGCGCCAGTTTAATAGGAAACAGGATGTGGCGATTTCATTTTACACCTACTCATCGCCACTGTTTCTGTTTTCTCTCCCTTCTGCCTGTGTCGCTTGTGTCTTTGTAGTCCTAATGTGTTGTTAGCTCTTCAAGAAGACCTGATGACTGCGGCCAACTCCAGACTTCCATGTGATTCTTTCAACTGTCTGGCCCATCATTCTCATTTTTTTGGCCCTTAGCCTCTTGTCGTTGGACTCCTCACAGAGACAGATGAAGGGGGTGGAGCATATCAATCAATCATAACCTCCAGCCAATCAGATGCTCCAGAGGAGCCCGAACAGTCACCGAAATTGGATGAATTATTTAGTGATGCATATTGTAAGTACTAATTATCCTCTCGAGTGAGACTAGATCAAACGGAAATTGACTGATTTATACCTATTTATTTCACTATTTATTGCTTTATTTATTTGTGTATTAAAAATATGATGTGTTTTGTGTCTGACTGTTTTACTATGAATATGATTTTGAATATGAATGCAGCTTTTCTTAAAAATACACTTTTAAACAACAAAAATTTGTATTAATTACATCAACCCAGGAGTATTATTATGGTATGCAAGGAGATTTTTATCAGTCAGAATTAATATCTACAATCTTTGATGCACAAAAAAGTGTGACATTAAAGAAAGATGTGTTTGCAGAGTTGAAGAGAGGTGAATGGATTATTGAGAGACATGTACACATAATTTTCATCAAATAGAAACAACATCAGTGTGATATTTGAGTGACTTTGATTTTGACCTTCAAGCTCCTGATGTGATGTTTGCATTAGAGTGATAATACGATTGAGTTTTTCTAATCTTAGCTTCTTTAATGTCTTTGCACATGGAATTTGTTTCTTTTGTCATTTTTTAACAGTTTATTGCAATGCATAAATATTATATTTTATACCTGAATTCTCTTTTTTTATTGCCGAATTGATGTCAGATAAGTCTTTGAGGATTGAGTGGACATATAGGCCTAGTTCAGGGCCTATATTTTTGAGGGAATGGAGTTATAGCTTGAGTGAGGCTTGATGCCACTGCACTGCTAAATTTGAACATGAAGTGGGTTTATTATTCTCAGATCTGCTCCAAAGACAGCATACAATCCCTATTTACTGTATCCCATATTCACTAGAACCTCTTTACATATCTCTTTCTCTCTTTTCTTTTCTTTTATCTTTAAGTTATATCCAACCATTACCCTAAATATAGCACAAATACATTTATCTATGCATTTTAAAAAAGGCACAGGATCATTTTAATGTCATTTGGTCATCTGTCCTCTAACTGCACCATGATTTACCAGCAGGACATGAATAAATATCAGATGTCATTGTTTGTATACAGCAGCAAACCACAAAAACACATTTTCAGTCTTGTTGATTGACTGAAAGGTTATTGATGGAGTTAGATGAAGAATCTATCAGACGTTTCTCAAAGCATAACTGTATCCATTGTGGAACGAGAACAAAGATAGTCTGTTTAATGACATGCAAAGAAGGATATATAGCAACAATGGTTTTATTCACAATCTCTTTTAGCTCCCAGTTCTCAGTTTCTGTTCAGTAGAACCCATTCATTTGGCGTTTTAGACTGTACTAATTTCTTATTGAGTATTTCCAATGAATTTCAGTGTTATTAACTACACATTGTGGTAGATTTGTTGCCTCTTAAGTGTAATTTACTGAGTAACACCATCAATGTCAGATGGTGTGTACTGGTGAAAGTATGATCTTGCTGCAGGATATTTTTATGTGTACACAGTCATAAGCCACATACTTTTCTTTTAAGTAAAATTTAAAAACAATATTTTTTGAGTCCTGTCCTGATTATTTGATGATTAAATGTTTAATGTGCACAATGCAGTAGTGTATCACAGCTTACATTTGTCTTTGCACCTTATATCAACATCTAGTAAGGAAAAATAAACAAATAATTAACACATTGTGATTTTGTCATTATTTATTTTATTTATATATATATATAAATTTAGTTTGGTCTTTTAATTTTTATTGTCAACGTTATACAAGTGTTAGTTCCGATCCTCTAATTTGATTGGCTAAGCGGTGTTCAGATAACTCAATGAGGTGAATCAAAAACGGTAGGAAATGACTAGACTAAGTGTACTTAATAATTGAACAATAATTTATTAACTAAATAAATAAATGTATGCATTTAGCAGATGCTTTTATCCAAAGCGACTTACAGTGAATTCAGGATATCAGTTTTTACCTATCATGTATTCCCGGGAATCGAACCCCCAACCTTGATAACACAATGATCTACCACTTGAGCTACAGGAACACTATATGTGTTTATTATTTATTTTAATAATTTAATTTTGCTTTTTCAATTCTTTTGTAGTTACTGTACAGTTATTTAATGCAGATACAGTAATCCAAGATTAAATTATGCAGCAGTAAATTGGATCACTAAGTGTTTTCAAGTCAAAATACAGTAGGAGGTCAAAACTGAAATGACTGCCTAACCTTACAGAACTTAATAATGTATTCATTTATAGTTTTTTTTTTTTTTCATAAACTTTGATCGTTTTATTTATTATTATTATTATTTTACAGTTACAGTTCTTCTATGCAGATAATCCCCAGGTAAAGAGTCAAAATTCGCCATAACACCGGTTCTCCAATTTCACTGGCTAAGCAGTGTTTAGGTAAACTGATTCAAACGATTCGACTCACTGAGATGAATCAAAGAGCTCGGCGAGTCAAAATATACAGTAGGCGATCAGAGCACAGAGGAAATGACAGGACTGGGCCAATCTTGCTATCAGAGCTCTTAGGAGGGTAACTGGCTCAGAACAGTGTACTACTGTAAGAGCCCGAGAATCTGAGGAAAATACTAAACGAAGCATTTCGCTTTACTTTTGCATAACTCTGAATGGTTATTTTTACGGTTGCAGACGCTTGTTAAGACATGAACCGAGATGCTGCGTGGACGTAAAACAACCGTTATTTAAAGGTCTTTTAAATGTTGTAATGAGGATACAAAAACATGAGTGAACTGAGGAGAAACGCTATCCGGAGGAAGTCAAAGCCGAAGCGGAGAGCAGGCTTGCCGGTGAAGAATTGCCCGGAATCCGCAGGTGAGTGAAGCGGTCAGGTGAGAGCGGATAGTCGGCTTATGGGCTTATCCTCCTCGTGCCAAACGTCCAAAACACTGGAAGCATTTGTTCCAGTGAAATAGTTACGTTGTCAGGCCTTTGAGTGTTCTCTGCGCAACTTAAAGAACACATTGAATGGTCATTTGTTGAAATATCTCGGTCCGCCTGTAAACAGCGACAGTTCACACCATACTGGAAATGCGTTTAAAGGTTTCTAATGTGGCTATATAACCAAAATTTTATGCCATGATATGAGTAATTAAATTACTCCCACTAAAAGCTGCGACCATTTTTTATTTATTTTTTATTACATATTGTAGTTATTATTAACGATTGAAACATTGTATCGCCACCACGATATAATGTAGCCTTGATACCATGGTATTACCTGCAAAATATTTTCGTATTTGATTTATTGCATTAATATTTTATAAATATATTTGACATTCTGATAAACATAACATAACCAGGCCTAGCCCATACGATAAGTAAACAACACTGTGAAGTTATGGAGGAGGTCCTTTTGGAATGAATGGTGAAGTGCTAGATCAAAATGAAAGCCATTAATGAAAAGTCTTTGATGAAATATTTATTTCGCAACATGGCTAAAAAAAATTAGTAACATCTACTTTCGATGGATCTTTTTATTTCTCAGTTTTAATATTAAACCAGCTCTTCATGCTTCCAATCTTTTCATGCTCAAGTTCATCATCGTGGGTTGCCTTAATCTCTGACAGCACACAAGAGATTTGACTAAACGTGGAAAATGCATTGGAATCCATGCCAGACTCCATTTTCTACCTTGGAAGATAGCTCTGTTTGTACTGAAAGCTCACGATATGAGTGTGAACAAGTCCCAACTGGTTGTGTTACAGTGTTTGCAATAGTGCCATGTCTCATCTCTGACTATGAGCCAGCCTTCATAATTCTGTAGCTTTAGGATAACTAATGTGCAGGTGTACTGCTGTTATACTGTCCAGTCTATTAGATATTTCAGGTTTATTTAGTCAGTCTGTGTTTCGTAATAACAGCCTATAATGTCAATACTACTCTGCCTGGCACAGCACAGCTACTGATGTTAAAAATGTCAATCGGTGCCATAGAATCCAGTGTGTCTGTGAATGGGTAAATGAAAGGCAGATTTTGCCTTTCAATGACAGCAAAACATTGCAGTTCTTCGGATAATGTTGCATCTGTATTTGGTTTTAAGGTTTAATTTTTTGTGTTGTTTAAGCTGAGCAAAGAGTTTTAAAAAAAATCAACGTGATTTATTTTCTCTATAATACAGTATTTATCCTTA
This sequence comes from Carassius carassius, assembly GCF_963082965.1. NCBI lineage: Eukaryota > Metazoa > Chordata > Actinopteri > Cypriniformes > Cyprinidae > Carassius > Carassius carassius. The sequence continues at coordinate 28,337,757 of NC_081767.1, read as the reverse complement.
AGGCCAGTCCTGTCTTATTAAAGATGCTGCAGATCTTACCAATCCACTATCCATCAAACCAATGTCTTACCTGTTTGTCAGCTAGACGTTTTAAATCATCAAAAAAAAAATAGTATGATCTCTTTTTCTTTTATATATTTTAATAAGTATGAGTCAGATTTAGCATGTTTATCCATTTTTACATGAATATCTGTTACCCCGTATGACCATGCAACATTGTCACCAATATTTTTACATTTTATTTGAAACATTAAAGCAGATACTTTACTTGCATTTAATATGCATTCTACATTTACATTTATTCATGCTTTTATCCAAAGTGACTTACAATTGCTATATATGTCAGAGGTCACACGCCTCTGGAGCAACTAGGGGTTAAGTGTCTTGCTCAGGGACACATTGGTGTCTCACAGTGGATTAGAACCCGGGTCTCTCACGCCAAAGGCACGTGTCTTATCCACTGCGCCAACACCACCCATTGTTCTATTTATATAAACATTCAACATTCTCACATCTCCTCAAAATCATGCTCCCAGGGATTTTGAATGCTGTGTTGTTGTATTTTGGGGCAGATTTAATTAGACACGCTGAATGAAAGCACATTCACTCTCTGACAGCAGATGGCGCTAAACTGCAGAAAATGCAGCCGTTACCCTGGAAACCCTATAAATAAAGCAGCTGCTCTACTTTCTAAAACGTATTTAAATCGCCATTAAGATTTGTGGACTTGCTGTGTTTATCACAGCGCTAAATACTTAAATATTTAGACTTAATATGGCTTAATATTTCAAACTTTTTTTTACATTTGAATCTGGACTACAACATACCCTAGGTATTGTTTGAAAGTGTTTTGATTCTTTATTGTTTGTTCACACTTTACATTAGGGCTTCTTTAGTTAGTATTAGTTCATTCATTAGTTCATTCATTCATCAATTTAGGTTAAGGTTAAAGTCAGTGGCGGCTCCTGCCAATTCCATATGCATTTTTGCACTTTTGTGTTTTTTCACCTTCTCCGAGAGATGATGCATTTCAGTGGCACCTGTAGTTGTCCATGCGATGTCCGTCACGCTCTCGAGATGGAACAAAATGCAGCGGTAAATTAGCAGAATAACATCAGCTACTTCACAGCCTGGTAACGTTAGCATTTTTCTCTGCTCATACCACGTCCTCGAAAATCCTCATTTATATGACTTCCCGCCCTTTGTGGATACTTGTTTGATGTTTAATTTTGGTTTTGGCTGTCCTAATTCTTTAATTGCCAATTTATCCTTATTGCTACGACGAATGAATGGTATTTCTTTCAATGACACGATAGAATTAATCTGCGCTGAGGTAACGTTCGCTGTGATGTCGATCAAGTTCAGCTGACAAAGGCATAGCTGTCCCCATCTTTCAGTTTTTTTTTCACATTTAATAAAGATATTAAAGTAGTAATTTTTTCTAGTTGTTAAAATTCAAAATAGTTTTTAAATATTATTGGATGTCACTGTTCCCAACAGTCGTTGCACAAGTTAAGGTTACGCACGATGACGAAAGCACGTTAGTGCGAGCCCTCCCGGAACTCATTGGGATTGTAGTGCCTGCAGTTCGAAAAAAATGATTTTTGTATGGAAGTCTATGAGAGCACTCGGGGCGATTCTCAGTTTGACAGAAATCGCCCAAAAAGGGGGCGGTACTACACAAAACTCGACTCGACTCGACTCGACGCTGATTGGACTATTTAGAGGCAGCACAAACAGCTAGTGTAACACTGTGGTTGAATGTAAAAGAAAAATAAAATCCCTCCCTTTCCTTAATGGAGAAACCGCCACTGGTTAAAGTGATACCTATTAGTCCTTATAGTTCTTTTGCACTTTAATCTGTGTAAAACTTTTAACTTTATATGTTTTTTCTGTATTGCTTTATTGCATAGTTATTTTTGTTATAAGAAAAACATATTAAACCTTTTATACTGTATTATGACCACTTTTTTAAAACTAACTTTCAACATTGTTATAATACTGTATACAGTGATAAAAGCATTAACAATTAATCGCAACATGAAAATTTGATGTTATCCCTAATTTTAATCAATTTCTGATGCCTGTGGTGTCAAACATTCCATAGCTGTTGTAAATTATATTCTATAACAGTGTTTTAGTTTAATCTTCAACAAGAGAGATAAAAAAGGAAAATCAATAAATCAGCATAAGAAATCAAGATTTTAAGATCAAAAGTATTTCTTACTCTCTGAATCACTCTCAAATTTATAAACAATAAATATGAATATATAATACAGCAATTATTGAAGCAATACTGAGTGGAAGAACTAAATAAAGAAAAAAAGGGGAAAAAACACTGGCAGGAAAACAAAATACATTTTTTCTTGAGTTCTCTGTTTATTAATAAAATCAGAAGCAAGGAAAGTGTGTACTTTTTATGAACAAGTGTGTCTGCTTGCATTTGAAAATACCAGTCATGCCTTAGCTTTCTCTCAGTAGCTTAAGAAATTATTGAGCTGCTTTCATATTCAGCTCATTTTAACAATAGACATAATAGTACATAAACAGAAAACAGAACAGCTCCTTGGGAGCTATTTCCTGGAGAAAAAAAAATGCTAGTTAGAAACTAAATAGAAATGCTTTCCTCTTCAAACTTTTGGGCTTAAAATAACTATGTTTTTACGAGTGACCACTAACACAAATGTGTGCTGTTGTTAAAGTTAACTATTAATGTTCTGTAGTGCTTCACTGAATCTCGTGCTTCCTCAGTTACACTGAAGTCAATGTTTTAGAAGTTCAGAGTCAGAGTCAGGTGAGCCAGACCTGTTGTCATAATAACATCATAAGAGCTTATCAGACTTTATTTGGTTGTGATTGGTGTATTCTGCACTAGCAGGGTTTTAGTTTGTGATGTGTGAGAGAGAGGGGCTATAAATATCTCATGGATACACACCCTCCTTTATCCTCTAGTAAATATTTGAGGACAGGACACTGTAGGCCAGCCACATGAAATTAGACATAATTTCAACTATAACACTGAAATCTAGTCTAAAATAAATAGTCATATCTGCAAGGAATTTGCATTAACACTTAATCCTTATGATTGTTTGTTATGTATGTTTACACTACAGAGCTTTTCAGTTTGTCTCAGTAATACATAATGTAGAAACACCCAGCAGGTGGCAGTATAACACCAAAAGGGTTTTGCAACCTCTTAACATTGTGTCCAGAACTTAATGGGCATTTATGAAGTTATTTCAAAATTGGAAATCAGGACTGCTTATATGTTACTGTAATTTATATATTTGTTTCTTTAAATGTTACATATCAAGTTGTACTTTGTGGAGTAGTTAAAACTAATTTTATGAACCTGGACTCTCTTATCTTTTAAAAGTGCTTGGTCATTTATAGCTAATTTAGCTCTTCTGAACTGTAGTGTATAAGATAAATAATTGAATAGTTCATTTAAGATCATTTGCTGAGCATTCACCTGAACAGGATCACCCAAAGGTGTCGTTTTAACAAAGACAAATTTTGAAATAACTCCATATTTTCCATGTAAACGTTCAGGGGAGGGGATGGGGTTAAGAGTTTATTTACATGCATGATGGTCCTGTAGTGACGCACTTCCTGTCAGAGTGGGAAAATTCCTACTCAGGGTCTGATGACGGGAGGGTGAGTTCCTATCTTGCCTATTATGAAACACACAATGCCCAGCAGACAGGGGTGTTGCAAGGTCTTGTGTTAGTCATATCATTCAGTAGGTAGTTTGATTAAAAAGATCTACGCCTGGTGGTGAGAAATCAGGAACAGTTACTCTAAAGGGTGTAGGATTTTAAAATCTAGCTCTCTGTAATTTCCTTCCTTTCATTTGTTCTCTTGACTGTACAAATGTCAAGACCCTAGATTATTGATTTCACCCTTGACTCAAGTCTCACCCAGTTCAGATCTCTGCTTTGTTTACCTATGAGAATTTGATAGTTATGGAGCTTTACATAACCCATGCCTCCGCCCAGGGCAGTCCTACCCATGCCCCTTTCCTCTTGATCAACTCAGCTTCTTAGCAAACACTTGTAGATGACTGCCATTTCCTGATTTTTGTCTGGAGTTTCCCCACTTGGGCTGGTGGGATGGGGCAATTTTGTAGTTCAAGCATCAAGCCTAGAACAGGCTCTTTTTTGGAGACATTATCCTCGAATGGCAACATAGTATATTTGTCCAATTAACGTCAAGGAATGAAGAATCATTGAAAAACTTGGAATCTTAACAGGATATTAAGATCCTTTTTCTTTTAAGTAAAAAGATTTCTGCCAAAATCTTTCATCTTTCATTAGGAAGACGTTTGGAGATTGTTTTGTTAACGGGACTGCTTTTTAGAGGTGAGCACAAGAGGGAATGAGAGAGGAAGTTGTGATAAAGTGGATATTTTGGCCCATTCTGCATCTACAGGAAGCCGTGGTTGCGAAGTAGCGGTTGCTTGTCAGAGAATGGAGAGGAGGCTGTTGAAGGAACTCTGATTCTAACCCAGTTGAGATCGAAAAATGTATCTGTTGATGCATAGGAAAGCCTCATTCATGTAATCACAAAACTACATACAGTATCATGGGGAATGGATTAAGAAAAATTAAGCATCGACGGAAGTATTGGTTTTGGCCAGCTAAAGGTAATATTCAGTTTCAGTAATTGTTCATGTATTGGTTGTCAACATAGTTTGGTGTTACTTTTGAAGAGTAAATCTGTGTTAAGTGGATATTTCACCAAAAATAAATAAAAAATGTATTTTACTCCTCCTCACGTTGTTCTAAAATGCAAAGAAACATATTTTGAAAAATTACTTTCTTCTTTTTCTTACATTGTTTTGGACCCCACTGACTTTCATTGAGTGGACAAAACATTTAAACATACTTCAAAATGCCTTATTTTGTCTTCTGCAGAAGAAAGAAAGTCATACAGGTATTGAATGAAATAAGGATGATCTATCTAGAAGTTTACTCTCTGTACAGGAGGGTGGGTTAAAATTATTTACCATCATATTCTGCCTAACACAGAGATTGTGAACCCCCCCCCCCCCCCCCCCCCCCCCTCCAAATGTATTTAAAATTGTGATTGGGGACATCAACAGAAAAGGAAAGTTGTTTCAGAAATGGAACAGTATAACAAAATATTACTAAGACAAACATCTCTGATAAACTGTTTAACAAGAGAATAATTAGCCCATATGTATTCCATGCGGCAGATGAACTCATCAACATGTTTCTTAATAGTTACACACAGTAATCCGAGCTGTTGTCCACTGACTGGTTTGTACTGAATTCAGTTTTCTGTTGAAATAATGCCTGCAGCTGTTTCAGGACAACACATTCTCTCTCTTACACATGTCTTGTCCCGCCCATTTAAACTAACTCATAAGCTTCTTTTCACTAATCTAAACCTTCGTGATTTATGGGTGGCTGGGGACCCAGACATCAGGTGTCAGGTTAATTTTTTTCAGCCATACTAAAGACAAAACATCTCCCCACATGGCCAACATACACACTACCAGTATAGCACAGACTTGAATTTGCAGGTCAGATATTTCTTTGTGGTAGAATGATGCCACAGTATATTAGACTGGTTATATGAGGATTGTGTGCAAAATCAGTTACCGACCCAAGCAGAAGAAAAGCACATATCTCTTGAGATCAGCACGCGCAAGTCCGTCCTCCAGCCGTTCCTCTGGGCAGGAACTACTGGCCCATTGTTTTGTGTGTTTACATTGAGTTGTGGGTTTGTAAAGGTCTGGTCATGGCCTATTTAAAAAACCTCAGTTTATTATTTCACTTTCTAATCTGTTAGGAGGGAAGAGACTAAAGGTTTTTTTTTAACACTAACAAAATCTGAGATTTGCATATTGATTAATTAATGATAATATGATAATTAATGGTAATAAACCTTGTTAACTTTAGAGAGTTCTGGAAGTAAAAATCACGTTCATTTTTTCTCTAAAGAGAAAATAATTTTGAGCGATTTACTTATCTACCATTACTGAGAAGTCAATTTAGTACTTCTAATATTATTTTCACCAGAACAAAGTGATTAGTGTGTGTGTGGTAAGCTATTTAAGTATTTGTGAAGTATTACACAACCTAAAAACCATGAAAAATGGTTCACCCAGAAATGGTTCACCTTCAGGCCATCCACGATGTAGATGTGTTTGTTTCTTCATCGGAAAAGATTTGGAGAACTGGAGAAAGCAATTTTTTGGATTATTATGGACTCTGGTAGCAATGGTTTGAAGTTTAAAACGTCTTAATACTGGATTTATTTCTTACAAAAACAGATTTTAACTTCATCATGTTAACTGGTGGACTGAAGTCATGACTACTTGTGGATTATTGTGATATTTATATCAGCTGTTTGGATTCTCATTCTGACGGCACCCATTCACTGCAGAGGATCCATTAATGGGCATGTACAGTAATCAAATGCTAAATTTTTCCAAATCTGTTCTTAGAGGGCCTGAGGGTGAGTAAATTTTTAGCAAATGTTAATTTTCAGGTGAACTATTCCTTTAAGTTAGATCCACCAATCAGAGTTACCATGGAAACTTTCCACTGCTATAAATCAATAATTGTAGATCGTATAGTCTTTCTGCACTCTCAAACAACTTGTATAGTATTGCATTTTTAAATTTTTTATTGTATTTGAATATTTTGTAGCATAGTTGGTAAACAAAATAAATAAACTTGCAAAGTTTTATGTTATACCATCAATGCTGATTCTGTTCCATCATCCACAGTGGTTCCTGGGATGAGTTGTTCTTTCCCTTATAAAATAGATTTCTAGTTTCATAAGTCCTGGATTCACAAAACAAAGAAATTTCTTCTTGACTGCCGTTTTCTTCTTATTTTTTAACTTTAGAAAAAAGTTAAGAATATTTTGTATTCCCAAAAATTAATCTTAAGGATATTCTTATCTTTTTTCTTAAGATTGTTCTTAAGAAAAAACCTAAGAAGAATTCAAATTCTTGAAAAGAATCTTCTTAAAAATAATCGTGAATAGCTAAGTTTAGGACAGCCCCAGACTTGTCTTAAATCCAAAACAATAAGAACTATTTAATGAATTTATTGGGTTATTTCAAATTAACTGTTATATTTAAGAATTACAACAACAGCTACATATAATACGTAGGAGGGTAACGAGGGTTAGGGATGTGCAGGAGTTTTCTGAAGGGACAGCGGTGACTGTTAAACAGATCAGTCATGATTAGCCTGTGTGTGACGCTGCTTTTTGCGGACTTCAAAACTCATTAGCAACTCTGAAACGAGTCAGATAGGGAGCTTTAATTAAACGCCGTTAATTTTAGCTTATAAATACATATTCTTTGGCAGTATTCAGCGCATATGAACGCACAGAAAGCATTTGCTGTAGAAGTGCGGACTCACATACCGGAAGACAAAACAGCACAAAATGAATGAAACGTATCGCTTCAGCTTGAGACAGACTGTTTTAAAAGTAACTGTTCAAAAACAGGCCCCATTTAAAACGTGAAGCTGAGCGCCAGTCAAAGTCGCAACGAAAATATACAGTCTATGATGCGTGCTTATTATGATCTACAGGAAGCGCAAGAAGACAATCGTGAGTTTATCAGTGCGTCATGTAGCTATTCATTCAGATAACGGCTGTTATTTTCTTCTTAAGAAAAAAATTAAGATGTTCTTAAGAATATATTTGAGAATGTATTATGAATTTTTCAAGAATTGCACTTAAGAACATTCTTACGAACTTAGTGGAATTTATCTTAAGAAATTTCTTTATTTTTGAGAATCCGGCCCCCGTTTCAAATACCTTTTAGCTTTGAATCAAGTTTTGATTCATCTCAAAGTTGCTTGGTCTTTGGAGAAAATAAATGGACTCAAGGCTGTTCTAAACGGTTGCTGATCAGTGTGCACTGCTGACATTGTTACAGTTGTTCAGCAGGTGATAAGAATGCTTTTACACGTGCAAATGTTCTGCTGGAGGGAAGGCTGTCCTCTGCTTTTGAAAAACGTATTAAATGCTTTCATGCACCTGAATAATGAAATCACATCCTTCCCATACAGCTTCCCTTCATAGTTTCTGAGCCATGATGACACTCCACCTCCATCTTGAGAGCTTCCTCCTCTTTTCCTTTTTCTCTGTCTCTTTCTGACATTTTCCTTCTCTTTCATTGCATTTTCTGTCTGTGTTTAGAGTAGTGTTTTTGGTCTTGAAGTGCAGCATGCATGTGGAAGTCCCTTCTGGAATGAGGTTAAATTATTATTATAATAAAAAAAAATTGCCAATCATTTTCTGTTATTTTTTTTCACAGTTATGTATTTATTCTTTCACTTATTCTCATTATTTAACATTTATTACATGTTTTTAATACTTGATGCTTGTTATATTTATATAGTACTTTCAAAGAAAAAATACGAACATAAACAAATGCGTCTTATTGTCCAGCAGGGGTCAGTGGTGCTTTGACACTCAAGTACAGAAGCCAGTGGAGTCTGCAATAACTCACTCACTGTACTGCTATTCACATAGTTATTATAAAAGAATGCTTCACAAAACACTGTGCCCAAAATAGGTGACAAGTATGTGCTGCTTTGTCTATGTGTAGGATAATTGTTCTCCAAGTGTGGAACTTATTGTGTGTGTTTGAGTAGAAAAAATGAGATTTGTTTATTAACACAGAAAAAGGAGAGCTACATAGTGAGTGTCAGCACTGTTTTCCCTTCAAGCTTGACTATTAATATTAACTTGGCCAAATTGGACAGCAATGAGGAACATTTTCATCTGCTTTTAAGATTCACACCCACACAAAGCTGTCTGCAAGGAAATCTGAACTAGCATGTGTTTATATGCACATTGAGATGGTGTTTTGGTTGTGCTATGAGTTTATAACAAGGTACAGGAAGGGCTATTTTGTCAATAATAATGCACCCGTTTTAAGAACACAAACACCCACACCTGCCATCATTAAATGTGTAGTACAGTTTACAGATTCAGTGACTCAATTCGAGTCATTTCCTGCCTGTATAAATACCACAAACATAATAGATAGATGAAATGAAAGATACATGGATTTGATTTTTAAATGATTGAAAATACCAGGTTCATGACTTCCAAAATGTTATCCTAATGGACAGACCTTTCTCTCCAAATTGTATTTATTTATTTATTTATTTACCTTGTTCTTCAGATAAGCTATTTGCTCAGGTATAAATGTGTTTTTGGAACTTAATTAAAGTTAACTTAAGTTTTTATACAAATAATAATATAAATTGTACATAAAATATTCAGATATATTTTATTGTTACGCAATATAGTAAAAAAATTTGATTATTGAAATTCTATACGTTTTTTATAGATTTTTATTTTTAGGCCTATTGAATGTATGAGTACACTCAGTGCAGACTAAAGCCTGATGACTATGAGAGCAGTATGTCAAAGGATCATTCAGAAGCATCTAGAAGGAATAAAGTCTGTGTAAAAACATGGCCTGAGGCTTTATTTACCACAAGCTATGTAGGGGGAGGAGAGGACTGAACATGTTACTGATGGAAGGAGGAGATCAGGACAGGAGTGTGGGGGAGATGGGAAACATGTTGGGTGCGTTTGCAGTGATGTGACTTTAATAAAGTGAGGTTGTCAAAAGGCAAGAGTGGTGGTCAGACATGTGAGTGAAAACAGAAAGAGACTACAAGAAGTGTGATTTGAAAGAGGTCAGGAGTGTTTGGGCTGACTGGTTGAATTGGCACGAAGGTTATCCCACCGAGGCATATGACAGAAAAAAATGAAGCAGTTTATAGTCAAGTGTTGATTGTGTGTGTGTTTACATTTGAAGGCATTTTGGGAATTCAATCAGGCTATTAGGCAGTCTAAATGAGAAGTGTAAAAAAAAAAAACATTGCTAGCACTTTTTAATTGCTTCATTTTCTGTTTGGCATTATTGCTTTATAGAGCTGTTCTGTGACACAATACACGATTTGATTCTCTGCAAAAGTAAAAAATAGGAAGTAATTGAATTACTATTACCATGGTCCCAGGACTTTGAATAATAATAATAAAAAAAAACATTAAAAATAATTTGGTGTCAGTCGGATAATGTTGTAATGTTGATATGAATTATCCTTTATCCTTATAAAATTTAGCATAGAAATCTCAAAGTCAGTAACAGCGCTTTATCTATACACACACACACACACACACACACACACACATTTATTAGTTAAAAAATAACACACACACACACACACACACACACTAAATTATAAGTTATATATTTTTTTTATTCAGGAACTGTAATGGTCATTATTAATTTCTTAAAATCAAATGGTATCATTAAAAAAGAAACTACAGTCTCTCATAAACACTTTTATAATAAAACAATATTTTGATTATCTGCAAAGAGTGAAGATTCCTTATGCATTGTACTGGCCTTACCATATAAACATAATACAATGGTATACTTTTATATATATATATATGGTGTATGTCATCATCTGAGAGTGTGAGAATATTGTAGGTGGTGACAGTGCCCTCCACCTCATTCCCCTTCCCCCACAAATCACTGACTCATCTGTATTCCTCCTCAGTCTCCCATGTGGCCCTTTCCTTTTCGTCACATGAGCGGTGTGTGCCCTCCAATAGAATCAGCCTCAAATTCGCCCCTCCGCTGAATAACAGCGATACGTGCACTCCAGTGACCCGACCAATCAGAGGAGAAAAGATGGCATTTTCCAAATATCATACCCACTCATCAATATTCCTCTAGCTTTTTCTTTCGAGTCACACCCCGCCCCTTTAATCCCAAACCCCCGACCCCCTGTTTGTTGGCCCACCCTTCTGGTAATACAATAGGGGTAATTGTCCATGCAACACACACACACATTGGCACATAAAGACGGACAGACAAGAGCGTGTGGCATTTCCCTGCCATATGCTGTCCCTCCTCTGGAATGTGATTATCCTCGGTGGAGAAAAAAACAGAGGCTGAGCGGAAAACACAGTGTGTGCGGGGGAAGCAAGAGAGGGGGAATAGAAGAAGGAGGAGGAGAAGCAGTAAAGCAAGTGTAGAGCCAGAGAGAGAACGAGAGAAAGAGGTAGGATGGAGGATGACTAGAGAGGGAGGGTTCATGAGAGGACTGCTCAGTCTGGCATGATTTTTCGGATTAGGACGACGGAACTGAACTGAAGTGGAAATCTCCCACACAGGGCTGCCGTCTCCAATCCGACAAAGACTCAGGTCTGTGATGTTTCTTCACATGTAGAGATCGCCGTTACTTTGCACACAGATGGCCACATTCGAGAAGGGCTGTGGCTCTTGAAGCTCATCAGGTTTACCGCAGAAGAGTATGGTTCAACTAGAGTTGAATAGAAACCTGCTGTTTGGTATATTAGTGGATGTTTATGTGTGACAGTTTTGTCTGGAGAGATGCATATTTAACTCTGCAGACACTGAAGCAGTGGCGTGTGTCTGTATGTGGGGGGATTTAAACGGTGCTTTTGTGTAAAACCTAGAGCAATGACATATCTAATTATAATTTTGTGTGCTCACAGCGATGAGCGAACCTGGGCTGAATGAGCCACATAAATGCAAACACAGACACAGATGCAGAAACAGATGGATGTGGAAACAGGTCAGGGTGCTTCATGAAAGCAGGTGGAGATCTGTATGTGTCTGTGTGCGATAAGTGTGTGCAAACACCACACAGCTATCGGATTAAACAAAGAAGTATCTCTTTACAGGATCTGTAGTCTGGATCTGAGTTTAAAGTATCATTAACTTGCTAAATAACACATACGTAGTAACCGTCACAGATGACTAAGACTGCTTTACCACCCCTTTTCAAGCATTTTACATCAATTTATCTGTGTCTCTTTTTAAGTATTAACTATCTCTGAGGTGTTTATCCTACATAGACACAAGTTGAGTAAAAAGAGACAACTTACCATTACACCGCTTGTCAAAGGTTTGGAATAATTGAGGTTTTTTTAATGTTTTTCAAACACGTTTCTTATGCTCACCAAGGCTGCATTTATTTCATTAAAAATACTGTAAAAATCAGTAATATTATTACAATTTAAAATAACTGTTTTTTTTCTAAATATGTTTTAAAATGTAATTTATTCCTGTGATGACATAGATGTTTTTTGCAGCCATTACTCTAGTCTTCAGTGTCACATGATCCTTCAGAAATCATCTAATATGCTGATTTATTAACAGTTATTATTGGTGCTCAGTTATTAATAATGGTTATTATTATTGTCAATGTTTTTGAACAGTAATCTATCCTGTCTTCCTTAAAAATAGTATTAATAATAATAAGAAATGTTTCTTGAGCACCAAATCAGCCTATTAGAATGATTTCTGAAGGATCATGTGACACTGAAGACTGGAGAAATGACTGCTGAAAATTCTGCTTTGCCATCACAGAAATAAATTACATTTAAAATGTATTAATAAAGACAGATATTTTTATTTTTTATAAATGTAACCTTGGGGAGCACAAGTTATAAATAAATAAATAAATAAATAAAACAATTTTAATTATTACAAACTTTTGACCAGTAGTTTATGTTTTACACAATTATAGAGCTAGGATATTTTGGTATTGATTTTTGACTTTTGATTATGAACTTTATGGCAATTCTAAGTTCTAAGAGATCACTTTTGAAATTCTAGGGGACTTTTTACAGCAAAAGTGTTCAGTGGTTCTCTATGCGTAGGAGAAACCGCACTAATGCGGTCTCATTTGTCATTTTTCTCACCTAAGGGTGATGGTGTCCCTCTACAGTCTTGGTTGTGTCTATAAATGATGACCTCACTTCCACCCACACTGTCTCGTGCTGAGAACAGGAGCACAGAAATGCTTTATTATCTGCTTCTCACTGTTGAACATGGGACTGCTTTCAGTTGAGAGGTTAATCATGAACACACGCAAGAAGCAGAAAAGCAGAACTGTGCTGCAGGAATATTACATAAAAACAAGCTCAAAAACACAGAGGAGAGGCTCATAACTGATCAAGGGTCATAATTACTGTATGTGTGGAGCTCAGTCAGCATGCTGACAGTTCAAAGACAGACAAAGTCTAAGATTATGAGTCATTTCTTGTTTGTCATTAGTACCTTAGGTTTGTCTTAGGGTTGTGAAAGTGAAGCATCCATTCCTTTCCTTCTATAATTTTTTTAAGGCCTATAAGAGATTTCACACGTTCCCGTAGTTCTGTTCACATTGGGACTGGAGAGATGAAAGCGGAAAAAGTGGGTTGGTTTGTTGATATTGTTACACATTTAGACTTCATTCTCATCAGTCTCTGACGCCGCAGCTTTTATCAATAACTAATTATTCTCTAGTTGCCAACAGTCAGCACATTCATGCACACTTAACATTTTGTAGATGGTACATTGAGGAAATAGTTGGATGTTTTTAATTACACATATGTGAGGATTTTACTGATGTTTGTTTCATCATTTTTTTTCTCTGGAGGTGTTGGTAGCACAGTACATCATCTATGATGATTAAAGTGCCAATATGGTTTTGAATGGACATTTATTTAGACAGTGTCCTGTTCACATTGGCTGAGAAACCAATTTTGAGTGGGAAGGAGGAGTTGAGGGGAAGGAGTTAGACAACCACAGGAAGGACAAAAAAAAATGCAACCACTTGTTATGAGCGACACTTTTAAGATGAGTTGCATGCTGTCGGCATTTCCCCGTTGTTTAGCATATTGTTGCTGCTTAAGATGAATAAACATCTTAAAAGTATGAGGAAGACGCAGAGCAGGACACATTGGAGGACCAAGAGCAGAGCAGGTATTTTTCAGATTTTTAGTGCGTTCCCTTGTGCATCAAATCTCACGTTGTACTCAAGATATGTAACAGTCTTGTTTAGAACCTTTTTTAATGACCTGTGCAAGTTTCAAAATCAGGTAGAGAGATGCTTTTTATCTAAATTTTCTTGCAAAATGTTTTGCATAACAATAAGCAAAATTCATCAGATTATTGATATATCTTTGAACAATTTGCTGTAAATTCAAGCATGGTTGAACATATAAATATACATATATATATATATATATATATATATATATATATGTATATGTATAAATTAAAATGAATAACATTCATATATATATGTATATATATATATATATTTACATATATATATATATATATACATATACATATATATACATATATACATGTATATATACATATATACTACATACATACGTATATATACATATATATATATATATATATATATATATATATATACATGTATATGTATATATAATATATACATATATATATATATAAATACATTTATTATTTTTTTTAATAAAGTAATATTGTAATTTATTTATAGATGATAGTATTTTAAATTAGGTTAGTAAAAAAGAAATCATTGTACTTGTAATTTTAATGTAATAAAAAAACTATATTGAGAATAATGATAATATAAAAAAATGGGAATGAAACATGGTCTGTACAAGTAAGAAGCTGCATTTGATGATTATAATTGCCTTTATTGATATTGATTATTACTGCAATAAAGCCGTGGTAAACTCTATTAAGCCCTAGTATCATCAAAAAAGCTTTTTATACTTGGTAGAATCTGGTTGCTTTATTTGTAAGGATTTTGCTGTGTTTGTTTATTGTGTCAATATTAAATCAATGTTCAAGCACTTTGGGGCCCAGTTTGTAAATGCCAGATTAATGTGATGAACCATCGCTTTTATGCATCATCGTAATTCAGTTTAGCGTTCTGTTTGTTCTCTTAGTTGGTTACAAATACATTAAATGAATGTGCACATACTGAAAATTGATTGAGCCTGATTAAGGAAAGCATTTATTCTTGCATCGACCAGATCCATAATTCACTGCCTATTGAAAACCACAATATTTACAATTATAATGGCCACTCGACTGTGAACATGATTCATGGAGCATCTACTTTAATGCTCTAACAAGGGCTCCACATAAATGCGAAATTACATGCTACACAGGATTACAAACAACCTCATAAAACATGTCATTGATGAAAGATGGCTGTATTTTGTTTTTGACCAAGCAAACAGATAAACTGAGGTGTCATGCAATTATCTATGCATGGTTTTCCAGCTCTATACATCCCAGTAACCCATTTTACAGTTTGTTTAGAATCTGTCTTTGATAGCTCAGAAAGGTTTTATATAGGGTTTATATAGGGTTTCGTCTTCATTAAAGTTTCTTTGTTGTGGTTGTTGTGTAAGCTTACAGAATGCGATTTTTTTGTAAAGATGCTATTAAAAATGGTTAGTATGTGAGCATGTGTGCACGTTTGAGTGTGTGGGGGACACCAGATCCTTCTGTCACAAGGGCTCCAGATGGTATGAGGAAAAAGCCTTGCTTTAATCTCATGCCCAGGATAAAGCACAAGCGCACCCTGAACCACTCAAAATGTAACTTACTGTAAACTTGTTTCATTGGACGTTGAACTGACTGTTTTTGTCACATTCTCTGTTTACTTTATTCAATAAGTTCTCCATCTTTCATCACTGTATTTTGTTTTTCTTTACTCCCCCATTCTCTTGAGTTTTCACTCAGAAGTATAACATTATTATTGTGATTTTAGATTTTCAGCTTGTCAGTGTGTGCCTTCATGCACACATGTCTACAATTGGCAACCACATGTAACTTTTTTACTGATTGGCTTTCATCTTTTATGTGCATTGGAAAATAGAAATAGAGTACAGTAACACAGCTCTCACATGGACTAGATATTACAGCAGAATTAATTACTGGCGAGTCTCTGGGGATTTACTTTCCTTTGTTTTGCTACAAATGCTGGATTAATGTTCTCTCATCCTCTCTGTTCACACACACAGACCTTCTGCTCCTGTTTTTATCATTCAGAAGATATTTCTATACTTTAATTCTCATGCAGTCATACTATTACACATAATACAGTTTATCTTTGCACTTTTAAGGTAAAAATTATGTTGCATACAGATTATGTTTATTTATTTTGCATCGTTCACGTGCATAATTATAGAGTTAATGAGAAGTATTTAATTTACTTATTTAGTTTGCATTGTGACATTTTAAGCTTAAAATCTGTATTACACGATTTTGTATAATTAAGCTTAAGTGTTTATCATGACATTAATTTATGCTTTAACTTTGTAAGAGTTGTATAATTTAATATAGCCTATTTCAATCTTTTTTTTTTTTGTATTGTGGTGTTAGTTTAAGCTCTTTGTCATTAATATGACAACTTTGTATAATTTAAAAAGGGTCCTTTCCTATTCCAAAAGAACAGTGCTGTGTGCATTAAGCAGGATTCATGTAAAAAATATTTGCTGAGTCCTGTGTTTAAGAACTGGCGTGCTAAAAATACAAATCTGAACTCCCTTGGACACCTTTGGGATGAAATGGGATCAAATCCTCACAGACATTCCAAACTCTAATAAAAATGTATTTCCAGAGGAATGGAGGCTGATATCGGGAGCATAACTCGCTATTGATTCAAATGGTATAGTGTAATTTACCCTTTGGCACCAAGATTTGCAGATCTCTTCCTGTTCTTTTTTTTTAGCCCCTCCCACATGTTTCTTAGTATCTCTATCCCCCCCAGTTTCCTCTCTTATCTACATAATTCAAGATCATGAAGGTACCTCAAAAACTTTCTGGAAACTGTCAGAAAAGTGCTGAGAATAAAACCAACTAAATGTTTCTCTTGGCATCTTTCAGATAAAGCCAGTAATCCCAGCTGTTTTCCCTCCAAACAATGTGATGAAGAGGAACCTTGTGTTGGGGTGAAGATCCCTCAGAGCAAAGGTGAGCAACAACTCTCCCTTCCTCTGCTTCCTAATCTGTCTATTCCTTTCTCTTTTCACTGAGACTTCTAGCTCGGATCATTGGGAGTCGAGGATTACATTAATTGTAGTTGTTGATGCATGAATTATGTGTCATATCAAATCTTCTTTTAAAAACTGTAGCTGCGAGCAGTTGGATTTATGATCTGCTTTAAGAGATAAGGGATACTTTTATATGTTATGTAATAGTTTTGAGGTTTATGGGAATGAATAGGCTGTACAGTGTTGTCAATGATCCATCGACCTCAGTTCTTGGTCTAATCACCCTCGTTTGTTTCCTCTGCATTCTGCATGCTTTTGTTTCTCTTAATGGAAGGATGAGTTAGCATGGAGAAGAATTCGAATAATTGAGTAGTTATATCAAACCAGATTTGATGTTTAATTTACAGTTATGTGGGGAAGGATCACAGGACCAATGACTTTATACGGTGGGTTACCCAGCACAACACCACATGAATAGAAACGATGAGATCTACAAAATGTCATTTTTGCTTATTGCTTTTAAAACTGAAAAACTTAATTTACATGGACTTAAAAATGAATAAATGTACACTTCATTTAAAAAACAAGGTTACATATTGTGCTGTGAGTGTATGTAGCTCCGTGTGTAAACTAAGGCCTCGTCGCCTTCACGAAGTTTGCTTTCATTTTGTCAGATCGATATTAACGAAAGATTTTGTTCTCCAGACATTATATGGGAATACAAATGGAGGTCTATGGTGCCGTGTCACTACAGTAGTTGTGCTGGACAGACTTGTTTAAAGGGAGACAGGAACGCTGTACTGAGCTTACTGTAATTGTGGACTCGTGATAAGGCCAAATGTAAGAGATATCACTGAGCTGATTACACGAGATCTTCAACTTTATGTGATCTTTATAACCAGGTGGTTATTGGTGTGGTTTTGGTCTTGAGTATTTGACATATAGTGGTTGAGTGTTTTTTTATTTTATTTGTATTTTTTTGCTTATATACTTTGTGTATAGTATTTTGAACAATCACCTTTGGGGAAGGCGTGGCTTAGTGGTTAGAGAGTTTGACTCCTAACCCTAAGGTTGTGGGTTCGAGTCTTGGGCTGGCAATACCATGACTTGAGGTGCCCTTGAGCAAGGCACTGATCTCCCAACTGCTCCCCGGGCGCCGCAACATAAATGGCTGCCCACTGCTCCGGGTGTGTGTTCAAAGTGTGTGTGTGTGTGTGTTCACTACTTGTGTGTGTGCACTTTGGATGGGTTAAAT
Source organism: Carassius carassius (assembly GCF_963082965.1). Taxonomy (NCBI): domain Eukaryota; kingdom Metazoa; phylum Chordata; class Actinopteri; order Cypriniformes; family Cyprinidae; genus Carassius; species Carassius carassius. The sequence goes on along the minus strand of NC_081767.1, from coordinate 28,319,669 downwards.
GAATTCTGAATATGGGTCACCATACTTGGCTGTACGTCACTTTCACATACCATGTAGATTGCATTTAGGCTTTTTTTAAGCATTTTTTGTTTTTGTTTTTTTAAGAAATGTTTATTTTTATTCAGCATGCATACATTAATTGATCAAAAGTATGTTATAAAGTGCAGGATCCCAAAAAAAATCTTTATAAAAAAAACTTTATATCATAAGTTATACACTGACAGCTCTTGAGTAATTGTTGTAGATACTGTTGCTGTGGCAGGTTGATGTTCAGATGTCATGTCGGTGCACCTCTAAAGAGGAAAAACTAGAGGTGTTGGATCACTGGAATCACTGGAATTGATCCAAGCAGCAAAGCAGACCATTTTACTTCATTAACTGCATCCAACAGAAAGGGCATCAGTATGTACTGGTTTGAGTTGAGTTGTGGCTATCTGGGATGTGTCAAGAAGGTTGTGCAACCCCAGATGCCCAGGACTCTTCTCTGTCGCCACTCAGTGTTGAAAATGAAATGAAAGTAAGTCAGATCTGCAGTGGAATCTGGTAAACAGTTTAATTAATGTGTAAGGTGTGGCAGACCGCTGCATGCAGTTTACATGTTGAAGACTACTTGTGTGTGTCCATTTATAACTTCCCACCCTTGAATGATTGCCATTCAGTCTGTGCCAGTGAGAGCTTCATTTAATTTTAGCCTGTGTATCCGGAGTCCATTTGAATTTTCCTCTCAGTATTTTGTAACATGAGAGTTTTTGTGTGCTATTAAGACGAGGGTTTGGAATGAGACTGATGCTGCTCAAAGCTGTTGAAGGGGCACCGCAGACCTTTGTCAGGGTTCCGCCACATTTAGTGTTTTACCGGAATGAAAATAAGGTTGTGAGAGATAGAAGTACAATGCGTTTAATGAGTTGTACTGCTTTTTAACAACATGTCAATTGTTCAGCTGATGAAACTTTCCAGAAAACTTACAGTAGACAAAAAACCCTACAGAACAGTTTTGAAAACGACGTCTGATCTATGACCTTTCCACAGTGTACCTCACACAGCCTAGTTTTCTTCAATTGAAAAAAATTCTGTGTGTCATCCACTCTGACTAATGTCTGTTGCATTTCTTCCTCATTTATACCATCAAGTTATTTCATTACGTGCATTACGTCAAAGTCCGATTTCCGCTCCATTCAGAAATTCAACAATTTTGTCATAATTTACTCACCCTAATCTTCTCCAGAACATAAAAGGAACATTTTTAAAGAATGTCTTTACAATGCAACAAAACTTATTTATATTTTTTTATTTTCTATTTACTATTTTCTATTATTCTATCATTTTATACAGAAATTATTGAGGAAATTATTATTTAATTTGCCCTTTATCACATTACCTGAAATTATATTCATGTGAGAATCTTTTCCAGGTGTTCATTAACACACAGCACTATATACATTGTAACATCTAGTGGATTTGATGCACAATGAATGTAAGTGTTATGCTTGAGTGCAGTATGTGTGTGCGTGTGTGTGTGTGTGTGCGTGTGTGTTCGGAGGGAGGGAGGGGCTGTTTCCTTGTGCCTTTGTGGCAGAGTTTCAGTCAGTCTGAGGTTTATAGAGGACCGGAAGGCTTGAATGCTGAAAACTGCTGTTATATTTCTCATTGTCCTGGGATTATTTGGGCTCATTTTAACGAACAGAAGGTGAGATTACTTTGGCTTGACAATGATCTCAGTCTTACCCCTGCTAATACTGTTTTCATTGGTTAACATGGTCTGTTTAGATATTGTGACAGTATAATGAAACTTGGCAACAGCACATTAGCTGGAAGAGCTTTTATGTGTATTAACACAAATTTGTGCGTCTTTCTTCTCTGTGACAGTGGTTACTTTAAAAATGAAAGTTTTTTATATAATAATTGAAATCCGAATGCATTACTGAATATTTCATATGAGATTTTTTTATATTTTAAGGTTCCGCTTTAGATTTATTCTACATAGATATGTCCATCTCAGACATTTGGTCACCTGTCTTTTACATTTTAGATAATTTTGTAATGTGTTTGTTTGCCAACATGGATGAACAAGTTCAAGCAGTTCACATTTTTCAGTCTTGTTAGTTAGCTTTTTTCATCTAGCACCATTGCATGATAAAGAAAATGCATTTTGCATGCATGTTAATTTCTAACTTCCTTCACGTTTATTTATTGCCTGTCTGTGTTTCTCTGTTGCATGACAAGCTCCGAAAACTTTTGCTAACTACTTCTGCTCCTTATGGTCAGTTCCCATCTCCATTTGCAAACTAAATGAGCTGTTCTTATCTGTTCTGTATTGGTTGTTACTTTCCCACAAGGTTTTTATTGATAGTACAGTACCAAAATTGCAGCCATATTCAAATATACATTTATGGTGGATTTCCCATAAACTAGAAATTTTACTATTCAAATTAAGGTTGATTTTTTTTATGTTGCAACTACTTAAAACTGGAATTCATGTGTCTTATTTTCATGTACAGAAATGTAAACAGATCTGGAATGTTTTCAGTGACCAAAGGCTAGACATTTCTAGTTTTTTTTTTTTTTTACTGGAACAAACTGCTGTTATTAAACTCAGATGCTGATCTGATTTAAGCCATTATCTTGAACTGGACTCTCTGTATATGTCAAGTCAAACCACAGACTTTTTTATTCCTTTCTAAACTTAGCCAGGAATGCCAAAGTTGGCACACCCCTGTGTTTTAGACTCGGAAGGCAGAACATTTATGCTTTTTCCAATGCAAACATTTTAGTGGCAATTTTTATCATAGTTTACATTCACTAGGCCACACGTGGTTTAACATTAACCTGGCTCACTTTTCTAATTATAGCTGCAAAAAAACAGCCACACATTTCTAATAGATTTGCATCTGTTATGATGTGGATATTTTGATCTCTTGCCATGGTAACTCAGAGGCCAGTTATCAAGTGCATTATTCAGTGCAAATATTTCATGCGAAATTGCTGAATTGACTTTTCCAGTAAATTTACTACATCTGCAGCAGCTTTCAGTCTTTTTTCGAATACCATTCACACATTAACACCAACATTTAGTTACAACTCTGTTGCTGTTTGCTGGAATTGTCCTTTAAACACTTTCAATTGAAAAGTCATTGGTATAAATGTTAAAAATACTAGTAATTTGTCTTGTGTGAGATAACATAAAACATAACTGACAGAGCTTTCAGTTAGACATCTCTTCCAGTAATCTGTTGAATAATTTCTTCATCTTCTCAATGGAGAATAGCTCTTAATTTCAGCATCCATCCAGTTTGATGAAATTTCTTTCCACGGTTTAGATAATTATAATTTTCGAGTCCTGTGCTACAGGTGTACAACTACATGGCCTGGAGAACTGCGTCAGCAGACTTCTTATGTTAGAGTCAGTCGTCTAACCTTGTACTTGTACACTGTTTTTCACACATAGCCTCAGAACTTTTCCGGTAATGTTGCAACTTCTTCATTTTAATAACAACCCTCGTCACACATGACCTCTTAATAGAAAAATGTTGATGAATGTACTGATAATACTGAACGTGTGAAAGTACTCAATGTAAGTCAGAATTAAATATCACTAATTTCTGTTGTATCTTGATGCTTAGTAAGAAAGGACTGTAATTGTCTATTTGTCACACTTTTTATGCATTTTTAATTATTATTAAATGGTATGTATTAATGCAAACCCAATTTTAATAAAAATGTTGGTGGTGCTTGCCCCTGCAAAATTCCTTGTCACAGTGCTGTAGTGATGTTGATGGTTGCTAGGGTGTTGTGAATGGTTGCTAGGTGTTTGCCTGGGTCAGAGTTTAATATACATAAGCTCCAGGAGTTTGTTCAAATACAGAAAAAGTTATTATGTACACACAGGCAAAAATAATAATAATAATAATAATTTTAAGTGTTGGTCTTGATGGTCTTGGGGATATCATATTACAAAAATATTTATTTAAGAGACTGAAATTTTCTGGGAAATGCAGGCATTTAGAGGCATTCTTTGGTCCATAAAAGAAAGCTTGTTTCAATCCTGGCCACAAACTGAGCCAAAACTGAGAAAAATGGGACAATCACATATGACGCTGTCCTTAAACCATCACCACCACCACCACCACCACCATATATTTACTTCCAGTACAACAGCAGCATTCATCCTCATGATGTTTCCAGTGAAGAAAAGGGGGCCAGATGAAGCTGGGAAGGCAATAGAAAGCCTCTCTTTGTGCTCCCTAATGCATAAACATCCCCATGCTTTAATTTAACAAGACATGGGCAAGACACCATTTGCATGAGGGCCTGTAACAAGATGGTTTACAGCGGAAAGCGACAGACTTGTGTGTCCTGTTCATTGCACCCAAATAAGGAATGGTCCATTGGTTTGTACGCTAATATAGTTATTGTTATATTTTTTTTATAGCTATCATTCTTGGTGTGAATATACATGGACTCTATTGTGAGGTTAATACAGTAGCACATACTGGTCGAACAGGATGTCATGGTGGTCGAACAGGATGAATAACCTGAAAGAGGAATCTAAACCAGGGTTGCAACTACAGTTCCTTAATGTGTTATGACTTTTGAATGTAGTGTGCAGTAAAGAAGTCAGTGGCCTCGCAGATCTTGCAGTGGCATTTTATCTTGTCTGCAAAATTTATGCATTTGTTTTATTTCATGTTGTATGGTAGAGCACCGTCCTTTTAGAAGAAAAGAAGAAAAGTGGCTGTGTTTGCAGCTCTACTGTTGCCTAACTAATTGGGGAAATATCATATGTCAAAAACTGCTTGCCAAACTCACATTTAAATATTTCAAATCCGGAACAAAACCTGACATGAAAGACGCTGGGGTGTATTTTTAGCAATAGCCAAAAAAACATTGTATGGGTCAAAATTATCCATTTTCATTAGGATATTAAGTAAAGAAAATATAAAGATAAGTGAAGATATTTTGTAAATTTCCTATTTCCTGCATTGCTAAGAATTCATTTGCACAACTTCAAAGGTGATTTTCTTAGTATTTAGATTTTTTTGCACCCTCAGATTCCAGATTTTCAAATAGTTGTATCTCGGCCAAATATTGTCCAATCCTAATAAACCATACATCAATGGAAAAATTTTCTATTCTTATCTCAATTTTAAAATATATTCCATTTAAAGTGCACTTCACTAAAACCCGCCCTTTACACGCCTCTCAGGAACAACGTCACGCAACCCCATTATTTCACCAACAAAGAGAAGTTATCAGAAAAATAATAAGAAATAAGTCACTGCTTTGTTAAATATTTAAATCCAAAAGCATTGATGTTTTACTATAATAAGTGATACATTGATCATAATAAATTAATTTATCAGGATTGAAAATTAGTCACACAGAATTAAAGTGTTATGAACATAGTCTGCGTTTCAGTCAAGTCTTGTTTCTGTTTATTTGAAGTCACAATAGCCTATATACATCACATTTTGAAAGAATTATAATTTCTATATTTTTATAAAAGCTCCCGAACAAAAACAATTATTATATTTTTATGACCTAGCTAGGCCTAGGCTACGTGGAGCTAAACTCGAGACATAACGAGACTTATGACAGATAAAATATGTTACAAAATTAGTACACAATTGTGATAGAGATTAAGAGCTGACATCTGATTTCTTCAAGTAGTCGCATTTACCATGTTTACTATGGTGATGTTAATGCCTAGCGTGCATATTGCATCGCTTATAAATATTTCTGCCTTGTTTAGTGATTATAATCCACATCGGATCAAGTTATTTCAAACACTCGCTGCTGACTGAAAGTGAGTTTTGAGCTCAATTTATTTAAAAAAGTATTTAATGCTGGTGTTATAGCTGTTAGCTTTCTGAAATGATCCGCGGCTGACGACTCCAGACGTGGAGAAACTCCGCCTTTGTTCATAACCACTCCTCTAGCCCCAGCTGGCCCGCTTTGGCCAAGGTTTTCGTCGGGCCAAAAAACCCGGGACATTGGCGCCGAGGAAGCACCAACGTGGCACAATCAAGCACCAGAAGTAACAGTGGAATTGCGACTGGCCGTGGCACGCACTAGCACGCCCGGTTTTGGCCCTACAGTGGAAATGCGGCTAATGACTCCCAAGCGATTTCTTTAACGATTGATTTTTCAAACTCCTCCTTTGTGTGACGCTAAACTGTGGTGATTGGTCTGATGACCCAGTCTGTCATGATTGGTCTACTGTGTGTAGTGCAGGTCAATAACAGAACGCCCATCAACCATTACTTGCCCACAGCTTGGTGGTATATACCCAAACAGCCATGTTATATGTGTTAGCCCAATGCAGAAACGTGTTGATAAAGCACTGCAGTTTGTACATGAACGTATTACTGTATTCTTTATCAGAACTACAAGTAATAACAATGACAAGCATTCACTATTCATCCATACATTTCTAGACAATTGCGAGTGAACAGATATTGCTACAGATATATACGTACAAGCTGCGCGGAGCGAACTAAAAACGTATTTTGCATGCTACAGTAGGCTTCAGAGTACATGACGACGAGTTTTTAAAAGAATTACTCCACTTTCAGAATAAAAATATCCTGATAATTTACTCACCCCCATGTCATCCAAGATGTTCATGTCTCCCTTTCTTCAGTCGCAAATAATTTATCAGTCACAACTTATATAACGAAACGATTGGTAATTTTCTTAAAAAAATAAATACAGATTATACACTTTTTGCAAGTCTTGTTCAGCTCTGCGATGCGCATGCATACTCTGTGTACAACGGTTCAAGACAGGGTATGTCTTAAACCTCCCAACACTTTTCTCCTCCAACTTCAAAATCGTCCTACATTGTTGTTTAAAAGTTTTTTTTTTTTTTTGGAAAGACTGTTTGACCATCCTTGCATGTTCACTTTGTAAACACTGGGTCGGTGCTTCTGCAGCGATTTCGGATGATTTTGAAGTTGGTGGAGAAAATGAGTTTTTCGACGTACCCTAACGGATTTCCCCTCACAGTGCAGAGCACAGCGTCTTCTCCACAGGAATCCACTACGGTGTTTGAGGGAAGGGAGGTTCAAGTTTTCCCGGGTCTGCGCACACAACAAGTGGGCGGGCATAAATATGCTAATGTTTCAGTTTGACGTCACCTTGAAAAAGCTAAAGATTCGTTTTAAAAACGACTCGTTTTCATGACTCAGTCAGAAAAAAACATTATACATGGTGCACTTTTAGATTTCAAACTTTGCTGGATGTTTTCATTCACTTCCATAATAGCGCCACTTTAAGACTGGTTTTGTGGTCACATATTTCAGGTTGGTATAAAGCCAGTCCACGTGAATAGTCACAAGTGTGCATTTCAGAACATTGACTGTTTGGGCTGCATCTATGCAGGTTTAGTGATGCAATGACTTTACCAATTGGCTATTAAGAAAACTGGACACACTGAACCTTGTGTAGTGGTTTCTCCCATACTTACTAATATGAGTGAATGGTACAGCATAGGTTAATGCGAGCGAAATTCAAAATGAACCCTGTTTACTTCCTCAATACACATTCCTCATCTGATTGTGAATGATTTATTGGTGCATGTCTTTAAAAAAAATTTAAATAATGTAATACTTTAATGTTTTCTTTTCTGTTGACGTCCTCGCACAGGGAGATAGTATTAGCTAATAGAGACTGCATACTTGCATTAGCTTTGAAGACTTGTTTTCAGTCTGGCTTCATTATGGTATGTAGCATTCAAGATCGAGTCAGTTCCCGTCCTTAATTGTATTTTCTTGTTGCATATCCTGCTTCACATGAAAGTACATTACGGAAACAAAAGAGGAATTCTGAAATGGAATTCACATTAACATTTTACAGTAACTTAACATCAAAATCTTTTGCTCTGCCTCTGAAAATACTTTACTTTTTGCATGACATCACCAGGTTCTCTTATTTTATTGTCCTCTTATTTTTTTTGTCCTTTTCCTCCAAAAACCTGCCAAAGAATGTTTCTGTGATCCAGACGTTTTCTGATGGATAAACCCATGTCCCATATCTTTATTGGTTATGGAAGTACAATGACTTGCAAAGTCATTTCATGTTGACTTGATGCTGGTACTACAAACTGTATTAATTAATATATCTGTGTCATTATTTTAGTGGTTATGGACATGTCTGTAGTCCTTTGTTTTTTCTAATTCTTTTCCAAAAGACCTTGTTAATTTTTATGAGAGCAGACTGTATCACTAGTCCAACTTTTGCAGTAAAATATAGCTTACTGAAATGTTGTTCTTGTTGTTTTGGAAAGTTTGTTTTTCTTCTACAACGTGGGAACCAAGATCATTTTCATGTAGTTATTTTAAAACAGATCACTGTGTTGCACATGAAAAAAAAAATTCAGCCATTTTTAGATCTGTACTTTTCAAGGTCAGCTGTCATTGTCTACAGATACGTGCATGCCTTACCGTATTTGCCAAAGCTGTTTTTCAGGAAACATTTCTTGGTTGAGGTGAACAAAAAAGCTTCCTCATAGCAGGTTGAATATTAATCATCCAAACAAGCTGGTTATTTATCTGTTCTGCATTAGACACAGAGGAACTTGTGGTTATTTTTAGTCTTTGTTTCAAGTTTAAGTCACTTTTAGTTTCAAGGCCACTTTTATACCAGCCCTGACTGATATCAGGAGCACAAAAAAAACAGACCTCTTGCATTTCACTTCTGCATAAAGAGTGTATTTACCAGAACACTGTTAGTACTGCATGTTCTTGCCACTCAACTGAAGTTTGCACACAGTATGGCTTATAAGCAATTAGATAAAACAAACTGCTTTCGAAACTGCTACCATCCCAATTATACCCATACTTTTTTTCTGTCCTTCAGCCGTTGCTAGCCATATTCCTAATGAGCAAGATCATCGCAGTGAGAAGTTGAGTCATGGTTGTAGATACAGCAAAAAGAGCGTTACTGGAGTAAATGGAAGAGTTTCAGGCCGACGGATTCCACCCCATCTCAAACCACAAGGTATGGATAAATGCCCACCGTATGCACAGACACACAAGTCCTTCCAAAATTCCACAGAATACATGCTAAAGAAGTAGCAGAAATACATGCAAACTCATCTATGGGGGTATATTGACATTAATGCTTCTGTGGAGAACCTTTAATATCCCTGGAACCTTACCATTGCACAAAAGGTTCTTTATAATGGAAAATAATGTTCTTTAGATTATTAAAATGTTCTTCACACTTAGAAATAAAAAGTTCTTTTAAGAATTGTTCACTTTGAGGAACCCCAAATGGTTCATCTATGGCATCATTGTTAAAGCTCTTTCTGAAACCTTTTTTTAAACACATCTTTCCCTTTATAACAGGCCCTGGACACTGAATGTTACCATAAACAGGATTCAAATCAGCGTGGCTACTGATTAATGTTGAAATAACAGTGCTGTACAACACCCTCATAGCGCCCCTGAACCTGTGTTCGATCACTAAGCAGATTCTCTGTCGTGTTTGAAAAGTGTGAATGATTTCCTAGTGATAAGAGTCACAGTTAAACCTCTGTTAATTCAAAAAAAAAAAGAAAAAAAGTCAGTTCTATAGGTGGTTACAGACGCTAAAGTTCTACATTGTCATCGCTCTGCAAATTTGCTGAAAAGTATTCAGGGCATCTGCTGCGGATATGATTAACAGAAAGGCATCAAGTTCCTCTTTTATAAAACTCATGTAAAATGAAAAGCAAAAAGCCCAGTGACATAAACCTCAAAGACCACATTTAGTGAATTAGATATGTATGAAATGTATCCACCCTATCAAACTGACTTAGATCAGCTGTCACTCTTTGGCTTTCAGATACACTTCATCTCACCTTTCCGAGTATTTCAGGTTCCATCGCTATATACTAAAGCTACACTGCCACCTTGTGGTGACCATAGGTGTCCAGTCCTTCTCTTGGAGGGCCAATATCCTGTAGAGTTTAGCTCCAAAACACACTTTCTTGAAGGTTCCTAGTGAGTCTGAAGACCTTGATTAGCTCAGGTGTGTTTCATTGGGTTTGGAGCTAAACTCTGCAGGGCAGTGGCCCTCCCTTCTGCAATAACCCAAGTGCTTCCTTAAAACAACTTAGGGAATTTCCCACGTTTATGTTCTGTTTCGGCACTTTGTATTACACTTCCTTAAATGCGATTAAAGGTGTAGTGAAAGCTCTGGGGCTGGTTTGCCCTTAAAGGTACAATTTGTAAGATAATTGCAGTAAAATATCCAAAAACCACTAGGCTAATGTTATATATTTTTTCCAGCGGATTACTAACAATATCTCTAATGTTTTCAACTATTTGTAAATCATGAGAAAATTCCCATTCTAAACAGTGACACGGGGCAGTGCAGTCGCCTGTCAATGATGTTAGTTGCCCTTTGTGACCGCCTTTACTGACGTAGAAACCACATGATAACAGTGTCATGGACAAATGCGGAAGTGGCTTCGTGACAAATTTCAACTAGAAAGAGATGCCGATCACGCTATTATAACGATCAACAAGCTTAATATTCTCTAGACCCGCGCGAGGACGCGTCTGATCCATAGTCTGGTCTCGTCTTTGCATTGACTTTGTATGTAATCTACTTGCGCAAATCATTGAACTCGCGTTAAATCCATGATTTATCTTTCCGTCTAATTGATGGCCGTCAGCGGTTGGGTAGAAGACAACAAATCCCATCATTCCATGCTCCTTCTTAGCGTCATCAAACCACGCGATTGTTATTGTTTTGATAGTGCGCCCTCTAGTGGCAGGTCCTACAACCTGTACCTTTAAGCAAGACATGTAACTAATCCAGGGCACTCGTTCCTGTAAATTCATGCTGCTTATGGCGTGGAGATTGTGGAACCTGATTCCACTCACACTGGTCATGTAATGGTAATCTTGGATCGTGTATAATAAGTAAATATTGGTTTGTTACATTAGCATAGTAAACATAATCTGTGTCCCCTTTTTGTTTTCCTGCAGTGCCTCCTAAGCCACCACACCTTCAGAGTACGGTGACGGAAGTCTCCTTTCCTCTGGCTGCTGGAACGTCACCCATCGATCCCAGCATGGAGGGGGGAGGAGTAGGAGGAGCAAAAGGGAGGGGCCTAGTGTCCAACCTCATCAGTCACTTTGAGGAGAACAGGTACACTTGGGATCAATATCTCCCTCTCTTTCCTCTGTTCGCTGATATGTATATACTGACATAGTCTGACATAAGTTTACTGTTTCTTTCATCTTGTTTGCTTTTGGTCGCTTCGGACAAACACGTCTGGCTGTTATATGATCAGACATATTTCATATGTCTCATATATTCATATATCCTGCCATTACTGTAGCTTACAGTTTGAGGAAGTTTGATTATAGTGTTTTCTCATTAGTACACTACTCTTCAAAAGTTTAAGTCAGTAAAATGTTTTTGAAAGATGTCTCACCAATGCTGCATTTATTGAATAAAAAAAACAGTAAAAACAGAAATATTATTGCAATTAAAAGTTACTGTTTTTGTGTATTTAACCCTATCAAGTCGATTAACGCGGATACGCGTTTTGAGTCATTTTCTCCTGATAACCCCGAAAAGAACTTAAATTACACTTTCAGTTTTAATCGTACAGATAAGAGCAATACATCAATCGAATCTGTAACGGGTCTACTTTTTTTTGGATAAAAAGTACCCTTTGTACCCTTGAAGCGGTCTTCCGCGAAGCCCGCATAGAAGCAGGCTCCACGCACTTCAACTACCCAGGAATCCTTGCGAAAGACCAATCAGACAACAGATGGGAGGATATTTCGCTCACGGACTGTAAACATGGCTGAGAAGAGAATATTTAAGTGTAAAAGTATTAATGTTTTTTATGACATAGGCGTACATTTTACCAGTTGTTACTTACAGTTATACAAACATTATCGACCAGTTGATATCTCAAACATAATAATAGCGCGTTAAATAATACGATCGCATTATGATTCATTACATAAATAGAACCGAATGTCATGGCTTTATGAGTCATATAAACGTAGTATGAATATTGAAACCTATACATTTTTCTTAAACTCATTTTAATTTTGTGTTAAAATTTAACATTATGTATTATTATGTACAAATGTATTTATCATTTAAATAACCATGACATCTATTCTAATGCCCAGGTGGCATTTACAATTATAGAACTGTAAAAGCAGGCCCTAACCCTAAACAACAACAACAATCGGCAGCATATCGACCTGCAGCTCCAACAACAACAACCAGACCTTCTTCCTGTTTCCGGCGTGATGATCGAGTCTGTCCCAAAATACCTCTCAATGCACCCTCGCGGACTCGCGCTAAGGGCCCTATAGGTCTGCACTACATGACGTCACCGAAGTGTGGACTCTGAGCAAGTCCACAAGTCCGGAGTGTGCCATTTGGGACAGGGCCAGCAGCGAGACTGTTCAAGTTTTTTTATTTTACTGTTTGCTTCGCAATGAGAGGAATAACACATAATTCACCCCAAAAAGATGTGATGTGGTTGAGGATTTGAGAAATGGATTTCCTCAGAAAAAAAGAATGAAGCACTTTATTCAGCAGAGATCATAAACATGAGTAGGTCTCTGTTTATTTATTTATATACGTGTACTATTTTTCACATAACGTGTAAACGTTTTACTAGTTAGACTTTTTCCAAACTATAATTCCTGACTAAATGTATAATCAAGTGAAACATTATGAAGTTTCAATAACAATATACAACACTATACCCTTCGAAAGCTTGAGGTAAATAATATAAATGTAACAAATAGATAACTGTAACAAATGTAAAAACAATGCTTTTCTTTCCATTTATTCCCCCTAAAAACCCAGAAAAATATTCTCAGCTCTTTTCAACATTAATAATAATGATGATAATAATAACAACGAACGTTTTTTTTTTTTTGTAGAAAATAAGATTGTTAAAAGGATTTCTGAAGGATTGTGTGACTGGAGTAAGCATGCCAAACAATTTGTTTGAAAGTCAGCTTTGATTGTTTCTAATAAACTGTTTAACTGCTCCCCCAAGTGGATATTAAATTATGTTGTGGGATAATTAAATATATTCTTAATAAACTACAAACATAAAATGATATAGATTTATTTTGTCCTCACATTCTCTCTTGTAACTCCTCACTCTCAGTGACACACAGCTGACCTAAAGGCTCATTATGCAGCTCATTATGCGGCCCTTTGTCTTCTCAGGTGTAAATCACAATGATATTCATGGTAGTTGACGCCTACTCGCATATGACTTTTACCAACAAAAAGTGTCTTAGAAAATTTAAATCAATATATTGTTTTCTGTGAGTGAGTAAACAAGATGATTTTCACATAATTTAGAAAGAGAAATTCTAGGCTACAAGCTCCAGTTCTCAAAAATCCCGGGAACCATTGTTCTTTATGTGTTTTTTTGCCTTATTCAAGCGTTTTAACATTTTTAGTTTTTCACTAACCACGCATAATATTTTTTTTGTCAAAAACACAATCATGTACATACATGCATTTCACATATTATTACAGCCCAGTTTGTGCTGATTACAGTGAGATTAGTCTTTACCCATTTAGATATTTATAAGAAACTGAAAAAAGCACAAATGTCAAGGCATGACAAAACTTCTCCAGAGGGTTAAAAAGAATGTATTTTTGTGATGCGAAGCTGAATTTTGAGCAGCCATTACTCCAGTCTTCTTTGATGCTCAAGAAACATTGCTTATTATCAATGTTAAAAACATTTGTTTGGAAACCGTGATACATTTTTCACAGCTTTCTTGAATAGAAAGTTCAGAAGAACAGCATTTATGACAGCAAATCTTTTGCAACATTAGAAATGTCTTTACTGCCACTTTTGATCAATTTAGTGCATCCCAAGTATATAAAAGTAAGTATATATATATAAATATATATATATGCATATATATATACAATTATTCATTTGTGTACTGTTTGTACAAAATATAGAGGGAAATATTTTGAAATCAGAGTAAGCTGTGTAACATGTTTAAAGTACTGTAAAGAAATGTCTTCCCTGACATTACACAAGAAGATCAAAAAGCAGAAGCTGGTTTTACTCTAACGTTCTGTTCAGAGTTTCTCAAGTATTGTGAAAAGAACTGGTTTTGTATGAGACATTTAGTGTTGTATGTGATGAAACTTTAACATAGAAGGTAAGGCTGATTTATCAATTTATTTCTAGCCATCCTTTCTTCACTGTTAGCTCGGGTACAACTTTTTTGAAAGTGCTTAAAGTGCATTTCAACAAAGTGCAATGATTTAGACTTTTTCCCTGGCTCATGCCTTACTCTACAGTATGTTTTACTTTTACTGCTGCCAACAGAGCTAGCTGTTCAGTCATTTGTAGGACAACCTGAAGGCTAATTCACCAAGGCCTCCCTCTGGAATTTCTAATGGGTTTTAAGAGTAAAATAAGATCTGTGGTTCCCATTATTTGAAGAGACTTTCACATTGCATTCTAAAACATAAATTACACACTGTCCTGAATTTTGAAATTATTGAATGATTTAAAAAACATAGGTTGATAACAAGTTGCTAAATATCCAGTGCCTGAAATTTGAGGTGTGACTGTATGTAATTGTTCTGTAGCAAAACAATTGTGAAAGTCTCTTCAAGTAACATGCAATTCCCAATATACTATATTATTGGCAAAATTATTTTAATGTGAATGCATTTAATTATTTATTAAACAATGGTGTCTTATATCACATTGCTTTTGCTGCTGTTTAATGAAACAAGCCTCTTGAGACAGTGGATTACTGTTTTTACTATGGTTACATGGATTTAAACACTAATAACTCCCCTTAACCATTCATTGCAAAGCATTTTTTTTTTTGCATAATACTCATTAACTTCATCTGCTATAAGTCTGTAGCTCAGCATCAGTGTAGTTCACATGAAATCATATGGCCACTGTAACAAAATAGACTGACCATTAACCTCAGTTCCGCTCAAATAAACCCCTGCGAGCCCTTATCATGTTTTGCCTGCTGGTCTAGTGCCATTGTGTTGTGTGTGGGTCAGAATCTGTGCAGGAATTCATCCTGTAAGCTATGGAGCAAAGGGAGAGTGCACGGGTTGATGGAGTAAACCGGGGTCTGATAACTCCTGCAGCTGTCTGGCCTGGGCTGACCGAAGACCCATGACCTCAGACAACTGCACGGGGTTGGTTTACAACCTCCTGGGAAAAAAACAATGAAATCCATACCGCCCTACTTGTGTGGTTTAACTCGATAAATTAATTTTGTTTTCCAGATATGCCTTTTTGTGATTGCAGTTCATCATACCAGATTACAAAGACTTACCTTTTGTTCTTTGCGCAGGACAGATTTGAAATGTTTTGAGTCATGCACTGAACAAAATATTAGATAGCACATATTAATCCATCTCAGTGGTCCAGAGCTCAACAGCTTATTAATAGAAGTGTATAATCTGGAGTGTTCACTGTGGTGCTCTGTACCCTCAGATCCACATCTCCATTTTCTATCTCACAGGAAACGCTATCTGATCTAGAGGGCAGGTGGGCCATAGACAGGGAAACAGCTGGAGGTGCAGGATATCTGTGTGTGTGTGTGTGTGTGTGTGTGTGTGTGTGTGTGTGTGTGTGTGTGTGTGTGTGTGTGTGTGTGTGTGTGTGTGTGTGTGTGTGTGTGTGCATGAACCACAAAGCTTTATATTTTGGCTTAATTTTGTTCTTTTATGCACGCTCGTGTAAAGTCATGAATGGGTTATGTTTTTACAGTTTACTTATGTGGTTTTGATGATTATGCACAATATATCAGTGATGCACAATATATCAGTGACCATATCACCGATATTAGAATTTTATCATCATAAGAAGCAAATATTATCAAGATTAATTTTTTCCCCAAATTTTTTCTATATCATATTTTATATAATATTTATTCAACTATTGTACATTGTAATAGTCTAATGCCTGATTTTACATGTAAAATGCTTATACAGAAACAATAAGGTAAAACCGGCCAAGTCAAAATATTAATTCAGTTATATGATATAAAATATTTATTTTATTTATATGATATAAAAATATTTATTATTGGTATTGTCACAATTTCTATTTTGTGCATCTCTATTATTTATTGTTCATCAGTCAAAAAAAGAAAAAGTGTTCTTATTACACGGCACTCTGGAATGAATCAATTTTGATTGGTCAATCGATATACGTGACACGCTCTATCATTTTGAGCCAGAATTCAAAACGAGGCATTTGTTACATTAATAGTTAATTAGATTAGTTAACATGAACTAACAATTAAAATCTCAAGCATTTCTTATTCTTAATGTTAATTTGGACATTTACTAATAGATTAATACATTTAAAAGCTGTATTTTTGCATAAAACCTAATATATAAAATATTTACAAAGTGGCTCAACTTGATGTCTCATAGTAAAATCATTTAAACTAAAATAATATTTCATGTCCATTTATTTATTTATTTATTCAATAAGCAGCCGTGTAATAAGTGGGTTCCTGTCCAGTCATCTGGTCATTATCACAAAATAAACCCCTTCTGGGTGATAAAAGTATGACCAGACTGTCTGGAAGGACTGTATATGAGCTCTTATATATTTTATAGTTTGCTCCCACTGTTCCTGAAAGACCGTCTCACTCTCTTGAGTGTGTAAATGTGTGTTCCTGCATGTTGGCATGTATTGTAAAGTAGGGCAGCCTTGTCTCATGGGACACTGCAGCCGCATTCTACCTCTCCTCACCCTCCCTGTTCCTCCCATCCTCCTCTTTTCCTCCACTCTTCCCATGACCAGCACATTTACACGTCCCCTGCAAGCACACACATCACCGCCCCACAAGACACAGGAAGTTTGTTCAACACTTCTTTTAATAGCTTCACATTTACACAAACGACACATCCTTCTCTGCATCTTTCCGTTCACCAACTCTGTTAGTGGTAAAAGTTATTTTTTGGAGTTCTCTGACTCTAAAGAAGGTGACCTTCCTCTACTCTGTCTGTCTCTCTCTCTTGCTCACAGTCACACAGACAGTCGGAGGGAGGGCGCTCCTCTGAAGCAGGTCAGCAGATCTCCCAACTGCAGCCCGGCTCGCAAAAACTACCAGAGACAGACGGAGCAGCCCACAGACTCCAGCTCTGCTGCGAACAGCCCAGATCATGCTCTCAAACCCCCCAATGGGGTTCTAAACCAAAAGAACAAAGAACAGGACTTTAATCAGGACATGGATGAAATTACACATGACACAGCTCCGGTTGAGAGGATAGACAGCCAGGGACTGCTGAATGGAGATGACGGCGATGGGGCTAAGAAGGAAATTATGGAAGAGGACTGTGTAGACCCGCCTCACGCTCACACAGAACAGGCCGAGGAGGAGAGGAAAGAGCCAGAGCAGCATGACGTTGTGATGAACAGCATCCCAGAGCAGAAGGTAAGATGTGAAAGGAAATTTTGTTGTATTCTGCAAAGATCCGCTCCGATGTTGTCTGTCTGTGTGAGTGTGAGTGTATTAATGGAGTCGGAAGTGACACTGGCACACAGTTATTTGACACCTCAATGTGCTGTCTCATGTGCCAGATTTACATGCTGACGTTCACATTAGAGCCTGTTTTTTTTTTGTTTTCTTGAACCTTTAGACTTACGACCAGGCCTTCATTTCCTCTGAAGAAAACATTGCACATGGATTAACACTTTCAGTTTTGTTTTTTAAATCTCATAGATATTGAATATGTAGACTTGCGTCAGATGACAAAATCTGCCATTATGGTACACTTATGCACTCAAGCGCTTTTTTATATTGTGAGTATATTCACGGCTAAAGGGTGAAAATAGCTGCTATATACTGTATTGCCAGTATGAATGAAATCTATATTTTTTTCAAGAAAATTAATTGTATTTAATGGCATCCTTCCACCAGATCTGGGGTTCGCAAACTTTTGGGCATGAAGTGCTATTTTACATTTTTCCGGGTAACCACTGTGTCCACCCACCAGCTCAGAATCTTAATGCAGAATCTTAAATATTTCAGAAGCATATTTTCATAAATAGTTTTTTTTACTTAAAAAAAAAATAGCTTATTCTAATGTTTAAATGACACTTTAAAAAACAGATTTTCAGTGTAGACACCAGTGTATGTCAATGTTGTCATTCACACACATGGTATATACCGACTGCAAAATAACCATCATTTATAGCAGTAATTTATTTATTGCTATGAGCAACAAAAATGCAGAATAAACTATAAGCTGTCATGCCGCCAATTGCGTAGTTTGACTGAAGCTAAACAGACTTTACCACAAGCAGCACCTTGTATGCCCACTTGTGCAGCGTTTGCGCGAAAGGTTTGCAGAAGCCGTGCACATCTGTAGACTAGCGTAGGTTAATTCTCACACATAGTATTTATGGCTCCTAACAGACTTTGTGTCTATGAGGAATGAATACTTCAAAATGTACATGGGAATGCAGTTGTTCCTATTGCTTGTGTGCCAGTGATTACATGTTTCGATGTTGCTGACCCCTGCACTAGATGATATAGACAATCAAAAGTTGATTAGTCAGTCTCTTGACTGAAATGTATGATATGGTTTTAAAAAGTTTAAAAATTTAGTCATGTAATCAGTAAATTGATAAATAAATGAAATAACTTGTTTGGAATGGATGCGTTGAACTGGATAGTTATAGAAATACAATCAGCAAGGGTCCAGCATGTGTACTCTTTAAGTGTCATTTTTAAAGCATCCCAGCATGCACCTCCTGAAGTTGGTTAAGAAAATGTTTCAAGGCTGGAATCTAGAAATAGAATACAGTCAAGTTTCAGAATTGTTTAACATTTTAGGTCACTAAATAGTTCCCATATTTCCATTGTTAGTTATGGTTTTATTAACTTGTTTTATTAACGATTTTAAAACTATTTTTGGTCTATACATAATTAGCTTGATTCTATTTGTGTTGTATCATAGTTTAGCTATTATTATTATTATCATTATCATAATAGTATTATCGTTGGTCACCACATAACAAAAAGTGGACAGAATAGAAGTGGAATTATTTTGTAGTTTTAATTATTTTAAAGATTAATTACATTTTGAAAATTTTGAATTAGAATGTTTTATTGTTTTACATATGTATTTTATTATGGTTAATATTGTTTGTACATAATACTACGTAACTGACTTACCTCCATCTGTGTTTTTTCATAGCTTTATTTTTTTTATGTCAATTATGATATTTTAATGTTTTTGATTATTTATTTATCATAAATAATATCATTTTGGTGAGCATTTTTGGTCAGTATGTAATTTATTTTATTTATTTATTTACATACTTCCATTTGAGTTATTTTATAGTTTTAATTATTTTAATGGTATTACATTTATATTAACTTAAAATGTTAATAAAATGTAAGGACCGATTTTCTGTGAATGTGAAAACGCTTGAAGCTTCAAGTACACAGACCATCCATCCTCTGTCCACACCACTCCCTCTTTGATTAGCTTAACTTGTTTCCTTTTTCAGCCCTCCTTTCTTTTCCTGTCCTCTGAATTACGTTTCAACAATGAGCTTCTTTTGAATTGCACTCAGCTGTGCCAAAGGCTGGATGTATTGGAAGTTAGCCTGGTTTCTTTCATCAGCTAAGATTTAGAGGGTGTCTGAAATAGTGGATTCTGATAAGAAGAGATAGACGTGATGTGTCTTCAAATTGCTGACAGGCAGATAGTGTACATCAGGAAGTGTACATGTGGGCAGTGTACATCAGGAAGTTCCTTTAAGAGACCTTAGCGTGTACAGCGAGTGCATGCCAGTGGATGTTCAGTTGTGTATGGGTGTGATAGAGAGAAAGAAGGGGAAAAATGTTATGGGGAGGTGAGGAATGTAGGTGGAGTGGGAGTCAGCCTCTGAATTGGCTTTGCCCTTGACCCTTAGGTTCAGATCTCTGTTTCCCTTCAGCCATGTGAACTGCTGTGCTGAGCTGGGTGTCACGCCAAAGACACATCTGCAGTGTTAGTTCCCTCTCAGCAAAATCCAACAAACATATCTTGTATAATTTAAGTTAACACAAGCCCAAAGCTCAGAATTTTAGACAATCTGAATTATTTATAATGCCTCAAGAAGAGCTGCCAAGGACAGAAAAGTTTAAAAACAAACTTTTGTTAATTAAAATGTGAACTTGGTCTACTTTTAATTGTAAAGGGTGAATATAGAATATATCTGTGTGTGTGTGTGTGTGTGTGTGTGTGTGTGTGTGTGTGTGTGTGTGTGTGTGTGTGTGTGTGTGTGTGTGTGTGTGTGTGTGTGTGTGTGTGTGTGTGTGTGGAAAAAAAGTTCTATTTTGCTAAGAAATCATTATTTTCATTGTCATTTATGCAATTTGAACAAAATTGATCATACTACTATTCTTTTATTTATAAATATTTGATATATTTTATATTCTATGTTTAATGCGATATTATTAACCATTATAGGTCTTTGAAACATTATCATTTTCATGAAACATCAGGCCAAAGAAACAGAAAAAGGATAAAAAAAAATCTGTTGATTTGCATCGGATGAGGTGTTCATATTCAACTACTTTTGTTTAGGAAACCAATGAGCAGAAACTCTACAAGATAGTAAATGAACTTCTGCAGACAGAGAAGGCTTATGTTGCACGACTCAACTTGCTAGATAAGGTAAGAGCTCATTTGGGTATTCAAACATTTTTTGCTTTTTTCATAGACTCTGACCAAACTCCTGCGAGACCCTGAGCGGGAAACCAGTACTGTTAAGTTAAAGATAGTAGATCATACATAATCTCGTTCTGGCTCTGCAGGTGTTTTATGCCAAGCTGATAGAAGAAGCCAGAAAAGATACGTTCCCTGTGGATGTGGTGAAAAACATCTTTTCCAACATCTCTTCCATTCATACCTTCCACAGCCAGTTCCTTTTGCCTGACCTGGAAAAACGCATGGGAGAATGGTAAGACATTCCCACTCTCTCTTCGCAGATATCGGTTTTGGTTTATTCAGTAGGAATATGGTCTTAATGCTCTGAGATTTGTTTCTCTAGGACGGAAACACCTCGCATTGGGGACATCCTACAGAAACTCACTCCCTTTCTAAAGATGTACGCTGAATATGTGAAGAACTTTGATCATGCCATGGATCTCCTGAAGCAGTGGACAGATCGATCACCTCCGTTTAAAGCCATCATTCTGGAAATCCAGGTGATCATTGATGTATTAAGTATTAAACTGCAGTTTATTACTTTCGATACTACGACAGATCATTTCAAAAAAGCGAAATTACAGCTGATTTAATCAGTCTGGCAGATATTGCTTTACTCTCTCTGGATATATCTTTTTGTTTTAGCCTTCATATGTGTATGTTTGTGTGCTTAGCGTCAGGAAGTATGTGGCAGTCTGTCCTTGCAGCACCACATGTTGGAGCCCGTTCAGAGAGTGCCACGGTACGAGATGCTGCTCAAAGACTATCTGAAGAAACTTCCTCAGGATCACATAGACCAGCGGGATGCCGAAAGTGAGTTCAGGAGCGAGCAGATTCCTAAACCAGAATTATAACATGACCATTTCTTAATGTAAAACCCTTGTCTTCGCAGAGTCATTAGAGATCATTGCCACGGCTGCCACTCATTCCAACACCGCCATTAGGAAAACAGTGAGTGTTTTTCCTCTGCTGTAGGACTGAAACTCTAGATTACGTCTAACAATCCTTTTTTAATAGAGTCGGTTCAGTCACTTACTCAATATCTCTGCCTCTTGTTTCAATAACATCTTCAAAAAATGTCGTTTTGTGGCCTTTCTGTTTATACTGTCTTCTGTCTCTCAGGAAAACCTTAAGAAATTGCTGGAGATTTATGAGATGCTGGGAGAGGAAGAGGACATTGTGAACGCCTCAAATGAGTTAATAAAGGAGGGTCATATTCTAAAACTGGCAGCCAGAAACACTTCAGCCATGGACAGATATCTCTTCCTGGTAAGGACAAGTAACTGTTGTCCATGCTGAGGATTTGTAACCATTGATGAGTTAATATGAGTATAGGAGCATTTGGCAATTTATTATCTTAAATCTCTATTAACGTCTTCCCACAGTTCAACAACATGCTGCTGTACTGCGTTCCCAAGTTCAGCTTGGTGGGACAGAAGTTTACGGTCCGCACACGTATCGGGATTGAAGGCATGAAGGTGATGGAGACATACAATGAGGATTATCCTCACACCTTTCAGGTTTCCGGAAAGGAACGGACACTGGAGCTGCAGGCCAGGTACAGAGCAGACCGTCTGTGCTTGCCATCTTTCTAGAAATCCTAATGCATACTGTATCTCATTCAATATAGGTTGTTTTTAATGGTTGCCTTAAGGTAAATGGTTTTAATTGTTGCCTTATTACAGCTCTGAACAGGATAAAGAAAGCTGGATAAAGGTAAAAATGCAATATCAGCTGTCACTTATGCTGATTATAATCAAGTCATTGCAAGTCCATTTTTAAAATTGGCTTCATTTGTGTTTAGGCATTCCAGAACACAATAGACATCTCCCTCCAGAAAAATGAGACCTTTAAGTCAGCATTCAAAGATGTGGAGGAAGTTACGGTCAGTATGTCTTCTCAGAAGTGTACTATTCACCTAAACTATGTTCTAAAAGAACAAAATGATTGAAATATTATTGAAATTAACAATTAAATGAAAATTACTTAAATCAATTAAATATTTATTGAAATATTATTGAAATGAATAACATTATAGACAATGAAATGGCATAAGACCGATATTAATTTTACATTTTTACATTTATTTTTCAGCTATTTTAGTTTTTAAATTATTTTAATTAACTCATTTAACAATTTAAATGTAAATTATTTGTATTTATTTATTTAGCCATTGCATTATGTCTCAATTCTAGAAATAAGTACTATGAATGATAATGCTACTGTTATTAGATGTTTCAGACTTATTGTATAAGTCAGAGGGTCATTTTTTGGTGTATATGTACTTATGTATGCATATAATACACACATTCCCAGGAGTATACAGTCATAGTATTCCAGATTTGTTTGTTTGTATTTGTTTTTATCATATCATGTCTATATTTCCGTGTAGGATCTTAAGATATCAGAGCTGGGTAAAAGAGCCCCTCGCTGGATCCGAGACAATGAGGTGACCATGTGCATGAAGTGCAAAGAAGCCTTTAACGCCATCACACGCAGGAGACATCACTGTCGGGCCTGCGGATACGTAAGCAGCAGCAAACCAAAAGCATTCGTTTTAAATCGCCTTTCATGCGCTGAAATGTCTGTTTCATTCAGGTGGTCTGCTGGAAGTGTTCAGACTACAAAACCACTCTGGAATATGACGGGAATAAGATGAGCAAGGTGTGCAAAGACTGTTTCTGCATCCTGACCGGCCATATAGACAGCGAGGAGAGGGAGGGCAAGAAGAAGGGCATTCTAGAGGTGAATTCAGGATCATGTGACCTGAGCTTAAAACTGCATTTTGTTATGTATCAATTACCACGCACTGTACTGTCAGAAAACAGGACATCATATAACCTTTATATATATATATACATATATACAGTTACGGAAGAAATTGCGACGTCCACGAACTGTTGTGGTGAATTCATCAGCGGTAAGATCGGTCGGTAACACTTTATAATAACCTGCAGTAACCAGTCATTAACAAACATTCAGTATTGCTTAACAGATCAGTGGTTGATGTATATTTATAAATATTTGAATGTTTCATTTTTAACAAATTTACATGAATTCATGATCTGTTAACTTAATATTATTAATAAGGCTTATTATAAAGTGTTATCACTGGTACTCTTTATTTTTGAATGTTCTGGTTTGGTAACACTTTAGAAGAGAGAGCAAAGCAACAAAGCTGATTATGCAAATCATTTTTAAAATACATTTGTGAAGTGATAGTTTTGCTTGTTCCCTGTTCTAAATTGTCACTTTGTGTATCATGGAAGCAAACTGACTCTTGATGAAATGCTCTTACTTATCATGATTACTGAAAAACTGAAACTTACACTGTTCTTTGGCTTTTTTTTTTTAATTCTTTGATTTACTCACTTTCAGTGAATGTCAGATTCATATTTCACCTCACAATTACAATAAAAAATAGTAAATTACATTTTGCATAAATTAAACGAAGCCTTGTTATTGAATCCATGTATTTTACTTTTTAGTTTTTGTCATTGTTATTTATCATTAACAGGATGATTGTCATTACAATATTATTTGGTTAGTTATTTGATTATTGAAATAAGGCAAATTAAGAGATACTTTCATGATTCATGCATACTTTACAATATTTACAATTTTTAACTATATAGCATGAATTAGGGCAATGCTTGGACCATAATTTTATTTTCACCATGTTTAAGCATATTATTCCCTCTTTTTTTCTTATTTTTGGAATGTGTCTGGATGGTTTGCTATTTAGTTTTTAATTTTATCTGAAAACTGGAGATGTAAATGAATCAGAAATAGTTTTAATTAGGACAAAACCTATATATACTGAAGAAACATTGTGTCTATATATATATATATATATATATATATATATATATATATATATATAGTCATGTATATCCTTAGGTTTCTTTGGAAAAATGATTTCTTTTCATGTTGAAGTGAAATATGACCCAGACACGCTTCATGAAATTCATGCTGTCATCTAATATGGGAGTGATGAAGCATTTATACTAGTGTGCTAAACTTCACTGCTTCTTCCTCACAGATTGAAGCTGCTCAGTTCTCGGGCAACAGTATCATGTGTGGCTTCCTGCAGTACTGCGAGAAGAACAAGCCATGGCAGAAAGTCTGGTGTATCATTCCTCAAAAAGAAGCTCTAGTTCTCTACTTGTACAGAGCACCTCAGGTCAGTGTGCTTGTTTCTCACTGAACTGTCTTATTTCTGTTCCTGCACAGCACTTCCGTTTACTAAACAAAGATTTACTGTCCTCACAGGATGTCAAGGCCCAGTCCTCGATTCCTCTGCTCGGCTACCAGGTGGAGGACAGCCCAAGACCCACCGACCCTCCCGCGAGCTTCAGAATCTCTCAGTCGAAATCAGTCCACAGCTTTGCAGCAGAGAGCGAGGAACTGAAACAGCGCTGGCTCAAAGTGATACGTATGGCAGTGACAGGAGAGGTACCAAAATCGCCTGAAGAACACCATTCTACGGAAATCCCCCAAGAGCCGAGCTCTAATGGCGTCTGAGCAAAGAGAGCAAACTCTTGTTGAAGATTTTAGTACTGACGTGGCAATGCTGTCGGTAAGAAGAGTGTTTACGCTCCCGCTTGCTGCGCCATCACTGCTGGTCCAGTTGTTCTAAAGATCCATTTGGATTCGAACACATCCAGAAAGCATATGGATATCAGCTTCATTCTTACCTGAGAGATTTGAAGTTCACAAAGGATGCAAACGGAGCACATGTGAACACATGGAGAAACAGACATGCTATTCCATCATCACACTATACTACAGCTGACGCAGCACTGTTTTTAGCCTAATGTAAAAATTGTACAATTCAGAACATTAACATGTTGTATGTATAGTATATTGAGGCAAAAATCCAGATGTGTCGACACCATTTAAAAAAAATAATAATAATTGATTTGTATATGCAGGACATTGGCGTTTTCCAAAAGACAAGATTGCAATTTACTGCAAATATAAATAGCATTCAGATGCAAAATGCTCCGCATGCAATAGAAGCTCCTTCATTATGGCAAGCAGACATGGTGTGTTGTCAACATTGTTGATCCTTGGTTGTGTTGCAGCGGTATACTGGTATATCATAGTATTAAAATCGTCTATTGCTTAAATGCAACTGGACTGAGAATCTCAACTGCACATGCGTGAAAGAGATGCGAGGCTGAATAGAGCTTCTCCAAACTTGTAGCACAATGACCTGTCTGATAAGAAACAAAGTCTTAAGCCTTCAAATTCTGTCAATTTTATCATGAAACCCAAATAAGAAATGCTGTTTTTGGCGCTCTTTTAATCGTTGTGTCTGCCTATGTAGTAAGCTGTAGTAGTGGAGCATGCGTTAAACCAGATAGCACACGTACGTCTGCACGACATCTTACAGACGTATTGCAGATGAGCAAACACTCTAAAAATACATCTTGCGGATGCAACTTTAAATGTAGACATCAAAATAGACATCTCAGTGATGTACATCATCTTCATCTTTACTACTATGAAATAAACGTGAATGAACATCAGAAGGTATGGTGAAAGATTTAGAAGACCTACTTGAAATGTATTAGACCTCATTTAATCGCCCAATCAGTGTTTTGACCACGAAAAGAAGTCACATTTACCTCAGGAAATTTTGATAGATAGCTAGAAGAAAGGAGCTTAACCTGTTAATAATAATTTATGTCTGTTTTTTATGAAAACTACATTATGTGCAATTTGAATGTTTGTATAAAAGTTTGTTTTGCGTGAGTAGCCTATTCATTTAGTCTCTGTCCTGAATTTTACTCTTTTATATGAATGTTTCAAATGAGAGGGTTCCCATGTTTAGCTTAAGTGCAGCTAAAATATATTCAAATATTGTATACCGAGACGCCAAAATATCATACCGTTGCAACCCTCCTAGGACAGTATTAACCAATCCTAACCACTAGCGGCAGTCCAGGACCAACAAGGAACATGTCTCTTATGAGGGATGTACTTAAGTGAGCATCAATGCCACTTTCTGGTTTGCAGTGCCTCAGCACATCCGACATCAAGTTTTTGACGGATCTAAAAGTCTGCTGTACCTCGGCTCAGTTTCTGAAACGGAACAACAGCAGTCGAGACCATGTGAATAATGTTTCGCTCGGTTATTAGCCGTTTCTCTTTTCCTCATTTAAAAGCACATTGTAATCAAACATGAACAAAATTGTGGCTTTGGTGTCAATAGATCAGCAGTCAACCCCCAGACTTCTATATCAGCTCTCTAATCATGGTAATAGATTCGGGATTTAATGGAATAACTGGTTGTACATCAAATTTGTGTGATGATTTCTGTAACGGACCTTTATTTGTCTAATGGAGGTGGTTTTGTTCTGTATATCTACTGTGGGCAGCACAATCACACTCAGAAGGCCCGCTGGAGCAGGGATATGTATATGTTCTTTAAATATTGTAATTATAATTTTATTATTTAAAAATAATTTATAGCAGAAATGCATGATTTTACATAGCACACAATTCGGTTTTCAGTCTCTGTGTAGATCGGACCATTTATTCATCCCTTTGTATTTAAGAAATATGCATGTTCATTTATTTCTTTCAGACTTAAAGTACATCATTCTGCATATTCTTAACATTACTGGGAATTAATTTTTTAACTTTCAACACACCAACATTGTGCGTTACAGGCCCTCTTTCACACTCGATCTTAATCTTAATCTGAATTTATTTAAAAAGAAAATAAACCACTTGTTTGATGTTTCTGGGAAACTCTGCCATGTGGTAACAATGAACAATTTTAAAGCTGCTTGACCTTGACAAATATCACAGCTAAGAATTTTAGTCATATCATTGTCCTTGTCAACCAGTTGTTGATTCCACAGTCCATATTTTTGAATGGGATGTGCCTATGACATTTATAAATGTAGTTACATATTTTTACAGGCAAACTATGGCAACAACAAGGTTGGTATATTGAACGTGAGTTTCTGTATTAAAACATGGATGTATGTTCATTGTTGCCAATCGAAAGAATCCTTACCATGCAATCTGAATGTAATCTGCTGGTTTTCTCTCTGTCCCAGAATCTCTTCCACTGTAAAGCTACAACAGCTCTCAAAACTGAGACAGAGCCTGTTTTATACATACAAATTAAACTGAAGATGACACACTTTACTGCCTTCTATAAAGTGTACCTTGTAAAATAAAACAAGATTATCTTGCAATGGTTTTGTGCCTCTGCTCTTGACTATGCGAATCACCAGAAACAAAAACTGCTTTATTTGCTCAAGCAACAGTACTTAGCATCCTGATTAAGAAAAATAAAAATCACAGGAACAACTGGTCTGTCTGTTTAAAAAACCATTTATTAAACACATTTGAAAAAAAAAAAGCAGATATCTAATACAGAGATCTTCCGAGCAAGAAAATGTAATCTGTTGATTGATAGTTATCAAAACTACAAAAAGCAATTATTTGCTTCTTAATACAAAAGAGTAATGTTTTACACTATTTGAGAGAATTTACATGTATGGGAGTGATCAGCCTCTGGCGTGATGCACTAGGCCTCGGATCCCGCGTGTCAGGGCCTGGATGAAGGTGTGACGCGAGCAGGTTTTGCTATACAGACGCTCCACCTCCAGCAGCTTCCTCTGTAATGGCTCATTGAAGCTGTTCGCCACATCACACAGAGAAGTGTCACAGTTTTTGAGAGAAGAGAAGAGAAGAGAAGAGAAGAGAAGAGAAGAGAAGAGAAGAGAAGAGAAGAGAAGAGAAGAGAAGAGAAGAGAAGAGAAGAGAAGAGAAGAGAAGAGAAGCTGTTCAAGATCCTGCTGGCTCACTCTTGACACGCTTAAACCTCTGCTGCCACTAGGATCTGCACAGAAAGCAATAAATGTGTCTCTCATGCAGTTAAAAACACCCCAAAACTGATTGATCTTTGAAGACTAGATCGAAAGACAGCTGACCTCTGTAACCTGGCAGAAGTGAGTCTTTGGCAAGCTTCATACTACTCGTCTTTGGGGTAAGTGGGAGTGCAGTACAGCAAGTAGAACTCTAGATGGCGCCAAAACACAAACAGGCACGTCTCAATGACATCTTCAGAGAAATGTCAAGGAAAAACATGCAACGGTTTCCAACATACTGAGTGTCAGATTGCAATCGTCAAAAAATGTAACCGAATAAACAGTCAAAAGTTATTTTGAAAAGCAGACTGGATCATCTCTGGATTTCTCAGGCAGTCTTTACTGTGTTAGGATACAGGAGCAGAGGGCAAGAAGTTTGGCTCGACTGTTGACCAGCTGGACGAGTCTGCGCTTGGCAAGCAAGTTTCTCTGCACTGATGGGATCTTTTCCACTCCACCAGAACCAGTCACCAGACTCTGGCACAGCTTTGCACACAGACAGACATATTATACATCCTAAATTTGAACATTTGAATCAAACAAGCAAATTTAAGGCTCTACTACAGCAGCGTCTGTCTCTGCAGATATACGAAACGGAAGTGCTAAAAAACGCTAAAAATGGGCTTCACTTGTCTCAATTGAGTTCCAATGGGGTCGCTGTGTCCATTTCTTTTACTGTCTATGGATTCAGCCCGTTTCAGAGGAAGCATTTCTTGGATGTTTAAGTACCCGTGCCGCCCCCTGCTGGTGATGCGTGGTGGTGGAGGTCAAGATGACCTGCATCAGTCTGAGGGTAGGCAGCAGGATCTGTCTGTATCGCTCTAGAGGACTAGGAATAAACCCTGATGGATCTCTCTGCTCAAACACTCTGGAAGAGAGACACAGAGAGGAAGATGACAGGACATGTTCATCTGTAACTTAGTCACTAGATTATAAAGTACAGACCTGAGCGTGACATTCTGAGGGAGCATGTGAAACACCTGACACTCCACCAGCTGAGCGACCAGCCCCCAGCGCAGGAGCTCCATCGCACCCTGTGCTGTCTTAGCCACACGGGTCAAGCAGTGCCATTTTGGACTCATAGATGTAGAGTGGTTTGAGCAGTGGAGGCTGAGGTGTGAGCAGAGTTTGCAGGGCCACATCGTCCTGTCTCAAGCTCTCAACCAGCACACGCAGGTACCCGCTGTTACACAGGTACACCAGCCACTGGCCCTGTCTGTCTATAGACAGCACCCTGTCCAACACAGCCAGAGCCAGCATCTGGAAAAGAGACGATGTCCTCGACTCAACTCACTAGCCATTTGGAGGTCTTACTGTTATAATAACTAATTTCTCAAGAACTCGGTAAGGTTATGTTGAATTGTTTGCTCTCCCCCTGCCAATCTCATGGCCGTCACAAGCATCTGTGCACACCACCTCCATGAGCGCGGTGCCGTAACTCTCGATGATGGTCAGGTTTTCTCTCTGCAGCTTGGAGAAACAATCTTCAGGGGCAGTCAAACGATCCCACATGGAGGTACCTGTAAATTCAGTATTATTATATTTGCATATATTTTTTATAAATGTGACCCTGGACCACAAAACTAGTCTTAAGTGTCAATTTTTCGAAACTGAGATTTATACATCATCTGAAAGCTTAATAAATAAGTTTTCAATTGATGTATTAGGATCAGACAATATTTTGCCAAGATACAACTATTTGAAAATCTGAGGGTGAAAAAAAAAGTCTAAATAGTGAGAACATTACCTTTAAAGTTGTCCAGATGAATTCTTGGCAAAATACATATTACTAATCCAAAAATTAAGTTTTGATATATTTATGGTTGGAAATTTACAAAATATCTTCATGGAACATAATCTTTATTTAATATCCAAATGATTTTTTCGCATAAACGAAAAATCAATAATTTTGACCCATTCAATGTATTTTTGGTTATTGCTAGAAATATGCCCCAGCAACTTAAAGGTTGCAGGATTTCAAGGCTGTTGTTCCATTCAATCAGACATACAGAAAAATCACACTTGCTCATGATTAGACCTTCTGCAGTGAACGGGTAACATCAGAGTGGGAGTTCAAACAGTCCAAACAACTTGTGAAGGGAAAAGCTGTGTGTTTGTAATAAACAAATCCATCAAAACATTTTAACTTAAATCCTAAGATAACGAGTCATCTGAATCAGGAGAGGAATATGCACAGATCAAGCACCATTTACAAGCAACACAGTCCAAAAAAGTTCTATACAAACATGTTGGTGGATTTTGGTGTGAGGACAACGGGATGGGATTTTGTTACAAGATGACTCTTATTTTGACCAGAAACAATGGTTTAAAGTTAAAGCACCGTAAACGAATACTCCACCCCAAAATGAAAATTTTGTCATTAATCACTTCCAAACCTGTAAAAGCTTCGTTCATCTTCGAAACACAATTTAAGATATTTTGGATGAAAACCGGGAGGCTTGAGACTGTCCCATAAATTGCCAAGTAAATAACAGTGTCAAGGTCCAGAAAAGGATGAAAGACATCATCAGAATAGTCCATCTGCTATCAGTGGTTCAACCGTAACATTATGAGGCGACTAGAATACTTTTTGTAAGTGAAGAAAACTGAATAAGACTTTATTCAACAATTCCTTTGTCAACAGTCTCCTCTGTGTCTCTCCATATCACCATTTGTGGAGTACGAAAATCCACAATATCTTAAATTGTGCTCTGAAGACGAACAAAGCTTTTACAGGTTTTGAACGACATGGAGGTAAGTGATTAATGACAAAATTTTCATTTCGGGGTGGAGTATCCCTTTAATGATGGATTAGTTTCATATAAACATGCACCTTTTCACTTTACAATATGTTAATAGAATGACTGGAGTCATGTTGTGGATTATTTTGTTGTTTTTATCAGCTGTTTGAACTTTCATTCTAGCACCACCCATTCACTCCTGATGGTGAGTAAATTTTAACCAAATGTTCATTTTTTAGGGAAATTATATTTTTTTAAAAAGTATTACCTTGCTCTATAAGAATAATTGCACATCTTCGTCACACAGAAATGCACAGACATCAAATTAACAAAAGAATTCAACATGATAAAATAATATTTATTAAAAGAAGGTTTTAAGGGAACACAAAAAGTGGTTATTTATTGGCTCAAATCTACATTAATAACATTTCATGTTCTTTTTAAACTCTTAAGAACAACTACCATTCAAGTTAAAGAAAACAGTTGCACTTGTGTTTAATACCACATTAAACTAAAGTGTATTAACTTATTAATGTATTCATTAAAAAAGTTATAACAAAAATATTTGCAAAGAAACCTCACAAAACTAGAACTAGTATTGCTTATGTAATTCAGCAGAGGGAGCACACAGACATTACAATTCATAAAAAGCAAGCAAGATGCATCACAACTTTGCATATTTACTTTCCTTTCTTCTTTTTTTTTTTTTAATCATCAACCAAGATAAAAATGTCTCGGAGAAGCCCTTGCAAACAAAAGCTGACACTGAACATAAATAAAAGAGCATTGTTTTGGCTTAAAAGAGTCCATCCAGTGTCCCATTTCAGGTTTTTAATGTAAAATAGTAAAATAATATGTGCCCCCCTCAAAAAAAATTAAATATACCAAAGTAATCATGTGGTCTCTGTTTGTTCTGCCATGCGTGTTCTTTAAAGCCGGTCAACCAGTGGCAAAGAGGCTGCACCCATGTACAAGAGTTTGTGTGTATGCATTTCGTTTATTCTTCAATCCTCTTTATTTGTGATCGTTGTTTAGAAAAAGAGGCAGCGTGAATACTGGTTGTGTCTGCGAGCAGGCAACAGGAACCGTTCGTCTACAGTCACTCGTTTCACAGGGACACATGGGGGAGGAACACCAGGAAATCCCCACAAACAACAGTCCAGTTGCCATGTCAACAAATGTGCCATAGAAACGGTTTCTAGGTGGCACGCTCCTGCCCGTCCTCTTCCTGTTTGGTTCTTCTCAGATTGCTTTTCATTTTGACAAACTCTGGGGTGTTTTCTTGCTCCTCTTCATTCTTTTGTTGCTCCAATTCCAGCTAAACAAGAAGACAATTTTAGTCGATCATTTCTGGATATGCCCATTATACCATGTCTATGTCTTCGTATGCGAGTAAACATACCTGTTCGAGGGTCTCTCGTCTCTTCATGAGCTCGATCTCAAGGTCTGACCTCTTCTTGTGCGCCTCCTGCTCCTCTTTCTGAGTCTTCAGCACCTGGTCTCTCTTCCTCTTTTCCATCACCTTCTGGAGTTCTGGTTTATTCTGTGGTGCAAGACCCCTGTAATAAGAAAAACAATGAGACTATGAAAAACTTGACATGAAGTATCCAGAATTTTACGGTTAGTGAAAAACTGTGTGGTTACTGGCCCTGCAAAACTCGACAGTATGATGTTTTATGTCTGAATTCACAGTATTCCAAAAACAGTAGGCAAAAAGTGCCCAGATGGCCTACTACTTCTGGATAGATTCTGAAGTGTGTATTTGATGGACACTTTACTATCCCATGAGGCCATGGGAGGGTATTTATGAATGGCAGTGAAGCATCACATGACATGGTGGATATAGTATGCCCAAATTCTATTCATACTACCCAAATTCATACAGAACATACTTTTTTAACAAAGTAAAGTTCAAAAGGTTGCAAAGTCAGTTCAAATTCAAAAGTAGAACCTACTCGGACAGTACGCGATTTTGAGATGCACCGTAAAATATGGCTCAGGAACCTCCTTCAAAGCGAATCTATGGGACACTTCAAATTTTATCATCAGTCACCAGAAAATGAAAAATCTAAGTCTGATTGCTTAGAAATGTTTCATCACACCTCTTATCAAATAGTTTCATAATTTGAGCACTTTGAAATTTAACATTTAGGATTTGGGGTTCGTTTAAAACCATAACAGCTTCCATTACGATCAGAGGTCTGATTTAATGAGAGCAAAAAATTAGATGACTCCTGAACAGTTTAAGGATAATAATCCATAGAGTTGCATAATATGACTGTGAACAAATCCTGACTGCCCCACATACTGTAATCCAGTATGGATGGATTCCTGGAAGGGTTTTGGGGATTGAAATTGGTTTATAATGACCAAAGGCTGCTGTGCGTTTAGAGCGTATGGAGATTAACTCTTTCAATTAAAGTACTTTTCTGTGACATCTTTGATTCATAATTCTCAATCCCATGTTTCTCTAAACCACAAGCCAGAAACCAGTTATTTATTAAACGCTTATAGTTCATATGTAAAGAATTTCAGAGAAACACATATTTAGAATAGTCAACTGATTTTATAATTCATTCAATAATGATAAAAATCCATCCATCCATGCATCCATCTATCTATCCGTTACAACAACCAGTGTTGTTAACTAAAACTATAAAAAATTTTGGTAATTGAAATTAAGCTGACATAAAATAAAATATAAATGTTAGATCTTTAAAATGAACCAAAATAAATGTTTAAGTAGTAAAACTGCCAAAACTAAAACAATGAAATAAAGAGTAATGCTATATCTTTTGAATAATAAAAAATGACAAAAGCACTAAACAAAACTACAAAAAAAAAGTGTAATTAAAAATGAAAGTTAATTCTAAATATTAATAAAATATTACATAAAATATAGAAGTAATACTGAAACACTGACAACAACTTATTCGAGCGCTCTGTCTGGTACACCAGAGACATGTCAACAGTTTTGTCCATCCTTCCAAAACTTGTAAACTTGTCTAGACAATGAAGAGAAAAATAAGAGGAGCAGATGAAAAATCAGAGCTAAGAAAATGGGAGATTAAATGTTTTGGCTATTTGGACAACAGTTATATAGTATAGGGCTCCAAAAAAAATTAATTATGACAATCTGTGCCAGGTGAGTGTAAAATAAAATAAAAAATAACACACTTCTGTCGGTTCTCTATTTGTGTGTCATGCCACTAATTTCGTTTCTGAACAGTATTTTACTTTCTCCTTCCAACTATTGTCTCTTCTCAGAAGTAAGAACAACAGCAGCACATCAGGCGTTTATCACATGAGTGGAATATGTCTGTTGTGCAAGTAACTTTATGAGACCAATTACAGATCAGATATATTCCACCAACATGATAGGAGGAAACAATGATTGGTTTATGATTCAGGGCACATTTCTGATTAATAATTAAATCCATTAGCAATCTGTTTTGCCAAGCTGAAGCTATTATATGATGCGTTTCATATCATCCCAAAAATAGAGCTACAATAAAAACATAAAACTTTGCCTTTGTCATTTTGTTATTTGACTATTCTCTACTCTTCTGGTCTAAACTAATATATTTAGAAATAAGTGAATAAAAAATAACCCCATTACCACAAACAGGCTCTAACAATGTGTAAATGCAGCATTTCCAAAGAAAATACTTCACTGGCATCTTGTGACTAGTGAGTTTTCAGGAAGTTATTGTTTTTATTCGAGTCAATATTAAGATAGGAATGTGCTTTTGTCCATAGGTGTGGTTTTATGGCTGTTTTCTCTTTGTCGTTCAGCTTTAACAGGAACAGTGGTTGGGTCGGAGTAAACAAGTGATATTTCTCGCGTGAAGTGACTGTAGAATAACAAACGGACTTGCAAACACTGATTGTTTATAATGCTGCAATCATTTACTCACCATCATGTCATTTCCATCAGTGCTGTTTTGTCCATAAACTGAAAATCAGTGGGGTCCAGTGTTATTTGAATAATCTTTGGAAGAAAATCGATCATACAGGTTTGAAATGACATGAGGGTTTGAGTAAAAAAAAAAAAAAAAATCAATAACATGAGGGTGAGTAAATGATTACAAAATGTTAATTTTTTTAAGTGAACTATCCCTTAAAGACTGAAGGTTTAGCTGTATCATTTAACTGTACCTGGGACAAAAAGATAAAAAATACTTCTGTTCTGTGAATTTCTGAAGTACAAACATCTTCAAGAATGCCAGTGTGTGGCGTCACTGATGTATAACAGGAACACACTGGTCTCTTGGGAACTGCTAGAAACAGTCACTTCATCATTATGTGTGGTCACTCATCAAAGACAGCAAGACAAATGACAGAAAAAAGACAAGGAAACAGATGAATAGCGAACAGAAATTAACAAAGCAAAGAAGAGTTTGGCCTCAATTACATAAAAGCCCACTCCGGCCCCCCAACTCAATACATTATCTAATATACGATGCAACAGACTATATAGCCTGACCTCTATCTCTCCATCACTCAGTGTTCTTCACCTTCTGCACTGGCTGTAGATGTGATTTCATAACATTCTGAGTGTACAGAAACACTTCGAGTGTTGGCGACAGCAGGGTGGGAGGCAGACAGAAGGTGGGCGCCAGAGAAAGAGAAAGGAGGGAAGAAAGTCTAAAAGGATGCTGTAATCCTTCTTATGTAACATCAGCATCCCACATCTGGAACAAATCCCATTTAGATTTCCAAACCCAGAACATGCACACACACTTAATTCCCAACTCTCTATCAAGTAAGACTCACTAACATCTTAAGGAAAAATACAAAAAGTGTTAATACTGAAATTATAACTCCTCTTTTTTTGAGGATCTTCATGATTTCCATGCCCCAAAATTAGCTAAAAAAGTAAATTTAATCTCCAGTCACTGGGCATGAAAAATACTGATTATATCATTAAGTTAGTTATTATGAAATATTTGATATAAATTAACATACTGGTGAAAAAAAACGTATAGCCTGAATGCACTTTAAGTCGCTTTGGATAAAAGCATCTGCTAAATGCAATAAAAGTAAATGAAAATGTTGATTTTATTTTGTGTATACACACACACACTTAAAATAAATCTTTAACATATATTTGCTCACACATACTATTATATATATATATATATGTGTGTGTGTGTGTGTGTATATATATATATATATATATATATATATATATATACACACACACACACATCCCCAACAGAGGATTCTGATATCAGTGGGAATTCTACAAACTCTTCCCTTCATACTCAACTAATGTGGGAGGTGAGAACCAGATAACAGGAGTTTATGTAATCATGCTGGTAGAATGCGTGTGTTAGAAGTTTCTTGCAACATAAATAACTTGTGCTGTGACTTATCCATTCTTATTCACATCAAAGCTGCAAGAACCTCAAGGGATTTTCCAAATGAAAAAGAAGAAACTGCTTTATGTAACAGGGAACGTGTGTATACCTTTGCTGTTGCAATTCATCACCAATGAGAATGAGAGAGACAGAGGTAAAAAGAATGAGCGGACTAAAACGAGTGAATCAAACATTTTTTTCCTGGTTCCTGTCTGCCTAGATACAGCACACAAACACAGATCAGACAGGTGGAAATCATTCGTCTTGTCCAGAAAGTCCTCTAGGTAGAATCAGATTTCATGATTTTTTTTTTTTTTTTAAAGAACTCATCTGTGAAATATGCAACAGTGGACTTGCAGAAACTGATCTTTATATGATGCATAAGTTATGCCTGCATTTTTTTTAATCACATAATACTTTATTCTGATTGGTCAAATGTGGTCAAATATTTTAATATAATGACTGTATTTCCTATATAGCTATGATAGTTTCATATCATGTGGGATAAATGTATAATCAATTATAATAATAATAAAAAGGAAGGGGGGAAAAGGGTCCAGATCACTTTGTCAGGGATTATTTCAATAAAGACCGCCAAAATCTTACTTATGTTTATATGAAAAAGGATGGCTTTGATGGCTGTTTCAGATTTATAGTCCAACAGTAAATAAATTTAAAAAAAGTTTATAAATGGCACATGTCCACAGAGAACAAAATGAATTCTGAGAAAGATGACGGATCTAATGTACAGTACGCTGTGTGTGCATTACCTCTTCTGGTTCATGACGAGCTCTCTGTGTAAGTCCTGGTGATCTCTGGAGGACTTCACTGGGTTGAGGAGTTTCTTGGGCTTAACGAGTTCATCGCCATCACCGTCCATATAGTCTGGCTCTGCCATAATGCTCCGTGCACGGGACAGTCCCTCTGGTATGTCTGTCTGGTCCAGACCTGAGAAAAAGACATAAACACCTATTTTAACATAAACATAAATAAAAGTTCTGCATTTATCTTAGCAATGAAATTATTATTATTATTTTATATTTTTATATTTTTCCTTTTATAAAAACCACAGTAACCGATCTGATGAATGGGGCAAAAAACACATTAACTTTCTTTTAATGTGTTCTTTAAAATGCCCATTTATAGGCTCAATACAAGTATAATTACTACATAAACAAGACCCCTGGCAAGACAAAATCATGCCATGCTGTATCATAACAACATGCAACTAACACAATTATAAACACTCCATGTAAAGTGTAAAAAGCAAAAGCATAAACAATTTGCATTTTAATGTCAATTTTTTATATATATATATATATATATATATATATGCACATAAAATAAAATTAAATAAAAAGCCCAAATCATAAAGTTAAAAGCACAAAACAAAATAACTGACTAATAAATAACATGTGCATATAATCACATTATGATCACTGCTCTCCAGGTAAAACCAATTTATTT
Source organism: Carassius carassius (assembly GCF_963082965.1). Lineage (NCBI taxonomy): Eukaryota > Metazoa > Chordata > Actinopteri > Cypriniformes > Cyprinidae > Carassius > Carassius carassius. The sequence continues at coordinate 28,281,494 of NC_081767.1, read as the reverse complement.
TTTCCTTTGAATTATTTTCAAAATAATAAAAATGAGGATATATGGGGGAAACCCATTCTTTTAGTTTATAAATAAAGCTCTCTCTCACTGGTTTATCTTATATATTTTTTTTAATATCATTAAACAGATGATGAATGACGAGCCCATGTGACTGCTATCTCACATGGTTATTTGTTTACAGCGGGATCCTAGACATTAGTTTTATAGTAACAAACAAGCATGTATCATTCAGCACACAGCTCCATATCAGCTGAAAGGCTGATCAACTATATCTGAATAAACAAGACCTCATCACCTGATAACAGTGTCCATGTGACACACATCCTAACAATGTGAAATAACAAGGAAAAACCATCATACATTAAGTACATTTTAGTAAAAAAAAATATTTTATTAATAATAAAAATGCAGATGAATAATACAAATAATATGTTAATAGCTAAAGAGATAAATACAAAATTATACTTTTTAACCACATCAATTGAAAGACGACATACAATATTTATATTTTTTATATTTATATTTTAGGTTAATATACATTTAACCTAAAACTACACTGCTTCACACTTTTTGAAGTGCATTTCCATGTTATTTGTCATCTACTAGCATGCATTCCAAACCCAAATCTCACCTGGAAAGACTGGAAACACAGGGTATCTGAACATAGTAGTCATCTCTGCGTTTGAGTGTTTTTAAAAATCTCAAGATATTAAGCACAACTTCCCACAGCTAGATGAAACTGCAGCTCTGTATCTCTGACAGGGCGTTGTGCTCTATAAAACGCTCTTCTGGCTCCGCCTGATGGTTTATTACCTAACAGCCCACCCACCCCTGCCAGAACGGCTCCTCAAACAGCCCGCCCGCTTAATCTTTCATCACCTGAGACAGAAACATCAAAGAGCTGGCCTCAAATACACGTACATAAAATGACGAACACTCCCTACTAAAGAATTCACACAGGTCTGTTTCTATGTATAAGATCGACTCTGAGATTAGAGCTATTAAAAGAAGGGAAATATTGAACGTGACGGGGCTACAGGAATGTATTCAATATTTCAGAGCGATCATAAATTTGTGTGTTATTTTCTAACACGTTAATGTGCGTAGCATTTTCACGATCTTCTTGTAACCTTCAAAACTGATTTAGAATTGACTGATTTAAAGTAAAAATTCATTTTTTAGGCCACAAGCAAAGCCATTATTCTGGAAGATGAAATGCTGCACGTACATTAAACCACAAAAGAATATCAATATTGTAGTTTATTAAAGAATGAATGAGGATTTGTGCCAAATGAGTTTCAGTTTGTAAGCTGCAGTTCATCTGCTGATCACTAGACGTCATCCTCGCCTACAACTATTGATACACAACAAGCCAGTTGTTCTTGTCACAACATAATTTAATATTGAAAAGCAATATGAGGACATTTCAAATACTATCCTAATTCCTCAAGGGTAAATTATGTCACTGCCTGAAGTGTGTGGCACTCCTTCACAGACAAAATCCACACTCATCATTGACCATTTGTTTGTAGACAGCACTATTTAAATACACATAATTGAGCTGCTGCACACGTTTTATTGCAATAACTTTTGCGTGTCCCGTTCTGAAATGTTGACATATGATATGTCATGGTATGGCAGTTTTATTTACAACCAGTAATTTCATCATGCATTCAGGGAAGAACACCTTAGTGAAAGTGGATGATGGTGCTACTATCAAAATGCTGTGCATCCAAGGCCACTTTATAATGTTTGTATCTGCACTCAAACTTTCCTTACAGATACAGCTGAAGAGTAGTTCCTGTTGACAGTGCAATGTTGAAACGTTAAAGTTTCACAAAGTCTGAAAAACAAGAAGTCTCATTTCACAAGTCAAGATGGTACATTGATCTTATCTAGGGACAGTTCACCCAAGAAGTATTCACTTGGTCTTTCTGGACACTCTTTTCAATATAATGTAATGGGCACTGAGGCTATCATTCTCCAAAATGACAAAAAACATAACTGAACTATTTTAAAAGTAGTCCATATATTTCAAATGTCAGCTTAATATGAGGAATAAACCAAAAGTGGTTGTTGATAAGCTTATCAGTGAGACTTTAGTTCAGTTTCTTTCTCACAGACCTATCATATGGCTTGAAAATAGCCCACAAATCATATTTTATTTATGACAGTTTCACAGTGCTTTTCGAAACCATTATTAACTGGAATGGCAAACATGTTTCAAAATAATGTTTTACTTCTGTGTTCTGCAGAAAAGAAGTCAAACAAATTTGGAACAACATACAGTTTTTTTTCCTTTTTCCATGAACTATCACTTTAACATGCACATAACTGACCTCTTTTTTTATTGATAATGCTCAAACAACCACCATAGTGTGAACTACAAACTTCATGTTGCAGTATCAACAGCACTTTCAACATGGATTGTGCACTGCTTATACGTCTCTGCACAGGGAGTCCTGCAGGACAAACTGTTTAATAAAAGCCCCACATCCAGCTTTTAATTACAGAGCTGCACTCTTCAACCCTGTGGTCTCTATGGTGACCACCACAACACTAACAACATGGGTGTGTCCATGGCTGAGCATTTCAATATACTTTCACACTGATTGTGTATTGATAATGATGCATCAGAGCATATATTTGCATGCATGTCTGTGCTTGTGCATTTAAGTTTAAAGGAATGCTTGTAAACCATCTTAGGGCTGCAACTAACGATTATTTTGATAATCGATTAATCTGTCGATTATTTTTACGATTAATCGGTTTATGTACTTATATTTTAGTTTTTCCCATTTTTTCCCCAAGTAAATTATTAATAAATGGTCTTTATCCTTCAGCATAGATTTTTAAGAGATTTTAACCATTTTGCACTGTCATATCCTCATCAAAAATATACCTGGAGTTGTTTTATTGTGTTAGTAATCCTTTGTCGAACTCTTCTGCAATCAGAACACTGACCCATACTCTAGCAAATTTCACAAGGAGATTTAAAATAATGTTTTCACCATGGCAGTCCTTAGAGCTCCTAAAGTAGTTTAACATCCCGAACGAAGCTTATTAAGGAATCTTTCAGAACATATTTTCACGAAGAATAAGGATAAAACAGAATAAAATTGCAGTGCATTGTATTTTATTATTTACTGGGAAACAGCTTTATAGCTTTTGCTGTGAAATTGTAAACAATCCTTCGAATAAAGTGCTAATGGCATGAAACCTGAATGGAACTCACAATTTAAAGTAAAATCCATCAGAAGGTTGTCCAGAAAAAAAAATTGGACACACACAAAAAACCTGCTGTGTGAAAAAGAGCAGTGAATACTTAGAAAAAAAGTGCATTTCAAATATCTTTAAACATTTACCCCTCTCATTCAGTCATAATTAGGCTGCACGACTGAATTTTGAACTGGTAAACGACAAACTGATCACAGAACATGTTTGTAAAGCTTTAAATGTTAACTGTTAAAAAGCAATGTTATCAGCTTTTACGACTAAACATTTGCAAACAACATTGTACTGGAGAATCTGCACAAATAAAAGTCTTAGGGGCCGTTCACATATCGTGCCTAAAAACGCGTGGAAAACGCTAGGCGCGCCGCTTTCTCCTTTCCAAAGCGCTCGTGCAGAAGCGCCCCTGAGGCGTCTGCCTTTGCTAAGCAACCATGACGTGCTCTCTCCTTGAAGACGCGGAAATTTCAGCAAAGGATAAATGGATTTGCAGCTCAAAAAATCGCTTGCAGTAGCTCTGCTACTAAATTTATTTCAAAATGGAAATCCATATACAGCTATGATCAGCTGTTCCTTTCATCTTGACCGAGCTTTTAACGTTGTTACGGGAAAGGATGAAGCTGATTGGTTAGTTCTTGTCACATGACCCGCGATGCGCTTGCAGCATTCTGAAAAGTTGAGATGTTTTTAACTCGATGCGGTGCGGTGTTGGAAATAATGAACTTGAGCGCGCAAAAGACGCGATATGTGAACGTCCCCTTAAACAGTTCAGTAGTGCAGAGTTTACAGGTTACTCTTCTTTTTTGAAGGCTCAAAGTAAAGTACTCCCAGTCTCCCACATCCCGCTAAATGCTGCAGAGACGCTGTTCGGGAAGCACGTGACATAAAACGAGGCCAGCTATTGGCTATTCGCTACTTCTCCTGCTGTACTGGCTGAGTAAAACCTCCGGTGGCTCAATACTGCCACACTTTGGTCACCGCAGATTTGAAATATGCACGAAATGAGCCGCTTACGGCAAATAAAAGTTATTTAGCAACGAATCGATGACTAAATTAGTTGACAACTATTTTAATAATCGATTTTTATCGATTAAATCGATTCGTTGTTTCAGCTCTAAACCATCTATTCACTCTTTAAACAGGACTGGAGTAGAACATATCTTCAGTTAAAGATGTCTTGGGGCAGGAAAAACTGGATAGCAATGGCATAAATAAGGTTTTTGTAGAATTTTATACAAAGTTATATACAAGTGAGCAGCCAGCAGGGTCTTCCAGACTTATGGAGGGCTTTTTCTCCAATCTGAATCTGCCCAAGCCTAATGACCAACAAAAGACAGTACTGAACGGACCGATAACACTGGAAGAAGTAGCTAAAGCTGTTGGTGTTTTACAATCAGGAAAGGCTCCAGGCCCTGATGGCTTTAGCTCGGACTTTTACAAATGTTTTAAGCCGCTGTTGGTGAAGCCCCTACTTGCCATGTTTAATGACTCCTTCGAGAAGAGAGCTCTTCCCAAAACACTTACAGAAGCAAACATTAGCCTGATTCTTAAGAAGGATAAACCAGCGGATATGTGTTCATCCTACCGACCTATCAGTCTACTAAATTTAGACTTTAAGATTTTATCTAAAATACTAGCCTTAAGACTAGAGAAAATCCTCCCAACTATTATTAATAATGATCAGACAGGGTTTATTACTGGAAGGAACTCATGTAATAATGTTAGAAGGTTACTTAACATTATTCAGCTGTGTCAGCAAAATAATCTTAAAGGTATGGTAGTGTCATTGGATGCAGAAAAAGCCTTTGACCGTATAGAATGGGATTTTTTGTTTTTTACACTCAAGGAATTTGATTTAGGTAAAGATTTTATTGATTGGGTCAAGCTGCTTTATCATAACCCAGTAGGGTCTGTCATCACAAATGGTAAATGCTCTCCCTACTTTGCTTTGGGAAGGGGCACTCGCCAAGGGTGCCCCTTATCACCACTGCTGTTTGCAATCGCAATCGAGCCACTAGCAGAAGCCATTAGAACCCACCCTTCTATTCATGGTATATCGATTAATCATAGGCAACATAAGATTTCTCTGTATGCTGACGATGTTTTATTGTTTATCACGCAACCAGAAATATCTGTTACGTTAGTCCTTACTGTTATTAACGAGTTTAGTAAGTTTTCTGGTTACAAAATAAATTTCAGTAAGTCAGAGGCCTTGCCATTTGGTCGGGTGCATCACTCTCTTCCTCCCGGCTTGTCACCTTTCAGATGGGCAACAGAAGGTTTTCTTTATCTAGGTATATTTATTACTCCTCTGCTGCAAAGGATGTTTAAAGCAAATTTTCAGCCTTTGCTGAAACGCATCCATGATGACCTAGAGAGATGGTCTTCTTTACCACTCTCAATGCTGGGAAGAATCTCTTTAATTAAGATGAATATCTTACCACGACTGCTCTACAAATTCCAAATGATCCCAGTCGTACTAAATAATAATACTATTAAGACGGTTAACGGTTGGTTCAGATCATTTATATGGAATGGCAAAAGACCACGACTTAAATTAACAAAATTGCAACTGTCATCGGGTCAGGGAGGTCTGGCAGTTCCCAACATTAGACTATATCAAGTGGCTTCCCAATTTCGATATCTAGTAGATTGGGTACGGAGTGACTCGGACTCTGTCTGGCTTGATATTGAGGCATATAATTTAGGTAAGCCATTACAATTAGCTAGTCTCCCTTTTATCCTGAATCGAAATAAACTAGAGATTGCAGAGGGTAATTTCATTGTTAAATCCACACTAAAGGCTTGGGACATGATTAAGAAATGGGAAAAGAGAACAGATGTTTTATCTCCAATTACTCCAATACGAAGAAATACAGATTTTCTCCCTGGCATGACAGATAATGGGTTTGCTCTGTGGGAAAATGCTGGTATCACAACTTTGAAAGACTTATTTGAAGGGGACAGAATGATGTCATTTGATCAACTAAGACTGAAATACAACTTATCACACACACATTTTCTTAGGTTCCTACAAATCAAAAGCTTTATACAGAATCCAATTCGGCATAAATTTACTCTGGAAATGTCACCAATTGAGCAACTACTATACAAAATACATAGCAATAAGGCTATAGTAAGGCGATGCTATGAGGCCTTTTATAAGTCCATTAAGACTAATAATACAATTATTCAAACATGGGCTCGGGACCTTGGGGCAGTAATAGATAAAGTTATGGAGGCGGACATATGGGAGCATGCTAACAGCATATCCATGTGTAATAGAGCAAAGGAATTACAATTTAAGTTACTGCATCGCCTTCAGATATCACCTGAACTCAGACATAAGATGGACCCAAGGAAATCAGCTCTGTGTATGAAATGTAACAGGGAAGTTGGTAGCTTTATACATACTGTATGGACCTGTATGCATATCCAGGATTTTTGGGTAGAAGTGGCTTTGAAATTAGACTTGGTTTTTAATAAGAAGTTGGACCTGGACCCAGTGTGTTTATTGTTGGGATTACCACACCCACAAATAAAAGGTTCACATTGTCAAAAATTGTGGAATGTTTTAACATATGCTGCACGTAAAGCTATATTGTTGAAATGGATTTCAAATAAACCACCTACAGTTTTAGACTGGCATAAGGTAATATTTGAACTTTTACCCATGGAATACTTAACATACTGGTCCAGAGGGAAAATTGGTTTATTTTATCATATATGGACCCCATTTCTTGATTATGTAGGACCTAGAATATCGGCCATATTTTGGAAGGTGCTTCCCAGACCAAGGAATAACAGTTAAATGTTATAGGAGAAGTTTTGCTGTTTGTAATATTACTTTTGGTTGTTTTGTTTTTTACTTTATCTTATCTCCTAACTGTTGTAATGTATACTTATTTTTATTTATTTATTTATTTATTTATTTATTTATTTTATTTTAAAAAATTTTTTTAATTATTATTATCTTTTAATTGTATACTATTGTTAATTATTGTTATTACCATTGCCATATGATACTCTGCCATGATTGTGACTGAATGCTGTGCTGTATGTTCAACTTTTGGGGGGGGGGGGGGGGTTCTCTTGAAGGGGGGGATGGATGTAAAAAAAAATGTTGTATATGTGAATAAGATGTGATGCATAATTAATAAAAAAAAAAAAAAAAAAAACAGGACTGGAGCATCTGTTTGCCATTCTCAGTCTTGTACCTTGTTCTAGCACATGCAAATAGAGGGGACATCATTCATTTAACATCCCAATGCATACGGCCAATCATGCATATATCAGCCAGGTTTGCATTAATGATTAAAAGTTGTAGTGCTTTTGTTCATGCTCCACTTAAGATTAAAGTTAAATCAAGAAGCAGATGCACTCAAAAAAATAATTTTTTTAGTTGTTTGCTCAGTTTGCTGAAATAAAATAAGCTAAAACAACGTAAATCTTTCGTTTTTTTTATACAGTTGTCATTTGCACTCAGTTTTATTATATTAAATGAAATTACATTTCTAAAATGTTAACTTAAACCACTGAAGTTAAGTTGGGCCGACATGAATCATTTACGTTGCATTGACTGAAACTGGGCAGTGGATTTCTAGTTGCCAGCATGCTTTGCATAGGGACAGACTAGAAGAATAAATGTTGAAATTAATTGCAGTTTAATGTGTTTTTGGTAAAGGGCAAGGCATATTAATGTTTGTTTATTTTTGAGGTTAACATTATGGTGAAGTATAGTTCCTGTGGTTAGGATGTAGGCTACATGAGCTGCAACTGTGTCATTGTCATGTGAACATTTTTTACTTGATCATTACTTGCATGCTACAAACATTTTACTTAGCATGTGAACAAGTGTTGTGTTGGCGGTTACATTCTTATAACAATTAATAATATTAATTGTTATTAACTATATTTCTATATAATTAACTATATTTCTTCGCAGCCCGGTGAAACACACCAATTTGAAAAACTAATAGATTGCATAGTCGGTATAAAAAACTGGATGACGAGTAATTTCTTACTGCTAAATTCTGAAAAAACAGAGGTGTTAATTATAGGACCTAAAAACTCCGCTTGTAATAACCTAGAACACTGTCTAAGACTTGATGGTTGCTCTGTCAATTCTTCGTCATCAGTTAGGAACCTAGGTGTGCTATTTGATCGCAATCTTTCCTTAGAAAGCCACGTTTCTAGCATTTGTAAAACTGCATTTTTCCATCTCAAAAATATATCTAAATTACGGCCTATGCTCTCAATGTCAAATGCAGAAATGTTAATCCATGCATTTATGACCTCAAGGTTAGATTATTGTAATGCTTTATTGGGTGGTTGTTCTGCATGCTTAGTAAACAAACTACAGCTAGTCCAAAATGCAGCAGCAAGAGTTCTTACTAGAACCAGGAAGTATGACCATATTAGCCCGGTCCTGTCAACACTGCACTGGCTCCCTATCAAACATCGTATAGATTTTAAAATATTGCTTATTACTTATAAAGCCCTGAATGGTTTAGCACCTCAGTATTTGAATGAGCTCCTTTTACGTTATAATCCTCTACGTCCGCCACGTTCTCAAAACTCAGGCAATTTGATAATACCTAGAATATCAAAATCAACTGCAGGCGGCAGATCCTTTTCCTATTTGGTGCCCAAACTCTGGAATAACCTACCTTACATTGTTCGGGAGGCAGACACACTCTTGCAGTTTAAATCTAGATTAAAGACCCATCTCTTTAACCTGGCATACACATAACATATGCTTTTATTATCCAAATCCGTTAAAGGATTTTTAGGCTGCATTAATTTAGGCTGCATAAAAGAACCGGAAACACTTCCCATAACACCCTATGTACTTGCTACATCATTAGAAGAATGGCATCTACGCTAATATTTGTCTGTTTCTCTCTTGTTCCGAGGTCACCGTGGCCACCAGATCCAGTCTGTGTCCAGATCAGAGGGTCACTGCAGTCACCCGGATCCAGTACGTATCCAGACCAGATGGTGGATCAGCACCTAGAAAGGACCTCTATTGCCCTGAAAGACAGTGGAGACCAGGACAACTAGAGCCCCAGATACAGATCCCCTGTAAAGACCTTGTCTCAGAGGAGCACCAGGACAAGACCACAGGAAACAGATGATTCTTCTGCACAATCTGACTTTGCTGCAGCCTGGAATTGAACTGCTGGTTTCGTCTGGTCAGAGGAGAACTGACCCCCCAACTGAGCCTGGTTTCTCCCAAGGTTTTTTTCTCCATTCTGTCACCGATGGAGTTTCGGTTCCTTGCCGCTGTCGCCTCTGGCTTGCTTAGTTGGGGACACTTCATCTACAGCGATATCGTTGACTTGATTGCAAATAAATGCACAGACACTATTTAACTGAACAGAGATGACATAACTGAATCCAATGATGAACTGCCTTTAACTATCATTTTTGCATTATTGACACTGTTTCCCTAATGAATGTTGTTCAGTTGCTTTGACGCAATGCATTTTGTTTAAAGCGCTATATAAATAAAGGTGACATTGACAATAAAATTGAATCAGTTTGAGGGCCAGCACGTGATTTATAGAGTCTATATTAGCATTTCTACTCTTCACAATCAAACGATCATAGAACATTTATGTGAGTGTATGACAGATATTGACAACCTAAGCACAAGCTCCACTCTTCACCCCAATGGTAACAAAAAAACATTATTTTTTGTTGTTTTAACTCTTTTAAAATGTTCAAAATAACTAAATATTAAACACTTAAACTCTAACAGGCCTTTCCATTTTCATAAAAGTGCAGAAAACTCCAGTCTGAACAGCAACAACACTGGTTGGATCAACAAGAGTGAACTATGTTCAGGGAACATTCACAGAATATGTCAAATGAAATTGGTGTGATCGCATTAAATTAGCATGAATTTTACTCATCAGTACATTTAACTTAATTTAAGTTCAAATAAATCCGTTTAAATGCATGGAAATGTGCGTCATAATTTTATTAAGTTAGACCTACATGCAATTTTTTTTAGTGTGGTTAGATCAAATTAAATCACATTTACATGGTAGGTCTTTAAAATTAGGTAATGTGTGTGACTATGGTATGGTTCTGCATGAAAATCTAATTTTCCTTGATATTTTGAAACCGTTCATTAACATCAAAACATGCTGTAAGTGTCAAAGCTCAAAACTTCCTTTCCAATACAGAAAGACCATTTATTGGTACTAAGATGCAAAAAAAAACTCATTTGATTCCTATTTGATAATCAGAAACTTTGCCTATATTATTTCCAAACACTGAAAGAACTAACAATAAAATGGGAGAGTGTGTTAAACCTTGTGCACTGCATATCATTCTAAAGATTATCAGAAATAATGTATTTTTCTAAATATTTTATTCAGCATGAATCGAAAATGATATTAAAATACATTTATAATGCTATGAAAGATTTCTGTTGCTGTTTTCTAACTTTCTATTCATCAAAGAATCCTGAAAATATGTTTCTACAAAATGATTGGGAAAATAATTGGGAAACTGCATTTCCTAGTATTCTAGAAACTGTTAATTAGGATACTAAAGCACTAAAGAAGAGTTCACTGGAAAGGTGGAACAAGCTTATCTTAAAGAGTTCATAATGACTTGGATGACTCTTATTAACCCTCTTCCACAGACACACACACATTAAATTTTCACAAACTCACTTGCCTACACACTTCCACAATAAAAAGCTGGAGAACGACAAAAAAAAAGAAATACTCATGCCTCTTTCTGAGCACTAACCATTACTGTAAATGATCACACAGTGACATCATTATGATTTCAGTGTTTACATACTTAGATCATTGTTTGTGCAGAATTGCTAAGAATCATGTTTTAAATATGACATCCAAAAGGCTTGAGCCTTGTAAAATGTAAGCCCAACAGCATGATAGGGGATTTCACTATAGATTTCTACAATAAATTAAAAAAATACAGCCCGATATGTATTTTTCTTTTTTTTTTTATGGCCTACAACATAAAAGGATAGACCAGAGGGCGTGTGCACCTCAATCAATCACCCTCAGCTTCCTTTTCCAGTCATCTCCCCAATGCCTACACACACAGAGCTTGGATGAAGACAAGGGGTGGCAATAACAGGAATCAGACAAACTCAAATAATCCCTTGCCATTTTGGTGATAAAAAAAAAAGCTATTTCTGAGTCTCAAGCACTGGGACACACACACAGAGATGGAGGAGGTGGAAAGGATGCCACTTCTTTGTTCCGCTCACATTAGGCAAAAAGACATGCAGGGAGGAACGGAGCAGCTGGCAGTCTATTGCACCATCTGACCCTTATTGGGCACAGTTTACACACAACAGGAGGGTATATTAGCCCCTCCCCAATTCCCTTTCACTGGTACTCTAGCACGGTCACTTTCACCTATTCTTCATAATGTATTCATTTCTAACCTAAGACTCAATAAATTCTTCACACACTTTTCTAAACACAACTATACCCCATTTCTGGCATGAAGGCCTTTCCAGACCACCCCCACTCCACGTCCCACCCTGACATCCGTTACGGACCACAGAGGTATCAATTCGTATCAACAGTCCTCTAGATGATTCATTTCTCTCCCTCATTTTCTCATGAACCACCTCTTCCCTTGACAGGAATGAATCAGGCCACCACCAACAAGCTAGAAATCAGAGAAGGCTGTTTACATGACATTTTCAAGCCATAAACGGGAAACTTTTTTCTGTGTTTTGCCCATAGACTGTTAAAAAACATAGACGTAGTGTCCATGATGTCACCCGTAGATTCCTGAAGAGTGTTTTTGAAACTCAAAGTGGGCGGACTCTCTTGAAACCAACACAGAAGTGACTAAAACTGCAATTCATCGACTGGCCACTAGAGGCTGGCTGTAAAAGGGAGTCAATCCCATAGACTCCCCATGTTAAAATGCCCAGCTTTACAGCAGAAAAAAAGCAGCCGCCTCCGCCCACTTTTGCCTTCAAAATTTCATCTCAATCTTCTGAATCTTATCCATGTCCTTGAAGCCAACGGAAAACATTAAAACTCATGTTCCAAGTGGTTTCCACAGCACAGAGGAAAGAAAGAAATAAACATTTATGGGCTCCTCTAAGGGTCAGGGGTTAGACACTTAATTTTATTAGCATTAAACTGCTTGCGTCATCCGCACTACAGGGTGGGCATTCATATGAAAAACAGAACATAATTGGACTCCATAGCAATAGGATTGAAGCCTAAACTGCTGCCTATTGTCAGTATAATTAAAACAAGTCACTTGTACATAGCATAACCCCATCACACAGGAGTCAAACTACAAAATAACAACAAAAACTGATTCAGTCTATTATGCCAATGCAAAGACAAAACACCATGCCAACTGTGGTCGCAGGGGTTGTGAATCTGCTGCTGTGGAGAAGAGCTCTGATAAACCCTAATAAACACAAATGTGGATGATAAAAATGTCTCCACGATCTGCTTTTGAAGAAATATCGTAATATCATTCTACAGCGCACATTCTATCAGCTGCAGTTCTGGCGCCTCCGTCATATACTGTACAACACAACATGCATTCACAGCAGTGTTAATTCAGAAGTAGAGTTACTCTCTCATTATTTGCATTTGCTTTTAAATTTTCATTTGCACGCTGGTCTGACCTCTGCATTCAAAGCCTGTCAAACAGTGCCTGTTTATTGAACTAAGTTATATTTTGCGCTAATACTGTCAAAACACACAAGGGTTACATGTAGACTCAGTTGGTTATATCTAACATGAAAGTAAACAGTTGAGAGAAAAACCTATACCTGGATGTTAAATACGTGCAGGTCTTAAAGGGACAGTAGCCCTTTTAATCTTCACCCTCTTTGGTCTAAATATCTGCCATTCTTTCTTTTGTTACCTTGAAAAGCTTGTCTTTATAATAAGGAAGTTAGTTTGGCTGTAATGCTCAGACAACTTTCAAAATAGTAAAGCCAACATGACAAAGAATTGTGATAAAATAGTGAATTGTGTTATTCGTAAAAAACAAAACAAAAAAAACCTTATATGATATTTTTTTCCATATTGCCCACCCCTAGGTCAAACTGAAAAAATAAAAATAACTTTTCTTTGTGCTGCTCTCTGGTGGCTGTGGATGTCAAAAACAACACTAAGTCAATAATTCAATAGGACTGAAAACTGAAATAGATACAAATCTATCATTTATGCTATATATACAAGAAAAGACTAGTACACTACACCTAAATTTACATACGCACTCGTTCTGAATTGGCTGAGTTGGGTCACAACTTAGATGCTAGAGATAACACTATGTCGACATATCCTTGTTTAAACATCCATCACACCACCACCTACTGCTAAACACACTCATGTGTGCCATTTCTCTATTCTGTGGGGGCTTAGTGCTTACTGTAAAGGGAAAAAAAATTGACTTCCTGTTCCTCTCACTCACCCCACGGGTCTTTTTTTTTATTCACCTCAAACTTTTTCTGCTCTTACAGCTTCACGTCTTCTCTAGATTCTTTTTTAGCTGTGACCAAATGAGTATAAAACGGTCATAAGTGAGGGTAAAATGAGTCCGCAATTAATTGAATGTACAGTGTTGGTATTATCACTTGCAGATTGTTTTAGTTCGTTTAGTTCGCTTCATGTATGTGTATGTGTCTGAGTCTGTGTCATTAGAGAGGCCTACAGAAGGGAATCTCGAAAGAAGAGATACTGCATGAATAGAGATCATTCAGTGAATGCAACACCATGTTACATCACACCACTGGAATGTGATGAACCTGCAAAGGTTTTCCAATAGCATACAGTGAATATGACATTATCACTTTAAATAGATATTACATACAAGACTCTAAAAACCACAAAATAATAAAGTTTGCATGCATTTAAAAGTTTGCTTTCAGTCAGTTTAAATCAATAATTTTATCCAGGATGTATACACATTAATCAAACTACAAATGCATTGTGCACTTGCTCTAAAATACAGAGTTGAAACTATCATTCATTCTTTAAAGCTGGAAAGAAATGATGAGCAACTGTGAGCATCTTTCCTTTCCTATGATGTATATCCGAGTGAATATTATTTATAACAAACATGGAAATATAATATAAAAATAACAACTGCTAATATTTATTTAATGGTAACTAAATATTTGATTATACATTGTGTCATGTATATTTGGATAGTTGACTATGAAAAAAATGCTGTAGCATGACCATAACCGCAATGTAAACACTACATTCTTACATAGTTTACGTACATGTGTACATAAACTAACTGGAGCAGAGACCAGTAGCTGTTTTTCCTGATATTTGCCTTTATTCTACCAAAAACTCAAAATATCTTACGTCTTAAAGGGATAATTCACCCAAAAATTTTGATCTGTCAATTTACTCACCCTCATGTCATTCTGTGTGAATGTATGATTTCCTTTCTTGGACGGAACACAAAATAATGTATTTTGAAGAATCTTGGATGTTTAAAACATTTTTTTTTTTTTTACATTTTATATCTTCTGTTCTGTTCTGCAGAGTAAAGCCATACACATTTGGAATGACTCCAAGGTATGAACTATCCCTTTAAGCCAAACAGCAAAAGCTAAACCAGCATCTCTATGCTCAGGTCACCGTGGTGCAGCAACTGTCCAGAATGGGTCAGGTGTGTGTGAGTATGTATATGAGGAACCCAGCAACTGTGCGCTTTAGAACAAAGTGAGCGGAACAGAGGGGCCATTGATTCTGCTCAGCTGTGGCCAGCACCTGCCGGGTCAGGGCTTATGTTAAAGAGGCATGTGAGGTGCTAATGTATATTTGGGGACGTATGTGAATGCATGCATGAGGATTTGACATGAAGGATTACAACTAATGATTGCAAGTAATGAACAATCACTGAGAACACAGAGATTGACACATTGATCTATGGTGCTCATGTGGGCAACATGACTTTGAATCTATCATTCATCATTACTAAATCTCACCCCCCCCCCCATCATTTTCTATCCTATTCCATTTTATTATGACTTAATGTGACAAAAAGGCTTAAAAACCAAAATCCACAATTTTGCACATCCAAAATTAAACTAAAATCAGTGTTTACACTGAAAGCACTTTAAAAGTCTATAAACTGCAAACACTCCACTCACAGGGATGATCCAACCAAAAGCCAACTGCTGCCTTCATGAAGAAGAGGATAAGCTATCAAAGAGACTGCTGACCAAGCGCTGTCTGTCCGCACAGACAGATGGATTTAACACGAATGACAAAAAATACAGACATCTGCTTGGCATTTGTGTGTCTGCTTAAAAACAGACAGCAGGTTTTGTTACTGTTGCTTGATAAGGGAAGTATCACTATTACTGTTGCTCATACAAGGGAAGTAGCACTATATTTCTCTCACTAGGGTTAGAGATATAAAACAAACATGTAACCCTAGCTATTAAACTTCTGCCCCATTTGAGCCATGGACATAAATACCTCAAATCATGCAGCTTGTATTAAGAATGATCAGACCAACACTTGTTGCATGACCACCTAGCAACCACCTAGAACATCATATTAAGTTGCAGCCACCTAACATCCTAGAAGTTGTTTAGAACATTCTAGTAAAAACCTAGAACATCCTAAGAATTTATAACCACCTAGAACACCCAGCAACCACCTAGAATGCTTTTGCAACTAGAACAACTTAGAAAACCCTAACAACCACCTAGAAAACCCTAGCAACCATTTAGAACATCCTAGGTATCACTTAGAACATCCTAGCCATTTACAACCACCTATAACACCCTAGCAACTATCCAGGACATCCTATTGAACTTTAACCACCTGGAACACCCTAGCAAGTTCCAACCACCAACTAGCAACCACCTAGAAGACTCTAGATCATCCTAGTGAATTGCAACAACCTTAGCAATCTCCTAAAACACCCAACCACTACCTAAAACATCACATCACACAGTACTAGCATTAGCTTGCAACACTTCTTCACAAAACAGAGAATATCTAGTTATATTTACAATAGAACATCACCACTCAAACACTTTGGGCTTCTATTAGGACAATATGAAATGTTCCACAGGACAGAATGTTTAATTTGAGTATGTGAAATCCTGATTTTGATCTAAGATTTATATTGTGGTCATGAATCAGACTGTGTATCCATTAGTCCAGCCTTCACTGTGCCCTGTAAGCTTGAGGCATGCTTGGGGACTGCGTGGGGCAAAAGAGAAGAGTAATCTGATTGATTGTCATGTTTCTTTGTTTGATTAAATTGGATGAGAATCAATGTCAGCAACAGAATGTCTAGCAGCTATTGGTCAGATCCGACTAAAGGATTTACAGACAGCTGTCCATGTCTGGATTACGCTACAGATCTATAATTCACACAAACATACACCTAAACTCATGGGCAAAAAACATGCAAATGCTACAGATTAGACACAGACTTTTATGACGCCATAATTGCACAAATTATAAATCACAAGAAGACAAAAAGAAAACAACATGCAATTTCCTACATCATAATTCAAATCTGAAATGAAAACCATTTTAATTCAATGATACAACTATGATTCTGTTAAATGTTATGCGAAATGAATCCCATACTAACCCAGATTTATTTGCCCACTGATGATTTCTCTTACTCAAAATGCACAAGATATTCTATACGTGTTCATTATAAACAAACCGTTATCCAGCAACATACATGTAACTGCGTATCATCTAATTTCTCCATTCTCTTCTGCCTTTCACTTAACATTACGCCAAAGATGCTTGAGACATTAATAACGGTTTCAAAAACACAGTATGCACTTTACGCAAAGTATCTGTTGTACAATTTCCCATTGCAAACGATCAACCAAACATCAAATCTCAATGTTGACCCATTCTTCAAAACATCAACGCAAGCCGTTTAACATAACTCAAAATCTAGCCCCTAGGTGTCAAGGTTACTGCAAAAATCCATGGAAATGAGAAACAAAAAAAAAACGTTTATGATTTCAAAACCTACATGAATATTGCATCATGCTTTAATGAGAAGATATAGCTCAGAATCCTTTGTGTGATATATGTATACTGAAATGTTGTATTATCATAATTTATAATAAGATGTATATGAGATACAAGAGATGGTGTGAGTTCTAAATGAGCAGACAAAGGGGTTCTCTATAACAGAACATAGCACATTAAGACACACTGAGACACACACACACATGTGGACATATCATTGCATCTCTGGTGTACAGAAGTGGCACTGTCCCACAAGAGAAAGAAGTTCCTCTAGAGCAACATGTTCATTGGGTTAATCAATATGCTGCATATAAATGCACGCCAGCATGCATTCGATATGCAGTGTAGACAAAAGTCAGTCATGCTGCTGACTCACAGTGTCCAGATGTCCACCACTGTCCTACCCGTCCACAAGGGACAAGCATCATCATGTACGGGAAGTCTGAAGTCATGACTGTCTTTTTCTCTATCTCACTTTCTCTGTGTCACATTCATAGTTAGACAGAATGGAAACCACACACTGAGACACACTGGTGTGTCTGACAAAGAAACAGATGAAGAGATACGCAAACAGAAACAGGAAGGCTTCACTAGCACTACTGGGGGACTGGTTCAAAGATCAAAAAGCAGATGTAAGGCATTTGACAAATTGCAAACACATGTGGTCAGAACCAACCCCTCCCTACCCCGAACATCCCCTCCAATACAGAAAACCCATTTCAAAATGACCATACTTAACATATACTGCAACATCTTTACTAATATACAGATCTTAGTCAGAGTCACTGTTAAGCATGTGCTCAGACTGTGTTCATCTGAACATGATATTTACTGTAAAAATGAAATAAAATAACACTATTTCTAAGAAATATACAAATGTTATTCAACTCCCCCATAGTGTGCACAGTAAATAAGAAGGTCTAACACATAAACAAGACAAGATAAACTTAAAATCAAAATCTTGGACAGTAATTGAGAGCCACTGTTCTACAGAGAGGAAGACATGACAAGACATGACACATCCCATGTGCTTGGAATAGCCGACTGAACTACTCTATACTTTTTTTTTATTTTTAACTCAACCTTTATCTCATACACAATATATATTACTCTATTTATGTACTTATTTAATATAACATTTATTTATACAAGTGTACTATTTAAAATAATAACTGATTATTAAAAAAATAATACGTCATTATTGTTGCGAAAACAGTCATACGAAACACGCCTAATTTCATTATTTCAAACATTTGTTTGCTATTGTTCTGCTGCGTTCTGAAGCGCGTGATTTGAGCGCTTTATTGTTCTATTGTACATTGTTTGATCTGCTGATACATTTACTATATAAACAATGAATCAATTAATTCATGAGTCTGTGCATAAACATTGTTTCCAATAACGCGCGTCTCGTTTCCACTACGACAAATAACGCGTTTTGATGCAAAGTGTCCTGAAAACACAAACCCATTAAAACACACACATACCTCAAATCAGTCCTGAGCGATACTTCTCTATGGCAAGTGACTTCAGATGAACCTCAGAAGAAGGAAATGCATCGGTTCATCTCTCCTGTTATGAAGGTGTCTGTTAAATCTGTTTATTTCACTGCTGGAAACAGTTCAGTAGTGGACAGGACCCTTAGAAATGTAAATTAATACTTGGAGTGGGGGGCGGGCGAACAACATAACCCAACGCCTATAGTCACATGCGAAGCTCCGCCCATTTCCCCCTCATGATTATTCATCCGCAGGGGACACCCCGAAAACGGTCTGGGCGTGGCGCAGTATCGGTGGGCGGAGACTAATGGTGCAACATACACAAAGCAAATGCGAATATATAATTAAAGGAGTAGTTTACACAAAACTGAAAATTATTTTATGATTTACTCACTCTCGTGTTCTTTTATTTTCACAACGGGGGACACGTTACGTTCCGTCCTGATTGGTCTCTTCCAGTCTCTGTTGATAAATGGTGACAGAAGAGCTTTAAAAACGGAGGTGATTTCATCCCAGAGGTTTGATACGTTTACTTCAATACGCCTGGTTCATAGTCTGAATCTTAAGTCACACTGTAGCATTGTGCAAGGAACAGACTACATCAAGTAGCTACATCAAGTAAAAAAAATGTAAATAAATAATTAAATCAACAAAGTGGATTACAGAATTCATATTTTTGTTACAACTAAATTAATTTCTAACGTAATCTTCATTAATCATTCAAAAGATAATCAAGTCACAAATGTACTTTGTTCACTAGTTTCTGCATGTGGATTAATTAAAATAATCGGTTTAGCAATGACATCTGAGTCTGTACCTAAAAAGCCCCACTACCCCCATCAGTCGACGGGATTTCTCCTTTTTTCACCCCCTTTAGTAGGCTACAGCCCCGCCCTCGGTGGCCCCTCGCTGGTTCACATGCTCGTATGGAACGTGTGCTTTCTGTGTAAAACACCGGACTTCCGGTTACTGGGGCGCTATGACATTTGTGTCACACAGAAAGTTTGATGCAAAAACAGTAGAATTTCCTGTATAGAACACAACAAAGAAATGGTAGAGCGACAAAGAGCAGAAAGAGCAGTGTCTTGTGTACTATTTGCAGACATGTCTATGATGTACAGTCTGTACATGTAAGATGTAGTTTCTAAGTCACTCACAAATTAAATTGTGAGAGATCCTTTACAGAACTACAGGGGAAGGAGTCATAACTACTCGAGAGATTACCTTGAATTCAGTCCCAAAACACTTTCGGGGAACATATGTGGTCTACGAGGTTACAGGAAGTTGGGAGGGGTCCCTATGTTTGGATGTGGAAATAAAGTCAGGCAATCTCAAATTAAAGCCATTCTTTTGCAATCTCTGAGCCCTAAGAAAAGAGAGGGACTAGGAGGGGAAAAAATATTTTATGTGTTTATAAAAGATGTAGTCCGATTTTTGTGTAGTTATTAATCTCGAAATGAAGTGGGATCAGATTTGAATAGTTTTTTTTCTGTACAGCTGACAAAAAAAGTTAATTCACAATCAAATACAACATTTTTTGATCTTATAAGCGTTAAAAATATGACAAAATACAGGTCATATATTGCTTTTTTTTTTTTTTTTGTCTTGAGCAGTTTTTGGTTTTATATTATAATATAATGTGTCGATTATCACTCCAGTCCATCTGCATTATTAATTTGATATTTTCTGTGTGGTTGATTTCCTATGACCCCTCTAACCACCTGTTTTCTGTTAAACAGGAAATTACAGTTTTCTAGAACCATGGTAATAACTCTTGCTTCCTCTGTCACAGTGTCATAAAGGATCACTCTAAAGATCAATGTGTACATTCTCTTTTTATTGAACACACCAGTAAGACAGGCACTGACTTTATCATTTCTTTTTTTAACACTCTTATATATAAATTTCTTAATAGTAGAAAAGGTTTTAAGCTGAAATTATACAAAAGTTCTACACACTTAGTAAGACTGGATCTTTTAAGAAACGTTCACCGAAAGATTTTTTGGGGAACCAAACTGGTTCATCTGTGGCATCGCTGCAAAAACACTCTTTTCTAAAATCACTCTCTTAACGATTAGACTATAAAAAAAAGTACATTTACATATTTTCATTCATAAATTATGTTTAATATATCCAACTAGATAATGTCCAAATACAAAATCCCCACTAACGTCCCTGAACCTTATGCACTTGTGCATGCACAATAGTGTTTAAACTTTAACTATGTCTGCTTTGATCAAGTCGGCTTATTGCCACATAGCAGAACACTGAAAATAAAAAGTTGCAGCAATAGTGAATGTATGCAACCTACTTTGACTGGGGACTGTGGCTGCATTTTACAATGAGATTACATCTTACAGGAAAATACGCCCAGAGTGTAGTCATACTGAGAGCTCATCTTTATGCATTTTCCACTGGAATGGAGCCATCTCTGCTTCAGAGGTTTGAACAACGGCATTGTCATTATGTTCCTCAATGTGCTGTAACAGAATACAGACCTCTCAGATGTCAATACATGTCAATGTATTTTAGTCAAAACTGACACACATCTGTATTTTATTTTTATTTGTTTATATTGTTCCTGGAAATACAATATGATGACTTTTAAACAATATTCGGAATTCGTCTGTGTGAAGATTCTTTAGAAAAAAAAAACACCTTTTGTGTTCCATGAAAAGAACAGCACACATGTTTGGCCTGACATGAGGGAGAGTTGACAGAATTTTTTGATAAACAATAGACCTACCTTTCATTTGGAATGAGGGCATCTTACTTTATGAAAAGTACACAATGTAACATCTGCACAGATCTTTTGCAAGAAACTGAAACACCATCTGTTTTAATGAGGCTCGTATCTGAATCACATAATATCAAATGTATTAGTAGTCACAGATGTTTGAGCGGTTACACACTTTAGGGTAGACTATGCTCTTGGGAAAATGAAACTGAGCTGGGAATACATGACTAGTTGTGTTTTTATATATATTATTATTATATTTCGCTAATTAAGCTGTGCAACCTGATGAGGAAAGTGTGTCAGTGTGTTGGAAACTCAGTGGGTATTGCAGTCTTCATCATTTGTGTGTGTCTATAGAATGTATGTTATTGTTTAAATTATAGTTAATTGCATTGTATATTTTTTTTCATTATTGTAAAGATTGTATTTTATGTGTATTTCTTCTAAAATTCAATATTTGAAAGCTTTGATGTTACATTAATATTTTAAAAGCATAAAAATCGTTCCAACATGAAACCACAAGTCAGTCTGTACTAGTCAAACTGTGTTTTTATTGGATACACAGAAAGAAATTAAATGAAGCAGTAAAACGCCATGCATATGTGTGACGAGTGGGGCGGGGCCGAGGGACATGGGAGCGAGGCCGGGGGAGTGATTGGAGATGAACTACACCTGTTCGTCCCACCGGTCTCGAGGCCCATGGAGGAGATGGAAGGATATAAAACTGGAGCGACGACAGTGAAGGACGAGAGAGGACCAGGCCTGGGCTTTTAGTTGTGTTTTGGGTTTTATTTGCGCGCACCAGTCGTCCGTGAGGGGCTGGTGCGCTGTTTTTGTGTTTATTTTGTTATTAAAATGTTTTTGATTGTCCGCCGGTTCCCGCCTCCTTCTTCCGGAAGAATATGAAGGTTATAGCGTTACAATATGTTTTACATTTGCAGCTTCACTGTAATATTTCAGTTCTATTTATTTAAGAAATTTCATTTTGAATTATGAGTCAGATGAAAATTCTTGAATCTCTTGTGTGGAACCTAAAATGCATGCTATTTCCTTAAGCTCAAGTGTAATTTAAATCTAAATTTGGTATATATTCAAATTTAAAATACTTTTATTTGTTACATGCAGAATCAATATGAATTTATGTTGTGTATATTTGAAAAAAATATTTATAGGAGCAATAGTATGTGATGTTCTGTGTAACAAACAAAACAGACCTAAATGCCATGAACAGCCCAAAATCAATCAATCAATCAATCAATCAAATCACTCAATCAATCAATCTCATGTGACGATTCATTCTCTCGCTCCCTCTTTCTCTCTCTCTCTCTCTCTCTCTCTCTCCTGTTGTTACCCTGAGTGCTGGGCAGACGCTGGGTGACTAATGAGGTGCTCCGCCTCTTTTAATCTAATAAACCATCTCTGAATCATGCTCCAGGATGGGCAGCACCCCAAATTTCTGGATGACCATGCTGGATGACATCATATGACCCTGATGCTGATCATGTGCTATAATACTGCCATAATATGAACAAAGGTGCCCTTATGATTTACTCACGCTCGTGAGTAAACGTCTTAAAAGTCTGATTACAGCACAGACAGTCGGTCTGTACTTCAGAGATGGGATCATCAATCACTCTTTCTGCAGATTCTTTTGTTATGCTAGGTTGATTTTATGAGAGAATCACTGAATCATTCATTCATTTAGGAATTTAGGAATAATACATTAGGAGCGAGTCATTTGAATCATTCACCCAGCCAGTTAGTTCGAAAACACCTATTCATTGATATTACTGGCTGACCAGCATACTAACATAGGCCTATTACTTTTACTATTTCTCCCAAATACAGATATTGCAGAATTAGTAGAAGTATTAGTCGACTTCAGCCACTGTTTTTATGAGTGAGCCATTTAAATCATTCATTTAACCGATTTAGAAATTAAGCACACTGTGGTGCTTAATTTTTTGCGGAGCAAAACAGACAAAGCAGCTGGCAATGTTATGTCTAAAATGTAAGTAACAAATAAAAGTTTTTGTTTATTGAACTTTATAAGTGTATAGAACAGCTTGCCAATGACAGAATCGCAGCTGTGTTGATAACACAAAATTTCATTTGATATTGCTTCAGCAAATCATTAGTTTGAGTTTGTGGCCCGCCACACTCACTATTACTGTAAATAATCAGTTATTGTAATAAACATAATGGGTTGTAGTATCCCTGTCCCAATTTATCATATTATACAAAACCATGGGACAGCTAAAACAATTTTTAGCTCCAGAATGTTCTGGTATTGTTATTTCCGAGTATGGACATCCTGACTTTCTCTGTGCGTTAGCCAGGAAAGTTTTCTTCATGTAAATAGAATACTCCCTTTAGGTTTGAGGTTTTAACATTCTCCTAACCTCCAACATTCTATTACCTGCTACAAGTAAATAACCAGTTGTTTTCTTATGCATTGTATATCATAAATATACGCAGTGGATTTCATTAAACAATAATTCATTCAAATGACTGAATTATAAAAAATAATATTAGTAATAAATGGTGTCATTCTGAGCAGCATTTATCACCCACTTGTTGTTACATCTTTTGTATATCATATTTTAAATGTTTGCAAAGTATTGTCTTCTATAAATTACCTCAGATACAAATATCTGCTTCATTTCATAATATCCAGAGGGCTTGCTGTCATCCTGAACGCACAATATATAAGACTAGCTGACTGAACTAAGTAATATAAAGACTATGGTATCTACAGCTGATTGATTACTGTTTTTCCAAAGACTGCATTCAGTCTAAAATTTGCTGTGTGTCCAGGCTGTATCTGTCACTCTGTCCTGAAATAGTCACACACAGAGTCTGTGCACTCTCCAGGCACTTAGCTAATGGAGCTGATTGGTATGAATGGGGAAGCTGGTGCAGAGCAGAGCCGCTGCAGAGGGGAATGATGTTATAGGGTTTTTAATACCCTGCCAACTAAATCAATGACAATCAATCAGGATGAAGAGCTGAACACACATTAGACGATGCGGGCGTGGTTGCAGCATGACACTGGAGTCTTAACACAGAGCTGATACATAAAACACATATGTACATGGAAACCAAACACATTTATTGCAAAACTGCTATATAGCCACCATATAGCAGGAAATGAGAAATGAAGCCTGCTGTTTATGGTTGTTTGAGGATAAAAACAAATTAAGGTGAGAGGGAGAAACATAGGAAAAGAAAAATGACAAATGAGATCTCTTTAAAATCTCGAATGTTTCTTCTAGGCAGCAGGGAGATTAAATGGAGAGCAATTAGAATAACTCCATACACTTACTGTATGCATTCTATTTTATTAAATCACAACCAGTTTTTCTGTTACCCAATTTTATTTCATGTTTTTAAATAACTTTTTTGTGTTTTTGTTTTATATGGCACTGTATCTTAAATGTTTCATTTGTGTCTGTTTTTATATCTCTAAATAATTTTTAGGATCAAATCTGAGACAAGGTCTTTATTTGAATTGAACGCAATAGAGAACTCCATTACAGGGATAGTTCATCCAAAAATTA
Organism: Carassius carassius; assembly: GCF_963082965.1. Taxonomy (NCBI): domain Eukaryota; kingdom Metazoa; phylum Chordata; class Actinopteri; order Cypriniformes; family Cyprinidae; genus Carassius; species Carassius carassius. Next base: position 28,256,455 of record NC_081767.1, on the reverse strand, counting down.
AAATTATGTCATCATTTAATTACCCTCATGTCGTCCCAAACCTGTTGAACATAAAAGAAGACATTTTGAAGATTGCTGGTAGTCAAACAGTTGGTAATTCCCATTGACTTCCATACTAGGAAAATAAATACTATGGAAGTCAATGGGAACCACCAATTGTACAATATATATACAATATACTGTACATCCCCTGGACGTTAAAAACTGCCACAAGGTCAAGGGGTCCGTTCTATTTTGTTGCACTCTACTGTCGACTTCCTCACAGATATTCCAATGAGACATGACAAGAAACACTGAATTAAGGATGTCTGTTGTTTCTACCACACACTGATTTCCTCTCATAAGGTTACACAAACATACACTCATACATGCAGCATAAACAAAGGTTTTGTAGGCCAGATCTGGTCCTCAGGGGTCACCAAACATGTGATGCACTGGAGGTGGACAGAACCGAGAAAACAATAGAGTGACTGACCAGCTGACAATAAATATGCTGAATCAGCTGGTCCTCTGACAGAAAAAAACAACCATTAAAAGCAAAGTTAACCCCAAAATGAAAATTAACTGATACACGCCATCCAAGATGTATTTGAGTTTGTTTCTTAATTGGAACAGATTTAGAGAAATTTAGCATCACATCACTTGCTCACCAATGAACCAATTATACCAGAACTGCAGTGAATGGGTACCGTCAGAATGAGAGTCCAAACAGTTGATAAAAATATTACAATAAGCCACAAGTAATGAACACGACTCCTGTCCATCAGTTAATGTCTTGTGAAACAAAAATCAGTGTCTGTAATAAATGAACCCATTTCACTGCAATTTTGCATTTTTTGGCGAACTATTACTTTCAGTACAAAGAATAGGAAAGTATTATTTTATTGAATCTCCACAATCTATTCTAATATTCAGCAATGTCACACATCTTTTTTCGTTTACGAATTAGAATGATCCGATTGCAGCTGTTGTAGAGTCGACAACTCACTGATTCAAATGAACCGTTTAGTGCGAGTCTCCAGTGAACTGAATTCACAAGTAAGAACTGCGAGATCTTGTGAGCGCGCACGCGACTGATGCTGTTAAAAGTAAGTAATGTCGAAATTTAGGATTAATTATTGTAACTAAAAATCATATTTAGTTTAAAAATGTCGCTGTAAAGAGCGATCTATTTAAGCCCACCGAAATGCTTGAATGCAGACACATCAATCAGTGTCTCTTTTAGGTAAAAAAATTAAATAAATAATAATAAAATTAATAAATAAATAAAAAAACGAAAGAAAAAAAACACCGAAACATTTAAATAACACAGATTAAATAAAATAACTCATGCACATTCAAATTTCCTGCTGCCGTAATGTTAACAGTTTTATTAAAATGCTACGTATGCCCTATGTGACATCTTTTTTTATATTGTCTATCAACAGTATACATTTTTATATTGTTTGGATTAACTACCGGAGTAGACAGATATGAATGTTTATTCATAACCATACTGGAAATAAGTAAATATTGTCAGCTGATGCTAACTGTCTAACAAGCTTGCTGGTGCAAAGTTGAGGTAATTTTTAAAAATAAAGTCCAAATAGTTTTATTCAACCAACTATATAGATTACAGGTGCAGTAATTTAACTCAAATTGTGAAACTCGTGTATTAAATAAATTCAATGCACAGAGACTGAAGTAGTTTAAATCTTTGGTTCTTTTCATTGGAAGGATTTTGGCTCACATTTAACAAAAACCCACCAATTCACTTCTCAACAAATTAGAATATGATGACATGCCAATCAGCTAATCAACTGAAAACAACTGCAAATGTTTCCTGAGCCTTCAAAATGGTCTCTCAGTTTGGTTCACTAGGCTACACAATCATGGGGAAGACTGCTGATCTGACAGTTGTCCAGAAGACAAAAAGAAACACAACCAACTGAGAGAACCGCAGCCTTATGAGGATTGTCAAGCAAAATCAATTCAAGAATTTGATTAAACTTCACAAGGAATGCACTGAGGCTGGGGTCAAGGTATCAAGAGCCACCTCACACAGACGTGTCAAGGAATTTGGTTACAGTTGTCGTATTCCTCTTGTTAAGCCACTCCTGAACCACAGACAACGTCAGAGGCGTCTTACCTGGGCTAAGGAGAAGAAGAAATGGACTGTTGCCCAGTGGTCCAAAGTCCTCTTTTCAGATGAGAGCAAGTTTTGTATTTCATCTGGAAACCAAGGTCCTAGAGTATGGAGGAAGGGTGGAGAAGCTCATAAACCAAGTTGCTTGAAGTCCAGTGTTAAGTTTCCACAGTCTGTGATGATTTGGGGTGCAATATCATCTGCTGGTGTTGGTCCATTGTGTTTTTTTGAAAACCAAAGTCACTGCACCCATTTACCAAGAAATTTTGGAGCACTTCATGCTTCCTTCTGCTGACCAGCTTTTTGAAGATGCTGATTTCATTTTCCAGCAGGATTTGGCACCTGCCCACACTACCAAAGTTGGTTAAATGACCATGGGGTTGGTGTGCTTGACTGGCCAGCAAACTCACCAGACCTGAACCCCAGAGAGAATATATGGGCTATTGTCAAGAGGAAAATGAGAAACAAGAGACCAAAAAATGCAGATGAGCTGAAGGGTACTGTCAAAGAAACATGGGCTACCATACCATAGCAGTGCCACAAACTGATCACCTCCATGCCACGCTGAATTGAGGCTGTCATGATCCTGGCTTTTTCTCCTTCTCTGTCTCCCTCTTGTGGTCACGTTTTCACACTGTCACGCACACACATCCACTCCTCCGCTCATTATCTATTTCAGCTGTTTCCCCTTTCGTTCCCTTCTCCTCACCTGTCCCTTCTTTGGCCCTTGATTGTCTTTGCTTCTTATTCCCTCTTTCTAGCCCTGTCTTGTTGTCGGATTATTTGATGACCTCTCGTGAGACACGTCTGTTTCCTAGTTATGTCCTGTCCTTGGAGTCATAGTTGCTACTGTGAATTATTTTGTCATTGGACTGTGTATCATCCTGCTGTGCCTGTTTGCAGAGTACCTGTGCAGCGCTTGCCCTTGGCTGTTCACTCTGCCGGCTGCCTTCACTGTTTTTCTGACTGGCTGTATGCATCTCGGGGTCCCTGCCTCTGCCCTCGTGGAAATTTATGTTTTTTTGACCCAGTCGTCTGGCTGTTCCTGTTTTTTGGCTCTGAAAATATGAAAATATTTTTTCAGTGAAGACAATTTGCTTTATTAAAGACTGTTAACTGCACCCTGCCCTGGTTTTCCATCGTTCTTATCACATAACAGAATAATCCGACCCAGAAGATGGACCAGGCGAGTGGTAATCCCCTTCAGAGTGCTGTTGAGCTCCAGGGTGCTCTGCTGGGCAAGCATGAGGAGGATTTGTCCGCCACGAGACGTGCCGTAGAATCCCTGACCGCCCAGCTCTCGGGTCTAACCCAGCAGTTCCACCACTACCGTCATGAGACCACTGCTTTAGCCGGACAACGCGACTCTTCTGAGCCACGCATAAACAACCTGCCGTGCTACTCTGGTGAGCCTTCACAATGTCGAGCCTTCCTCACCCAATGCGAAGTTGTTTTTTCTCTTCAGCCGTCCACTTATGCCAAGGACCGATCTAAGGTGGCTTATGTGATTTCGCTTCTCAATGGACGAGCTCGAGAGTGGGCGGCAGCGAACTGGGAGGCGGAGGTAGACTGCATCTCTAAGTTTTCTCTATTCAAGGAGGAGATGATCCGAGTATTTGACCGGTCGGCACATGGTGATGAAGCGTCCCGCCTCCTATCCACCTAGCGCCAGGGGAAGAGGTCAGTCACAGATTTTTCTATTGAGTTTCGTACCCTGGCCACTACGAGTGGATGGAACGGTCCGGCACTAATCTCCCGCTTTCTCGAGGGCTTGAGGTCTGAGATTAAGGATGAGGTCTTTGTCCGAGAGGTCCCTGGCAATTTTGACTCTCTTGTCGAACTGGCTATTCGCTTTGAAAGACGCTTCGAGATGCGACAAAGGGCTCGCGGATTGGAGGCTTCGTTTCTTCCCTCTTCCACAGCAACCCTGCACTTCCCGTACACCTCCGCTGGCTGGGATCGTCTGTTTCCTGCTCAGCATTGCTTGATTCGGGGGCAGAGGGGAACTTCGTTGATGAGAATTGGGCTTTAGAACAAGGTATTCCCCTCTTAGATTTACAAGACTCCACCCCCCTGTTCGCCCTAGATGGTAGTTCCCTTCCTAGGGTACAGAGAAGGACTTCACCATTGACTCTTACTGTTTCAGGAAATCATAGAGAGACTATTTCTTTTTTTATTTTTCATTCCCCTTTTACTCCTGTGGTTTTAGGCCAACCGTGGTTAGTTCTCCATAACCCCCAGATTAACTGGGCAAAGGCACTATTCTTTCTTGGAAATTGTCTTGTCATGTCGATTGTCTGTCTTCTGCTGTGTCCCCTGTCTTGCCCGTAACAGTTTTTCAGGAAGAGCCAGGTGATTTGTCTGGAGTTCCGGAGGAGTATCACGATTTGCGGGAGGTCATCAGTCGTTCCCGGGCCACTTCTCTCCCCCCTCATCGCCCGTATGACTGCAGTATAGATCTTCTCCCAGGTACTACGCCCCCCCGAGGTAGACTATACTCATTATCCGCCCCCGAGAGGGAGGCGCTCGAGAAATACCTTTCTGATTCGCTCAACGCCAGTACCATCGTTCCTTCGTCGTCTCCAGCGGGAGCCGGTTTCTTCTTTGTTAAAAAGAAAGACGGCTCCATGCGTCCCTGCATAGACTATCGGGGTTTAAATGATATCACTGTCAAGAATCGTTATCCATTACCACTGATGTCATCTGCCTTCGAAGTCTTGCAGGGAGCTAAGATTTTCACTAAGCTCGATTTACGTAACGCCTATCACTTAGTGCGTATCAAGGAGGGGGATGAATGGAAGACCGCGTTTAACACGCCCCTAGGGCACTTTGAATACCGGGTTCTTCCCTTCGGTTTGGTTAACGCTCCCGCGGTCTTTCAAGCCTTAGTCAATGACGTCCTACGGGACATGCTCAACGTTTTTGTGTTCGTCTACCTTGATGATATTATGATCTTTTCGCCATCACTCCAGGTGCACGTCCAACACGTTCGTCGTGTTCTTCAGCATCTACTAGAGAATCGACTTTATATAAAGGCCGAGAAATGTTCTTTCCACGCCCCCTCAGTAACGTTTCTGGGTTCGGTCATCTCGGCAGAGGGGATTAGTATGGACCCCGCTAAGGTCCAGGCGGTTACCAATTGGCCCGTGCCCGACTCCTGTCTCGCGCTACAACGTTTTCTCGGGTTTGCTAATTTTTATCGACGTTTTATACGAAATTTCAGTCAAGTAGCCGCACCCCTTACAGCTCTGACCTCAGTCAAGTCCCAGTTTAGATGGGCAGATTCTGCGCAGACTGCGTTCGAAGTTCTCAAGTCTCTTTTTACTACCGCGCCTATCCTTCTTACTCCTGACTTCACTAAACAATTTATAGTCGAGGTCGATGCCTCTGAAGTAGGAGTCGGGGCTGTGCTTTCCCAGCGCTCCACCGCTGACGGAAAGGTACACCCCTGCGCCTTTTTCTGTCACCGTCTTTCTCCTGCTGAGCGCAATTACGACGTGGGCAACCGCGAACTGCTCGCCGTCCGTCTAGCACTAGGCGAATGGCGACAGTGGCTAGAAGGAGCTCCCGTTCCTTTTATCGTCTGGACAGATCACCGTAACCTAGAATATATCCGCAAAGCCAAAAGACTAAACGCTCGTCAGGCCCGCTGGGCTTTATTCTTTAATCGTTTCGATTTTACCATCTCGTATCGTCCGGGTACCAAGAACGTCAAGCCCGATGCGCTATCTCGTCTTTTTGACTCCTCTGCATCTTCAGAGCCTGAGGAGATTATTCCCCCCAGTCATGTTGTTGGCACGACCGTCTGGGGAATAGAGAAGCTGGTTAAGCATTCTCTTTCTCATGTCATAGGCCCGCGCAACTGCCCTAAGGGGCTCCTTTTCGTCCCTGTACCCGCGCGTCGAGCTGTCCTTCAATGGGGACACACCTCTAAATTGACAGCCCATCCTGGTGTCCGGGGCACCATCGCTTTTATCCTTCAGCGCTTTTGGTGGCCTTCTTTAGAATGAGACGTGCGACGGTTTGTTGCCTCCTGCGATACATGCGCTCAGACTAAGGCTGACAATTCCCCTCCGGCCGGTCTACTTCATCCGTTACCGGTTCCAACCCGACCGTGGTCTCACTTAGCTCTCGACTTTATCACCGGGCTACCTCTTTCAGAGGGTAACACCGTTATTCTGACCGTGGTAGATCGTTTTTCTAAGTCGGCCCATTTTATTCCACTCGCTAAACTCAACTCTGCCAAGGAGACCGCTCAGATCATGGTTGATCATGTTTTTAAACTACATGGTTTACCCACTGATATTGTGTCTGATAGAGGCCCCCAATTTTCTTCTCAATTTTGGAGGGAGTTTTGTCGCCTGATTGGGGCATCCGTTAGCCTTTCGTCCGGGTTTCATCCCCAGATGAACGGTCAAGCTGAAAGGACTAATCAAATTGTCGCCCGTATGCTCCGCAGTCTCACCCATCAGAATCCCGCATCATGGTCACAGCAGCTTTCCTGGGCCGAATACGCCCATAATTCACTCCCCTTCTCAGCTACTGGTCTTTCGCCCTTTCATTGCTGTCTCGGTTATCAGCCTCCGATATTTGCGTCCCAAGACTCTGATTCTAATGTTCCGTCAGTGCAAGCTTTTATTAGCCGTTGCAAACGCACCTGGAGGAGAGTGCGATCTGCTCTCTGTCGAGCTAGAAGACGCATGACAGTAACAGCCAATAGGCGCAGAATTAAGAGTCCTCGCTACGTTTGCGGCCAGAGAGTGTGGTTATCCACTTCAAATTTACCTCTCCAGTCCGAGTCACGTAAATTGTCTCCCCGCTTTGTCGGACCATTTCGCATTGTTAAAGTCATTAATCCTGTCGCAGTAAAGCTTCTCCTTCCGCCTAATTTACGCCGGGTCCATCCCGTGTTTCACGTCTCTTGCATTAAACCAGCCATCCGTCCCCCATCTCACCCGGTCCGCGTCCCTAGTCTTGCCGATGATACCCCTATCTACAGGGTTCGCCGTATTCTTGACATGCGCTGTCGGGGACGCGGTCATCAATATCTGGTCGACTGGGAGGGGTATGGTCCTGAGGAGAGAAGTTGGGTTCCCTCCCGGGACGTCCTGGATCCTTCACTCATCGATGATTTCCTCCGGACCCGCCAGTCGTCCTCAGGAGCGCCAGGGGGCGCTCGTTGAGAGAGGGGTACTGTCATGATCCTGGCTTTTTCTCCTTCTCTGTCTCCCTCTTGTGGTCACGTGTTCACACTGTCACGCACACACATCCACTCCTCCGCTCATGATCTATTTCAGCTGTTTCCCCTTTCGTTCCCTTCTCCTCACCTGTCCCTTCTTTGGCCCTTGATTGTCTCTGCTTCTTATTCCCTCTTTCTAGCCCTGTCTTGTTGTCGGATTATTCGATGACCTCTCGTGAGACACGTCTGTTTCCTAGTTCTGTCCTGTCCTTGGAGTCATAGTTGCTACTGTGAGTTATTTTTTTATTGGACTGTGTATCATCCTGCTGTGCCTGTTTGCAGAGTACCTGTGCAGCGCTTGCCCTTGGCTGTTCACTCTGCCGGCTGCCTTCACTGTTTTTCTGACTGGCTGTATGCATCTCGGGGTCCCTGCCTCTGCCCTCGTGTAAATTTATGTTTTTTTAGACCCAGTCGTCTGGCTGTTCCTGTTTTTTGGCTCTGAGAGAAGCCTGTGATTTTTGTTCAATATTTTTTCAGTGAAGACAATTTGCTTTATTAAAGACTGTTAACTGCACCCTGCCCTGGTTTTCCATCGTTCTTATCACATAACAGAGGCAATAATTAAAGCAAAAGGAGCCCCTACCAAGTATTGAGTACATGTACAGTTAATTAACTTACTTTCCAGAAGGCCAGCAATTCAGCGATTCTTTGTCTCATGAAGTATTCTAATTTGTTGAGAGAGTGAATTGGTGGGTTTTTGTTAAATGTGAGCCAAAATCATCACAATGAAAAGAACCAAAGACTTAAACTACTTCAATCTGTGTGCATTACATTTATTTAATACATGAGTTTCACAATTTGAGGTGAATTACTGAAATAAATGAACTTTTCCATGACATTCTAATTTATTGAGATGCACCTGTACATCTGGTCGAAAAAGAATTGATGTGATGATCAGAACATGGTAACTACAGTAATTATCAAAGTGGGAAGTGATGCCCTCTGGGGGCATTTGTCCAGGGGTGTTTTTACACCACAGACGAGGTTTGAGAAGGAAAAAAATCATTATGAAAATATAATTATATTTTCCATAAAATGTTCTTCCTAACTTCAGGCCTTATTCTCATGTCATATATAACTATGTTCTGCAAAACATTTTTTCATTTTTTTTCTTACTGGTGAAAATCAGATGGTTAAATATGTTTTCTCCCAGGTACATCGCAGTGTAAGCTTCACAGTGAACATTACTCTCATCAACGTAGTCCATATCAACAACAAAAATATATCTTGACCCCATGTAGTGGTTATTTTGGGAAAATCCCAGGTATTTTGAGCAGTAGGATTATAAAAAATATTTTTTTTACTTAAGTACATTAAAAAAATGTAGTACTTTTGTACTTTCACTTGAGTAAAATTGAAAAAGGAGTTCTTTTAATTTTATTGGATTAATATTTTATTATACGTATCTGTACTTTTATTCAAGTGATTGATTTGTGTACTTCATCCACCACTGCTCACACAAACACTTCATACTGAGAAAAAAACATACATAAATGGAGTGTATAATGTCACTTGCTTGTTTTCTATCAATCACTGGTGAGTGTTAATCAGGTCTTTGGAAAGTCACAATTGTCTACATTGCATGATTTGACTTAAAGATCTGTGCAGATGGATGGGACTTTTGTTCCCTGCAGTTTGGCAAGACAAACACACACAGCATATGAGAACTGAGCTAAAAGAATCTTCAGAATTGACTTGAAATCTACAAACATTTCTGTGGAAAACCCCATGAAATCAAAAGTGGAGTTTTGTGAGTTACAATGCATGCAATGTTTGAGTTCCAGACAGCACCCAGACAGACTAAACGTCTTGCTACACTGCCATATGTCCTTAAAACATCCTCTCACAGGCCAGCCATAATGAGACACTGAAGAAGAAATAAAAATGAGTTTCCCCTTGTTTATTAAAGGTCCCTGACCGAGCAGCAGACTCGGTCAGCACTTAAAGCATCATGCTGCAGATAGCCCAGAATTCAAGGCCATGATTCAATGTGATTATTTTCCACAAAGGCAGCAGAACTGCTGAACTGAATAGATTTCCTCTCCAAATCTCCAACTCTGAGAGGAAAAGGAGCAGAGGAAACCTGTGTTGTTTTTCTGATAACTGTCCATCCTTCGCTGTCCTTGGAGTGTGTGTGTGTATGTTTGTTTTCTGTACCTGAAAACGGTCCATCCTCTGGCTCAACATAATCTGTTCTGACTGGCAGGCTGTCCTGGATTGGGTGTTCCTATTTCCAGAACACACAGGGAAAAAAGGACAATGTCAATCAATCTGCTTTGAACACATCATTTTAATGTTGTGACCCTGAGTGAGATGAAAATCACAGGACTAAATAACAGTCCCCTGAAGAACTGAAAATCCTACATTCCTGCTATAAGTCATGACTCTTTTCATGAAAAAATAGCACTATAACTTTAACATTAAGAATAACATTAAGAAGGAAACTGGCATTCCAGAGTGACTTGCTGTATAATTTTACATAACAAATATACTAGAAAACGTGGATAACATTTAAATGAATGTGTATGCAAATGCTACAAATTTAACATTCCTGTAGCTCGAACAGTACACCAAGGTCATGGGTTCGATTCCCAGCGAATTCATGAACTGATGAAATGTGCATTTTTGATTACTTAAAAATAAAGATTCCAAAAGGGTGTTTCACAGCAATGCCATAGAACCACAATTTTCAGTACTTTTCAGTGAACAGTCCCTAAAAGAACCACTTTTTTTTTCTTAGTGTGAAGAATATTTTAATAATCTAAATAACCTTTTTTACACTATAAAGAAAACTTGTCCAATTTTGAAAGAGAGGTTTTAGGGATGTTAAAGGTTCTTCAAGGAACCATGGATGCTAATAAAAACCTTTATTTTTAAATGTACAGTCGCTTTGGATAAATGCAAAAAAAATAATAATATAAATATAAAAAATATTTTATTACTCAGAGGTTGCTCTATCACATTTTAGGAGATTGAATTTACGTTTCATTAAAATACTTTATATTTTGCATCATAATTTTTCCTTATTTAATAGAAAAACAAAAAATAGTAATCAGCTACAAAATTAAATTAAAATTAAAACATTTAATTAAATTAAATTACAAATTTTCTCTCGGTTTAATCTCATTGCTGAGATATAAAATATATTAAAAAGATATCATTTTTGATTTTTATTTGTGTTCACATCTTTATTTTAAAAATCAAATTGAATTAATTGTTTCCTCCTTATTGTCTCTTCAAAAACTGTCAATTCTTATTAATTTTTAATGGAAAAATGTAATCTCAATCATAATTTTTTTTTTATTATTACAGTTGATGTACCTTAATAATATTAAATCAAAAATATTACTTTCTACATGTCTTCCTCGTGACAACACTTCAATATTTGCAGAGGATTGCCAAACACATATGTTGTCAACAAAACTCTAAAAACTGGCTCTCAGAAGTTCATACACAAGCCATTGCACACACACAGACACACACACAGGTTTCCCCTTGTTCAACGTGCTTTTCCTTTTTCCTGTAGCCTAGATATAGGAGGTGTGGTTGGAGTCATCTGGATTTTCCTCTGAACATCACAAAACATCTTGCACACTCATATACACTCAGGTTTCTTTTCAAATACTGGGGCCAATTTAAAGTTTTTGATAACCTTTCTGTGGTTCATGTTTCCGGTTTGCAAGTCGCATTACTATTATTATTGCTCATGTGGGCAATGATTTGAATAGACATCTAACTGAAAATATTAAACTTTAGCAGATTAAATTAAATAAATAAATACAAATAAAATAAATCCATATAAACTGGTTAGAAAACCCCATTAATCAGCATTAAAGAGGAACGTGCCATAATTAGTGAGTAAATCATTTGCAACCACCGATTACACCTTAACACCATTCACATTTTAGTCAGAATATTAATTAGGAGTGCATTTGTACAAATAATCTAAAAAAAAAAAATTGGATATATAGCCTTATGTGCATATGAAACATACACGAAACATATTCAGTTCAGTCACTTCATGGCTATTATATGATGCACAAAGTGTACAGAGCTTGAAAACTTGATAGCTGTAGCATGGTTTTATCTATGAATCATGTTTCATGAGTGCACTAATACACATATGGAGCAGTTAGAGGCTCCTGTTGAAAAGTGATAGCCCTTGAATGGCATCCATCCCCACGTCTCTTTAATTGACAGTACACACATTTTCACTGCATTTGAACTCAAGACCGTAACTGACCTTTCTTTGTGGGTGCCAGGTGTCTTATATTAACATATTACTTCAACATGAGCACTCTCGTCAGCACTGGCTGTTACTACAATACCATTTGAGAGTTTGTGTGTGCATTTAGAGAAGCCTTTACTTATATTAAACTAAAACACAAAGAATGGGAAAAATCTCTTGACACTGACACAGCAGGGTATGTGGAGGACAGACTGATTTAATAACACAAGGAAGATAAATCTTCCTCAGGGAGAGACAGGATGCTGGATTTATGGGCAGTGATGACGTGGGACAAGAAGCATTCATGGAGCTCTACAATACCTGGAGAGAGCTATCCATTAGCATTCACATGCATCTCAATGCCATGCCATTCTGGAAGTACATGATTTTAAGGCTGCCATCTTTGCTCATGGACACATAGCAAAACACATAGCACAAAGACAGCAGACAGGGGAAAAGTCCATTATTTATAGTCCCAAATCAACACTATCATGATGGATTTTGTTTCTTTTGTGGAACATAAAAAAGGACCGTTTGAATGATGTTTTGAAAACCTTGAAATATTTTGTTGTTTGGTCCCTGACATTCTTCAAAATATCACATTGCATTGAGTGATGACTGTTCTTCCGGTGAAATTATATTAGTAAGTTTGTCTATTAGAATCAGAAAATGCATTCACAGTGAGACTATGCTTTAATTAGCAAAACATTGCATTAGAAGTCAGAAACACGCACACACATACGTTTAACAGCATTGCTAATGAGAAGCCTTTAAGTCTTGTTCATGGACTGAGACCTCAATAAATCTCAATAGCAGGTTAGGCTAGTCCTAACCTTTACAGGAAGTTACAATTACGTTAAACTTAAAAGGCCAAGCCAACTGAAAAGCCTTAATTCTTTTTAACATATCAAGCAAAAATGGTTAGTGGTTATTTAAGGGGATCATCTGATTTAATAACTCAGACAATGTTAGTTTGGTCATTTAGAACTTTAGCTTAAGTACAAGAGCTAAAGTGCAACCAGTTTGACTTGTGCTAAATGACTTGTCTAAACATTCACACATCCTGACAAAGACCTTAATGAAATCAGTCCATATTAGCTTTGAGGCATCTGTATTCAGATTTATAGTGTCCAAATTCATCTACTTTTACAACTTTTTGTAGTCAAGAGTGTGAAAAGTGTTGACTCATAATTCAGTTTTATTTCTAAAAGCCAAAATATTAGAATTATACACTCAGAATTGTGAAAAAGTCATAATTCTGAGTTAATATCTCACAATTCTGACTTGATAAAAAAAACTTGAGATGTAAACTTAAAACGGTGAGAAAAAAGTTAAAACTTTGTTATAAAAAGTTGCAATAACCTTTGTAATTCTGTGGCATCCATACAAGTTAAAGTTTGAGTGCAAATCCTAGTAATACAGTGTTCTTACCTTTTGTGGCCTGATGATAGATGGACGAGGAATATGTGGCCGTTTTGTGTCCACAACAGGGCTCTTATCCTGGGCATCGTCTTCTTCTGAGAGCCCTTCTGAGGTTGGGTACGAATGAAGTGTGTCCTGGTTCTCTGTGTCCAGTTTTTTGGTTTTGGAGTCAGTCCCATTAGTCTTCATCTGGACGGAGACGCAGCTAAATGAAGGCTGGCTGTCAGTCCGCACTGGGTTTATTGGACCAGGCTGAGTGAGAACAGCCAGGCCCATGACCCGATCTGGTCCAGTTTTGGAGATTTCCGGGTCCAGGTATGGAGCAGAATCAGCAGAAACATCTGGTGGACCACCGAAACAGTACTGTAGTGCTGAGCACGGGAACCCATGCATCACGCTAGATGATACAAGCTTTCAGTGTCCAATGAGATGTTGAAGCTTCAGTTTATGGATGAGATCGCAATACACTAAACCGTTTCATGATACCATCATAGTTTGATGGTTTTCCATGTTTTCACGTGAAAACATCCAAGAAGTATTGACCTCCAGAGACCTTCCTGCAAGCAATTAAGTTGTACTCATAGGCTCAACATGTTTTTCAGAGCAACATAAGCCAGTCTAGCTCCAATAACCTCCTCCATGAATGCATCTAGGAAACTTCACAAACACATCCCTGTCAAATTATCAACTAAAAACGTGCAGAATTCACTTGAGTCTACTCTGAACTAGTCCTTCCTCATAACATGCTCTCTCTGAGGATGAGAATGTGAGGCTTGGGGCTTTGCGAGCGATGGGTTTGGGGGGGGGGGTGTCCGAGTGTCAGGTTCCCTGAGCAGGTACTCCCCCTGCCAAGGGCCTGTGGCATTGTCCTCGAGCATCCCAGTGTGCCAAGTGGAGGAGTTGGGTTTCAGGGTCTCAGTAACTGATAGGCTCTTAGTGAAACTCAGTTGTGGCAGTTTAAGGCAAGGAGCAAAAGAGTGAGAAAGCATTATCAGAAACATCAGAACTGATCGCTGGTCTGAACAAAAGCAACTGGGGAAAAAAAATGCAATAGGGGTTTTTTGACCCACTTAAGTAAGATTTATGTACATCTTCATATTTAATATCAGAATTACTTCTATCGTCTTTGAAATATGGTTAAAGTGCACTGCCGAATGTATTGACAAGCATATATGGTAAGGCTAAGGTAAAATATACTTCAACATCATTTCTATTGAAACTCCCATGGCAGGTATTTATATATATTTGTAACGATGAAGTTGCAATTTAGAGCATTTTAAATATTTTTTACTTTAAATGTAATATCAAATAGTGTAGTGACTTAAAAAGAACTTTACATGTGCTTCAGTATGTTAGTAACTTCTTAAAAGCACAACAAAACATATTAAAGTAAAACTTTTTATTTGACATTATTACAAATGTTACCCATTATACCCATTTTTTAAAGTCATGAAAGTGGCTTTTAATTTCTTTAATATTATATTATCTGGAGGTAGTTTTTAAAAAATATTTTAAATAAGTTTTAAGTTTTGAAATACACTATAAGTACACATTCAGTACAATTAACTGCTAAAAACTGCTGGATAGCCATGCAAATGTAAAACTACAAAAAAAAAACAAATAATAATAATAAATAAATACTGAAAATGAGATCATATATTAAAAAGGCAGGTAGACTGCCATATTAATACATATGCATTACCCCTTTGGGAGTAAATATAGACTGGTCTGAAAATATGTCCACATTTGACAAGGCAAATATTAGCACTAGGTTGCCACATTACACAAGGTGGACAAATTGAACAATGCAGAGCCACTGAAACATTGATGAGCTCTTTTGTTTGAGAATGTAAACAGGACTGCAGTTTCCACTCCACGAGGAGCCGAGGTACCATATGTGCACCAGAGAAACATGATCTCAGGGAGTCTGAGCGTCTGAATCGTGATGGGATGTTAATATGACTTAATAACAATGCTTTTATGTGTATTTTTAAAGGACAGGCTGTGCAGATGGGTGGAATTTTTCAGAGAAAGCCTGGTTATTTATACCTGCATATATATAAAAAAAAAAAAAAAAAAACAAGCCTGGAGTTATTTTGGTTTGTCTGATGATCATATAACAGTTTTTCCATGGGTAGTTATTATTAGTGCATGGAAAAAAGACACAATTTCAAAAAATCTTTTCATATGCACATTTATATAAAAAAAACACACAAAAGTAAGTTGAATAAAATTATGGATGGTTGAAAATATGCAACATTTCATATTTTCATAATAAGGACATCAAGAACAAATGTGAGAAAAAGTTGATATTTAATTTATATTAAAAGGGATAGTCTCCTCACAAATGTAAACTGTCATGTACACTGTGCTCATTTACTCACCCTTCATGTCATTCCAAAAAAGGTGTTTTTTTCTTCTTTTCTTTCTCTGTAAGAAAACGAAGTCAATGGGCCACATCTGGGTATAAACGAACCCTTTAAGACAAGCATTTGGCGCCATCTATTGGTTTGTCACTGTACATGTAAAAAAAAAAAATAATAATTCTTTGCTTACAAAAAGTATAGGTTACTTGTCGCTCATTACGTTACGGTTGAACCACTGATGGCAGATGGGACTATTCTGATGACGTCTTTTATACTTTTCTGGACCTTGACACTGTTATTTACTTGGCAGTCTATGTGACAGTCTTAAGCTTCCCGGTTTTCATCAAAAATATCTTCAATTGTGTTCCGAAGATGAACGAAGCTTTAACAGGTTTGGAAGACATGGGGTTAAGGAGTTTAGGGGGGTGGGCATTTTGGGGTGGAGTATCCCTTTAAGTAATTTGATTTAAACATGCAGACTTACCAATTAGGTATCAGCGTTCAATATCTGTAACTTAGTAGAGTTTAATAAGGCAAACAACAGTCAACCATAAGGTAATCATTTTTAATTGTCACTTAAATAAAGAACCAGCAGATTTTTTACTACAGGTCAAGGTCGTTCCAATGATACAAACGTAACAAAAAAATCGAAATAAAAAAACTTATTCCAACAAATAAACAAGGGCAATTCAAATGACGAAGTAACAGAAGAGTCCTTTTTCTTAGAGCAAATGATGCTCATGTTTGCAACATCAACACAAAAATAGTTTTAGCACAAAGGCAAAAAACATAATTTCAGCATGAAATAAAGTACAGCCAAGGGGATCAGTGTTTTAGCAAGTCTAATACTAAAGTTTTATACTTTTCTTACACATCAAAAGCATGAAGACAAAGAAATATATACTGTACCCATTTGACCAACAGCAGTTTAATGAGAAATAGTGCATCCTGGAATATTAATAAAAAAAAACACTTTCTGCTATGAAATGATGAGCACTTCATGGCCATAAAATACAGTTGGACAAAGGAAATTAACATTTTCTGAGACATAAGCCTGACCTTAATCAATACTTAAATAATTCAAATTGCAATACCATTTACACAGTGGTAATACTCAAAGTACTTATGATTTCTGTTTTTGAGAAAGATGGATCGAAAATGAACAGTTTAAGAAATGTTGTGGGATCAATATGAGTTACGCTCTATATGCATACGCTGTCCAGCATCTGTAACATACTGTTGATTACCACAGACAATCATTTTGACTCGTCTCTCAGTTTGTAAAACATAAAAACATGTTCACAGTAATGCACTTAAAATGAGGCACGGCAATGGGATGGATTTAAAAGCCAAAATGTGCACTTGCTTGCTTTTGCTGAAGTGGAATTCTATTGGAATTATTCTCAAACGTCTTCAGTAAAACAAAATGTGCAGATTACCTCACAACCTACAGCTATGGGAGACCACAAACTGCCTCAAATCAATTTCTAACAGTTAAAAAAAACAGTTAAAAAAAACAAAACAGTTCTACACTGTATATTGAAATATGCAACCATCCAAACGTTTGAGGTCAGTAAGTTTTTTTAATTAATTTTTTTAAAGAACTTAATACTTTTTATTCAGCAAGTATTTTGTCGAATGTGAAGGTGTAGAGTAGACATTTATAATGTTAAAAAACTTTTCTATTTCAAATAAACGCTATCTTTTGAACTTTCTATTCAAGAAAGAATCCTGAAAAAAAAATTCACAAAAATATTAAGCAGCACAACAGTAAGAAAGCTGTTATTTTAAATTGTAGTCTAATAATATTTAAATTAAATGAAATTAAAATTATGCATTTAATTTTCTTTTATATTAGCCAATCAACTTTGGGCAACCTGGAATCCTTCATGGACCACCAGTCCATTGCTGTATTGTAAGGGCATTACTAAAAACACATTTTTATTTGTTTACAATCTGTCAAGTAGTGATGTACCTGCAACATTTCTTTGATGTTAATAGTGTCCTTCAATGCACTGAACATAATAACAGCTGCATGTCCAGCTCTCCTGTACATGCCAAACCAAATAAAGGCATATGAAGGTGGAAAACATCTCTACTTCAAATACTATTAATGGACTCTAAAGTAAGAGACAATACTGTGTAGGGATCAATACTGTATTGTGAAGGCAATGTGTGCTTGATGGCCCTAAACAGATATAAAAGAGTCAGCTTTTGTAGATCAGAGAGATTAATTTAAGGTATTAAAAGCAGTTCAATTTTCAGTGATGAGAATCTACAAGAGCCAGTGCAAGATATAAAATTATTCAAATGTTAAGGCAGTGTACACAGCAAAGAAACAACACACACACACACACACACACCTCTAACAGAAGACCAAAGGAATGTGTGGCAGCCATAATTTAGCTAGGTTACCCCGGTCTGTATAGAGCAGTTGCTACCAAATTGTATAGTCGCCTGAAAAGATGGTAAAAAACTTTGTTCACCAGTCTCAGGACAGCGCTTATGTTAAGAACAAATTGAGGAATATGGGAATAAAGTATAATGGTCTACTCTTCCTGTCCTAATGCTCTCTGCCACCGGGAGGCAGCAGAGGCTACATTACGTACAGTCATCTTCCTCTTAAAAAAGCCACTTCCATGGGAAGTACAGTGCAGTGTGGTGCAGTTTTTGCCTGATGGTGCTTCAGGGGGCAGGTTTCAGCTGTGGTAGCTGGGTACCGCTGCCTGTTTCTGGGAGAGGCGCATCAGTTCCTCTCGGATGGCTTTGATGAGCGAGGCCGAAGAGTGGTTGGGAGGGGATGGCTCCACGGGGGGAGCGGAGGGAGCATAGCCAAGGCCGAGAGAGTCCAGGTGGGCAGGAGCAGCAGATGGCTCCTTCAGACCATTCCTGGAGGTCTGGAACACAGAGATGGAACTGTAGTCAAGAGAGCCAAGAACCTAAACAAAGAAAATGAAGGAAGGAAGGAAGGAAGGAAAGAAGGATGGAAGGCAGAGAAAGAAGTTTAAAGTTAGAAAAAGTGGTAATTCTTTAGATTAGGGAACACATATAATTTATTTTTAACCTCAGTTAACTCCTAATTTGCTTAATATTGATAGTAAGTCAAGTAGTTGTTGTATTAGTATGGGACAGGGTTATGGGATCTAAAATATGGTCATACAGAATAAGGTATTAATGTGTGGTAATAAACAGACAATATGCTAGTAATATGCATACTAATAAGCAGCTAGTTAATAGCAGAGCCTGTCTACGGAGAGCCTTCCCACTCCCTATTAAGTCCTATTGTACCGAATTTTGGTTGCAGTACCACCAGAGTTCCACTGGGGGCGATCGCCATGAGTGCAAAATGAATGGGAGTCTATGGGGCTAGACGGCTAAATTTGTCGCTTACACCCGATTGCCGTTGAGAAATCTCAGATCTGATTGTAGGTTTTGCAAGTTCAACATGGGTTATAGGGCGAAAGTTGAATGAACGAGTACTTATGTCCTTTCGATTTCTTACAGGTTGAGTTGTTGTTGCCCATAACACGCTAGCATTCTGCTAATGAATGTGAATGTGTATGACATCATTGACATTTTAAAAGACTTTTTAAAGCAAATAAGTGACTCTAAAAAATCTAACACCCAGCAATATGTATTTTTTTGCATCTCCTTTCGAATACAACATTCAAATTACTAGACAAAAAATTATATCTTGAGAAAAGTGGATTTTGAGGGGTATACTGCCATTGACCTCCATTCATTCTGCACTCGTCCTGTAAGCGCCCTCATATGGAATCAGAGTGGAACTGCAACCAGTTCAGAAGCCGGAAGTGTAGTGCGAGTGAAACTTCTCGCCATATTAGACATTCTCTGTTAATAGTGAGTTGTGTTCCTTAATGCCTTATGTGTTACAGAAGAAGCTATAGCTATGGAAGTAAGAGTTTGAAGAAGACATATTCTGCACTTTGTTGCATTTTATTGGACTGAGGATGGAGCTTTATGTTTGCAATATATGAATCTAAACACCAATTTCAAAATTGTAAAGAAAATTCAGTTTTCCATTATTTGTTCGTTTAAAATTGAAGTAAGAGAGTATTTCAGACTTACAGGCTCCCTGTGGTTAGCAAGCTTGTAGTCGTCCTCATGATACGGGCTCCAGCTTAACCCACCACCTACACGACCCGTCAGACCAGCGTGGGTTAAATGATGTAGCTGGGCACCTGTGAAGCAACATGCATAGTGCATAAAATATACTTTACATCGCATCATGTTGTATATATACAAAACTTGATATCACATTTGATATCTGCACTTTATTTATAGTAAAACCTTTACGCTCATACCTGTAGTTCCACCTACAGGCCGTGGCCTTGTGGAAGAGGGCAACTCATCTCTGATTCCCCCTCGACCAACATAAAGTGACTCTGGCCGTAGCTGTTCAACAGGAAGGGCCTCTCCTGATGGGATATAGCTGGACTCTAAACCCTGTCTGTTGAGATACAAAGACGTCAAACTCCAGCTATTAGCAAAAAAACGTAATCTCTCCCAGTACATTCATTAAAGCTGTCTATGCTACAAGTGAGGAATGAAATATGATAGGCAGCATTGCTCACAGTTCCCAAAGATCACACAAAACTTCCCGATCAGACTCAATATACTCACGGATATGATAAACCTTGCACACTGGAAGGTGGCAGACCTAATTCCGCATATCTCTGAAAGAAATACACACAAACATGCTGTCGTTGAGCTTAAAACATGTTGATAATTCTTGGCACATCCATTGCACTTTAATGCATTAAAGGCTTAATATAATACATTGGTAAGTCTGAAACATACATTAGCAGCTGTGTGCCCCACCACAACCAAAGCTTTTCTATCTATCAGCCTAAATAAACTCTGTGACCCAGAAAACAGAAAAGCTCTTAAATAGCTGAGTTGGGAATGCCACATTTTAAGGACCGTGTTTCTTTAAAATGGCATGGACAGCGATGGACCATTTAATGCTCCATCTTGATTCTTAAATCGACCTTTGAGTTGTTAGACAGTTCATATTTTGCCTCAGTTGGACTTTGCAATCCTCTTTTTCCATTCCGTGAAAATAACCTCTATCTGACAGAAATACCATTCTGGATAGTTTATTCTCAAATCCAGTTTGCTTAAAATCACTCTAGCATGGTTAAACACACATCAAAACACATTTATAACAAAATCAAAAATTAACTGATTGAATCAAACCACCATCACAAGTGCACTCTGGATTGAATAAATGGATTTATACATGCTTTATGCATGCTTAAACATTGGTATGTAAATATGGATGGTCATATATTAATATGCACATGGTTGTGATGTCAATACACTTTGCATTTCAGCTAAACTGTGCTTTGAGTTGTGATGGAACCATAATGGTTACCAGCCAATATTATAGATTTTTTTTAAATGAATCATATAGACTAATGTTGGATAATTTTAATTGTGAATGTTCATTTCTGGTATTTTTAAATAATTTTTTTGTGTGACATCATATGCTCACTTTAGATTAATATTTAATAACACTAATAATTTAATAACACTGTTGTGAGTAATCTTCAGCACAAGCACTATTCATAATGTACCGTATTTTTCGGAGTATAAGTCGCATCAGTCCAAAAATACGTCATGATGAGGAAAAAAACATATATAAGTCGCACTGGACTATAAGTCGTATTTATTTAGAACCAAGAACCAAGAGAAAACATTACCATCTACAGCCGCGAGAGGGCGCTCTATGTTTTCAATGTAGACTACAGGAGCACTGAGCAGCATAGAGCGCCCTCTCGCGGCTGTAGACGGTAATGTTTTCTCTTGGTTCATGTCTCTTAGTTCATTTCTCTTGGTTCATGGCAAATTAATTTTGATAAATAAGTCGCACCTGACTATAAGTCGCAGGACCAACCAAACTTTGAAAAAAAGTGCGACTTATAGTCCGGAAAATACGGTAAATTATAATACTGTGAAGCCAAAATAAATACTTTTATGAATTATTTAAATTATTTCATATTAAGTAAATGATCATTTAAGTGATGGACTGTATAAAGAAAACAGTAATACATCAGCTTCCATCATGTGCTTTTTTAATCACATGCCAAATGCTTAGCATTAACAGTTTGTTTAAATCTCTATACCCAAGCCCAGCAGATTGTTCTTACCCCTGTGTAGGGATTCAAGGGCAGGTATCCTGGCCCCCAAGATCGCTGGCCACGGGATGGTGGGCTCGAGGCAGGTGGGGGTCCAGGGTAAAGCCCAACCCCAGGCAGAGTGATGCTAGCTGTGCTGCCCTGAGACGAAGGTGATACGAGGGCAAATGCATTGTCCAGTAGAGAGTGCATTTGCTGCCGGGCCTCCTCTATAGACGGCTGAGGAGGCAGGTAGGGGGGTGGTGGAGGAGGGTGGCCAGGAGGAGAAATCGGACTATGGAACACATCATCCGACGGGGACGGGCTATGATGCTCGGGACCCTGGTCTGGGTCCGACTGCAAAATAAAAAAATATATATATGCTCAATAAGGCTGGATTTACTCGTTGAGTAAAATTGAGTAAGATATGAAATATTAAGATTTTATTAGTATATATATAAATTTACAAGATGACGTTAATATAAGCTTGTTTCTACCTAAATATATTTTAAAATGTAATTTATTCCTCTGCTGGCAAAGCAAAATTTTTACTAGTCTTTAGTGTCACATGATCTTTCAGAAATCCTTCTTATATGCTGATTTAATGTTTGAAGAAACATTTTTTTTAGCAATATTGAAAAACACTGTGGAAAATGCTATACCTTTTCTCTTCTATGTATAAATTTCAAAAGCATTTATTTGACATAGAAATCTTTTGTAACAAATCTACACTGACACCTTAAATCCTTGCTTAGTAAAATAAACGTAATTATCAATTTTTATTGGTCAAATCTTATTGACCCCAAACTTTTAAATTTACTTAAGTAAACCTTAAGCGTACCTAAATCCAACCAAAAATTATTCAGAATGTTCTCAAAAATTTTGGAAATTAGCACCAGCTAATTCACTAAATGGAGCTGATTACAAAATCTTTTGAATTACAAATATATGGAAAGAATGGGAAGAAACAGTGTGGAGTTGATTACACAGTCAAATTCAAAAGTACAGTGTAGTGAGATAAAAAAATGATACAGATCACTTCAGGACACTGACCACATATGCAATGTTATTGACTCCTGGGTATTTCCTGTATGTCCCATCACTGTCCGGCGTTATGAGTCTATCTCGGTCAGCATCCGTCAGTTCACCGTTCATCTGTTGTTTCCTTCTCTGTTTAGGAGAACGCTTCCCTCCGTTGCTGCAAAAAAACACTTTTGAGCTTTAAATGTTGAAGTTACATGAAAACCTTCTTGATCTATAGTTATTTCCCCCATGGAACAGTTCTAGAAGATAACAGTATGATATTTAAGAGATTCATTTGGGCATGACTTTGTGTAGAAAATACAGAATTGGTGACAACAGGCCTTAATTCTGTGTTGAGGACTAGTCTAATTATCAGTTGTACCTTTTCTTGGGCTCGGTGTACAGTGAGGGCATGTGAATATCTGGATCTATTATCTTGTCAATCTGCATCTGGGCCCTCTGGTAGATTCGGTCCTGGTCTTTGGGGTCGCCAAGACCATCGATGAGATCATCCATAGCGGGGAAGTCATAATGGCCTTTCCTTTTTGCCCTCAGACGGATCTTATTGCGATGGTGCTCGATCTCAGACTTGTGCCTTAAAGCCACCTGGATCTGGAGGAGAAAGAACAGTCAATGATTTTGGAGTCATTGAGAAGCACATATTGATTATTGATGATTGAGCTTTTAAACACTGTGAATCAAATTCATAATCACAGGGACCTTGACATTTGAAATAGGTCACTAAGGAGAAGCCATATGAAATGAATGTGGATTAGATGTGGTGAAGGATACCTCTTTGTTGAGCTTGGCGTTCTCTGCTGCTCTGTCATTGGCTGTAGGGCTGGCTAAGGGCAGGGGCAGCATTGGCTGCATTGCGATGAGCTGGAGTTTATTAGGAGGGCGTTTAGGGCCGTCAGTTGGGCGGGACATTCTGTCCACATGCTCAAAAACGGAGGCTGAAGATAATGGCTCATCCATGCCATTCATTGGGGGTGGACCTACAGGAACAAACATAACAGAGTGTCATACTTCACAAGTGCAACTTGGCTATTCAAAAGTTTGTGATCAGTAAATTTGTTTTTAAAGAAATTAATACTTTTATTCAGCAAGGATGCATTAAAATTATCAAAAGATTCCCATTTCAAATAAATTCTGTTCTCTTGGTATTATGGTTTCCACAATAACATTAAACAGCACAACTTTATTCAACATTGAAAACTGATTGAGCACCAACCAAATCACAACACTAGAATGATTTCTGAAGGATCATGTGACTGGAGTAACGGCTGCTGAAAATTCAGCTTTGCCATCACAGAAATACATTTTAACCCTCTGGAGTCTAAGGGTATTTTTGGGGCCTGGTGAAGTTTTGTCATGCCCTGATATTTGTGCTTTTTTCAGTTTCTTATAAATATCTAAATGGGTAAAGTCTAATCTCACTGTAATCAGCACAAACTGGGCTATAATAATATGTGAAATGCATGTATGTACATGATTGTGTTTTTGAGGAAAAAAATATTATGCGTGGTTAGTGAAAAACTAAAAATGTTAAAACACTTAAAAAAGGCCATAAAACACATAGAGAACAATGGTTCCCGGGATTTTTGAGAACTGGAGCTTGTAGCCTAGAATTTCTCTTTCTAAATTATGTGAAAATCATCTTTTTTACTCACTTAAAGAAAACAATATATTGATTTACATTTTCTAAGACACGTTTTATTGGTAAATGTCATATGCGAGTAGGCATCAACTATCATGAATATCTGTCTTAGGTCTTCTTTGTCGTATCTTCCTCTTTATGATGCACCAAATGTTTTCTATGGGTGAAAGATCTGGACTGCAGTTTGGCCATTTCAGTACCCGGATCCTTCTTCTACGCAGCCATGATGTTGTATTTGATGCAGTATGTGGTCTGGCATCATCATGTTGGAAAATGCAAGGTCTTCCCTGAAAGAGATGACGTCTTGATGGGAGCATATGTTGTTCTAGAACTTGGATATACCTTTCTGCATTGATGGTGCCTTACCAGATGTGTAAGCTGCCCATGCCACATGCACTCATGCAACCCCATACCATCAGAGATGCAGGCTTCTGAACCGAGCGTTGATAAAAACTTGGGTTGTTCTTGTCCTCTTCAGTCCGGATGATATGGATGATATATTCATCCCAGTTTTCCAAAAAGAACTTCAAATTTTGATTCGTCTGACCACAGAACAGTTTTCCACTTTGCCACAGTTCATTTTAAATGAGCCTTTGCCCAGAGAAAACGCCTGCGCTTCTGGATCACGTTTAGATATGGCTTCTTTTTTGACCTATAGAGTTTAAGCTGGCAACAGCGAATGGCACGGTGGATTGTGTTCACCAACAATGTTTTCTGGAAGTATTCCTGAGCCCATGTTGTGATTTCCAGTACAGTAGCATTCCTGTATGTGATGCAGTGCCGTGTAAGGGCCCGAAGATCACGTGCATCCAATATGGTTTACTGGCCTTGACCCTTACGCACAGAGATTGTTCATGATTCTCTGAATCTTTGGATGATATTATGCACTGTAGATGATGATAACTTCAAACTCTTTGCAATTTTTCTCTGAGAAACTGCTTTCTGATATTGCTCCACTATTTCTCGCCGCAGCATTGGGGGAATTGGTGATCCTCTGCCCATCTTGACTTCTGAGAGACACTGCTACTCTGAGAGGCTCTTTTATACCCAATCATGTTGCCAATTGACCTAATAAGTTGCTAATTGGTCCTCCAGCTGTTCCTTATATGTACATTTAACTTTTCCGGCCTCTTATTGCTACCTGTCCCAACTTTTTTGGAATGTGTAGCTCTCATGAAATCCAAAATAAGCCAATATTTGGCATGACATTTTAAAATGTCTCACTTTCAACATTTGATATGTTATCTATATTCTATTGTGAATAAAATATAAGTTTATGAGATTTGTAAATTATTCCATTTCTTTTTTTACTGACAACTTGTACAGTGTCTCAACTTTTTTGGAATCGGGTTTGTATTAAAATTAAAAATGGTTCATAATATTTCAAAATACTACTGCCTTAAGGAGCATAAGGGACTATGCGATACACAGTATGATTCTATTTATATCGTTTAGTATTATTTGTTAAATTATTGCATACTGGTCCCAAAAGTAGTTGGGAAAATAATAACATGTATTAATTTCATTGCACAGACAAAAAAATTCAGTGGCATCTAAAAATGATTGCAAATTTTTCAGATATATTTTAATTGAAAATTCAGTTTGTTATTTATTTTGATCAATCATCATCCAATAAAGTCTTTTTTTATAAAAAAATAAATAATGCTGTCACGTATATGTCTTGAGGCCACTATATATTACGTATGTACACACCTATATATTAAACAATTCATAAACATATGGGTTCTGCACGGTCAAACTAAAACCAGCCTCATATGTGCCTAGAACTAACAAAGAAGGCATGTAATCAATAAGAAAATCATTCTTACTGATTGTAAAGAGACTCGTTTTAAATCAAATATGAAAAACCTCAAGACAGGGAGAGAGAATGTGAAGTGCTACGACTGAATTCCATGTAATTTCTTGGCTAGTCAGACAGTAGCCTATTGAGTCTGGTAAAGCAGAAATGAGTGTTGAGAGAGGGTCATCACCACAGGCACTGTTTAACAAGAGAGGAACACACACAGAGAGAGATAAAGGCAAAGAGAGCAAGAGAGTGGGAAAAAAAAAACAAGCAGCCAAGAGCAAAGACAAAGGTTAGTCATTCCTCACAAAGTAGGGAGGATGAATGGGGCTGGGCTGACCAGAGAGGAAGAGCCACAAATCTTCAGCTGAAAGACAGGTTTTATTACTTTCCTTTTTCTGTCCATCTTACATCACATGTTCTTCCACTGGCTATTATGGAGGAGTAGGACTGCTACTTAATAAAACCAAGGAATCATTTGCCTTTTTGGCAGTCAACAAACAAAAAAAACAACAAAAAAGGGGCGTGTCTTAATTTTCAGTCAAAATTTCATTTGGTTGCCCCTACACATAAACTGTCCAATTACATTTTGTTAGGTAAAAATAAAAAATAAAATGGATTAAGAAAAGCATTTTAGTAATTAAATGTAAAAGTTACATCTAAAACTATTTATTTTTTCAAAGTATTATTTATATATTATAATAGTATTTATTCACATTTTGAATTGGCTTTTATTTTTACATCTTTTGTTTTCATTTCAAGTTTAGTTTTATATCATATTTCTATTTAAAATATTTCTATTTAGCTTTAATTCATTTTCATGTTAGTACTTCACCTTAAACAAATTTTTTAAGCTTGTCCTCTAATATTTATATTTCATTTTGCTTCAACTTTATTTCAATTAACAACAAATATTTCTAATAATTTTAGTAAACACTAAAACACTTTTTTATTGTTACATTTAACTATATTTTTAAACATTAATTTAAGTAAAAAATAAAAATAAACGACTACCTCATAAAAATGATATTATAATTATTAACTAATAAGTAGATTTATTATTTGTAGAAATCCCAGTCCTCCATGTGTTATGTTACCATGTATTATCACAATGCCATGCATACTGTCTACACATCAGGATCTGCCATATAAAAATAACATAGGACACAATTGCAAATGTGTCAAATACATGGGACCAGATTCAATCTCTCTGCAATTCAATAGTATGAGGAAAAGAATCGCAATATCAATACATGATTGCCACAGTCAAAATGTGTGCAAACTTACCATTTAATCCATTGATGGCTGGTTTATGTGGTTGCTTTGGATCGATGGGCAGACCAGCGGGTCTAATGCCCTCCTCAGGTGATCCTCTGTCGCTGGGTGGATCACTGCCTATGGAGTCGCCCTCTGATGGAGAAATCCTAAGCAAAAGACACAACAAAAAAATCTTATAAACTTCTAATGCATACTATGAAAACATTATGCTTTTGCACTTAATCCATCCAATTTATATCATATATAAAATGTGCTTTTGATGAAATTGTAAAGACGGGATGTTTCAAAACATTGTGGGAAAACAATAAACGCAATTCAATGCAATTACTATATATTAATTTATGCATTTATGCTCCTTTTAACTTTGCATAGTCCTTGGATAGAATTCAAAGCAAACATGAGCTAACTCCTCAGAATCATCCTCATCCAGACAGACAATATTTACCCTTCATCCAGTTTTGATGAAGCAAGCGTCTCCAGGGTAAAAGCAAGAGGACGATGACCTAAACCTGTCATGCTTCTAAAGAGCACGTTCAGATCTAGTGCGACCACACAAAGGTTCATCACTTGGTCATGAGGCTATTACCTATTCGCTAACCTTTTAGTCTACAGCTATATGATCTCAATTACAAGGAAATAATTTATCTCTGACTGGGTATTTTAGCTTAGACTAGTTGGTACAGTATGTGTTACTACTAATGCATGTACACAAAAATGTGAATTTTTGTATTTACTTATTTTTGTTTTATTTTATTTTTAATCTATATTTATTTATGTATTTCAAATACAGTCCAGACATATGGATTATTCTATTTAAGCAGCAAGGAATATATAAGAATTACATATCTTCTGTCTATTTGTAACAAGGTTTCAGGTACTTGTAATATTTCCAAGACATGAGATCTGCTGTAATTTCATCCCTAAGACCCTTCTATTGATTAGGGTGTGAGATGTAATCCTTTTAAAAAGCTTTCTATTGATCAGCAGTCACTTCACTCTTAGCTACATTCCTGCCTTTAAATAAATTAACAAGTTATTTTAATACGAGGTTATTGCAGCAAAATGCAAAACAGAACCAGTTTGTTATTTTAGGTGGATTTTTTTTTTTATAATAGTTTGTGATTCAAAACAGGTAAAACCTTACAACAGGGTACCTTCAGTTAATCATGAACTAACAACGAGCAATACTTAATCTTGGGGCATTAATTAACATTTGTTAATGTGTTAGTTAATTAATAAAAATAACATTTTCATTGTTTGCATTCATAGTGCATTTAACTAAATATTAACTAAACAAATGTTAAAATGGTTTTAAAAAAGCACTTGTAAATTCAATTAAATGAACATCAATAAATCAATAATAAACCAAAAGAATGAATACTGTATATGGATTGTTCATTGATAGTTCATGTTCAATCATGTAGTAAACTAATGTTAAATTGATTAACTTTTTAAAAATGTTAAAAATAAGTTGAAAAAGTGAAAGAAATAAAAAAACAAACAAATAAGATTAATAAATGCTGTAGATGTATATTTTTCATTGTTAAGTCATTTTAATGAAATGTAGTAAACTAATGTTAACTAATATAATTTTAAAAATGTATATCAAATGAAATCAACCAAAAATGAAAAGTTTTGTAAACGTAGTGTTCATTGTTACTAGTTCATTTTAACTAACGTAGTCAATTAATGATGTTAACGAACAGAACCTCATTGTAAATGGTTACAAAAAAACTCAGTTGTGTGTAAAAAGTTTGATCTTGACTATCAAAGAAACATTTATCAGACTTACTGGCCCCTGCACCGCTGGCCATTGCGGGAAGCTTTGGAGGAGGCTTTGGACTTTGGTGTGGGCACCTCTGCGTTCTCAGCTGGACTCTGTTCCTTGGCAGACACAGGAAGTGGCAACGGCTCCTGGATGACCAGGAGATCATCCTTACTATGCTGGCCCATGTGCAGCTTGGCAAAGTCAAAACCCTTCACACTGGGCGTCTGCAGCTAAAGACCACCCCCCCCCCCAGAGAGAGGAAACCGTTCATTTGGAGAATCCAAATTAAAGAGGAGCGATGTTTGTGAAGGTAATTGAGGGACTGCAAAGGGAAGTGAGGGATGAAAGTTTAATAACTAAATGTTAATTTAAAACCGCTCACAAACACTCGACAGAATCAGGTCAATGCGCATCTACACGAGGCATATAGACAATATAAACTTCTATAATCAACAGATTGACACAGTGTCATAAGAATAAATTGAGCAAGAGGACAGTAACTGAGCCCAGATGATAACTGAATGTTACACACAGATTTAAAACCAGGTCTCAATTGACTGAAAATCCTGACATTGCTCTCCTTGGAGCATTCATAAGAGAAGTAATGATGTCTGATTCAGATTTGAGAAGAATCTTTCAGATGAATTGGTTGTTTCAGTTTACCTCAGAGTCAGATTCAAATCTCAGTGATTCATTCGGACTCAATTATGTA
Source organism: Carassius carassius (assembly GCF_963082965.1). NCBI lineage: Eukaryota > Metazoa > Chordata > Actinopteri > Cypriniformes > Cyprinidae > Carassius > Carassius carassius. The sequence goes on along the minus strand of NC_081767.1, from coordinate 28,226,690 downwards.
GTCACAACAGTTCACATCCCAAATGCAGGGGAAGATTAATAATAAATAATTTCTGTCTGTTCATCACACAAAGACATCAGAAAGTTTGTTCGTCAGTCATAGGCAGGGCTGTCGCAAGTGGGGTGAAAGGTGGTGACGATTATAGGGGCCCACGGCCGAGGGGGCCCCCCCCCGATCTCAACCGTCTGGCTGAGGCTATCCTAAAAAGACGATCAGGACAGTTGACAGGCCACTGCTGCGTGTCGTCACGAAAGCTTTTCATTTTCATGTGTTTTTAAACCTGACCACTTTCCAATTTAAACATTCAAAAGAGTTTAAATCAATCAAACACAAGACGCGGAAAATCTCAGCTTGCACGCTGTGTTCGGTGCACACGCATCTCAGTCTCAGAGCCGCGTCTCACAGACAGCAACACTAAACCGAGCTCTTCTTTGCAAAGTTCTCCTCGAACTTCCTCCTGTACCTGAACGAACAAACACAAATCGCAGTTTAAACAAACAGAAAAGGATGTGAAAAAGCCAATTTCAGCACCACGGTGTTCTGGTGTTCAGGACTCAAGCAGAGAGAGGCGTCTCAAAACAATTTTATAACACAGAATTTGCCTCTTTTTGCTCTTGTACCGACAAAAACATACAAAATATGTCAAAATACCCGTCTTGGAAAGTATGTTCGAAAAAACTGTCGGTTATGTCTTATGTGAAAGTATACAGTTGAGAAAAATATCGGATGTGTATTATATTGGATGCGTTCATCGTCTCTTAAAGTGGCCGCGCCTAATTTAGCTACTAGCTTCTGTAATGTTAATCCAAGAAAATGAAAGAAAGACATTTTTTTAAAAGTTTTAATAGTAGGTGCAGGACATTATAATTAATTTAGGTAAGAGAGTATATCAAAATAAAGCAAGCTGTGACATATTATACCCCAAAAATCTTAGTGAAATCCTAGTGAAATTGATAGAAAAAAAAATGGGACCAAAAAATTATTCAGACACTTTGACCTCAACATTTTTTGCTTACGTGTTTTTTTGCCTGAATTGCTAATGCAACCTTTTCACACCACAGACTGATCAAAATTAAGCATTGCTTGGTAATTGTTCAACAAAGTATTGATAGTTGTGTAAATATTGTCATACTAACAGTTGTCTGAAGTTTTGGTTGATTGTAATCCATTACATACCTTTCTTTCAAAGTTATCTGACATTATCAAGATGAATTTGTTCTGACAGTTCAACTCTGAGTTCTTGTCATATTGTATTACCATTTTATAAACTAGAGCAAATAAACTGTGAGATTGTAATAAAAGTTGAAGGTGTCTGAATACATTCTGGTTTGACTGTTAATTTAATTTTTACAGTGAAGACTATGCAGTGCTATTTTATATTTAATTATTTGTTTTCTGTACCTGCACACCTACAAACATGAAACAACCTAAACATTGTGCAATTAGCACAAATAAATAAATAGAATGAACATATAAATTTAACAATTTCAAACTCCAGCTACAGCCCTGGTCATAGGGGCTCCTTTTATGATAGGAGCCAACACAAAATCACCATCCACGCACTTTGTATGGAAAAGAAAAGTGGACATTGTGAAAAAAAAACTCTTTTTTTGTGTTCAAAGAAAAACTAAAATAGTATAGACTTGAGGGTCAATAAACGATTACAGGATTTTCATTTTTGGGCGAACTGTTTCTTTAATGCCGATGAATAACCGTACTTTGTTTTATAATTTTCCAGATTAAAAACTGTGCAGAGGGTCACAGCGGATCAGATTTAATTATGTGTTTAATATATTGCCAGAAAACACAGACATTTATGAAAAATGCATAAGCTGGGTTCTTTTGTGTCGTGCTGTATGTGTACCGGTACAATAGAGACGGATTCACAGAAATATGCTCATCTTCTGGGAGTACATCTATTTCTGTTTCCATTCACATTCCCTTTCAAATGCAAACAAAGCTGTTAAGACAAATTCTGTTTGTGATAATGAAAGCTCTTATCTTGTACCCATTTGCCTGTATTGCTGCTGTAACAAAATCTAGGCCACAACACAGTCAAAGCTGTACAGACTTAGACCAAAGAGACAGAGATTATTATTGACACATTCAAATGCATGCATCTGTTGTGTTGCGATAACATGTTTTATTTTTTATTTTTATTTTTTTTCCAATTGCTAGTTATCATTGTCATAAAGGGATATTATTAGCAAGAAATACTGTATCTAGGACAAACTGCTGCATTCTAGAACATACTGTACATCACTGCACTGCTATCCATACTGTACTGTACAGATACCTCAGGCCTTCTCAAACTGTACGACAAGGGCTTCTTTATAGCTTTCTTGGGTTTTTCTTTGGCATTTTCTTCTTTCTCCTGCTCTTCCTCTTCTTCTTCTTCCTCCTCCTCCTCTTCTTCCTCGATACTTTCTTTTTTCCTTATGATTCTTACAGGTTTCTGATTTGGATGAGGGTTATAGTAAAAAGTTGCTTGCACTCCCATCAAGTCAGATTCCAACAAGTGATTGACATGTTGATATGGACTGTATTCACTCTAGGAACGTAACGATTAACCGGGAGCCGGTTGAAAATCGATTCAAATTTGTGATGATTCAAATGGGTTGAGATGCTAAACAAATCGCGATTCAACTGGGGTAGAAGTTTATATGAATGCATATCTTTGTTTAAAGTAGAAACCAAGGAAACGCTTTAAGCGCCACCTGCTGGCAGAAAGTGAATCTGCGTCTCGTTCAGCTTGACTGCTGTTATTGTTTCATGCAGATATTTTATGTTTAGTTTCACAAAACGAAGTCAAACCATTTTGTTATTCCTTTCAAATTTCGAAATTATACAATCTAATTTAGATTAAAAACTTCTCATGTTGCATGTTTGTTTGGATCATGATTAAAATGCAGTGGTTGCCTAAAGCACCATTAACTAAAGCACCAATCAAAGGTTTGAAGTCAGTACTTTTTTTTTATTTTTATTTTTTTTTTATAAGAAACTAATACTTATTTCAGCAAAGACACACTGAATTAGTCTAAAGTGACAGTAAAGACATTTATGTTACAAACATTATATACTGTTCATAGCACATCTGTTTTTACCAATGATAATATTAAGAAATATTTATTGAGCACCAAATCAGGACAAAAGATGTGTTGCTGAAACCTGGACTTATGACTGCTAATCACAGGAATAATGTAATGTATTTAAATAGAAAACAGTTATTTCAAACTGTAATATTATCTCACCTGTATATTACTGTTCTTACTGTATCAAATAAATGCAGCTTTGGTGAGCAGCAGTAAAGAGAACTACAAAATGGTCCAAACAGACGACTCTGATGGTGACTGGTACTGTAACAGCACTCTTCAGACTGCTAAAGGTTCAAAGAGGAAGAGGAATCTCGTACTTTCCATGAGGGGACTAACTGGAGGACTATTCTACAGTCTATAGTACACTACATCTCCTCTACCTTCTTCTGTCTCCTCTCTTCCTCTTCCTCATCCTCCTCCTCATCACTACTATCTACAAGATCTTTGCTCGACAGGAGTCACTGAACTCTGGATAACTGGTATGGATTTCTGTAATGAGGAGGTGGACTGTAGTACAAGCATCGGAAAGGGAGAGTGTTTAGATGTGATTGGATGTGTGTTAGATAAAGAATGAAGTATAGAGATAGAGATGGAGAGAAAAAAAGAGAGAGAAACTCTAAACTGGCTCCAATGTGTTGCAAAAAGCAAAACAGGGATATTTCACATTAAATTAAAATTCTGTAATCGTTTACAAATCTGCATGTCTTACTTTCTTATGAAGAACTGTAGGATGCAAACCAGATTTAGAAAAAAAAAATTATATATATATATATATATATATATATAGTAATTATATATATATATATATATATATATATATATATATATATATATTAGGGGTGTAACGATACGCGTTCGGTTCGTTGGACTAATTAATTATATTTGGAAAATAAAAAAAATTGTGAAATATAATGATATGCGTTCAACAAGGTAGCCCAATAACCCAAACGACATAACAGGCAACGCCCCTGACACCCCCGAAGAAGAAAAAAACACCAACTTATATGTTTATGTTAGGCTACTCAGTCAGGCGCTCGCTCACTCAGTAATACACGCTGAAGGCTCGTTGCAAAATGGCCAATGCGTTTAACAGACCAGAAATAGAAGATCCTCCAATAACCAACAGGTCTGGTGTTTGGGTGCACTTTGGATTCCCTGTAAGCTATAATGGTGATGGCAAGAGAGTGGTGGATAAAAAAAACAACGATATGTCGCATCTAGGGTACAGCAGCAGGAATACAAAAAAAAAAAAAAAAAAACACCAGCGGGAATACTTGAAACATGTCAACTCATTTACGCCGACATCACCTTAGTGTGTCAGTATCTGGGAAAAGACGGAAAAAAGGCGAAACATACACGAAACAAACTATCCCCGCAGCATTTAGACAGACATTTCCAACGGATTCAAACAGGGCAAAAGACATCACCACGGCGATTGGTAGGCTACATTTACGTTATAGCCGCGGATTTGAGACCTTACTATTTACCATTGATTCTATCATCACCATTATAGCTTACAGGGAATCCAAAGTGCACCCAAACACCAGACCTGTTGGTTATTGGAGGATCTTCTATTTCTGGTCTGTTAAACGCATTAGCCATTTTGCAACAAGCCTTCAGCGCATACTGAGTGAGCGAGCGCCTTACTCTGTAGTGGAAAACGTAGGGTTTAAGAACATGCTTAATGTAATTGAGCCCCGTTACAATATTCCTTCACAAGCCCATTTCAGACAGACCGTAATTCCTGCTTTGTTCCAAAAAACATAAGCCCTATAGGGAACCAATTGAGTAAAAACACACTCAATATAAAGAGTTATAGAGTTCCATATAAAAAGTTACATCTTTGTATTTGTTCATAACTAATATAACATTTTCATTTTTTTTTTTTAAGGAGCTGTTTTTGTTTTATACAGTATGCTGCTAAGAAAACACCATAGAAGATGGGTAAAGAATAGCTCCATCATTGTTCAATGTAAAAAAAAAAAAAAACATACTTTGTTAGTTTTAATAAATAAAACATTCTTTTAAAAATCAAGGAAATTTATCTGCCAATTTTTTTTTTTTTGCTGTATCTAAAACGTACCGAACCGTACCGAACCGAACCGTGACACCAGTGTATTGTATCGAACCGAACCGTGAATTTTGTGAACCATTACACCCCTAATATATATATATATATATATATATATATATATAGTAATTTGTGTTCCACTTGGGGGTGGATAAATTGCAGAAATAGCATTTTTTGGTTAACTATCCCTTTATGTGTCAAATCCAAAAAGAGCATGAGAACTAAAGTGAAAAGCAGGCCATTTAAGAATTTAAACTGATTAAACTAGAGGACCTCACTGAAGGATTTGTTCTTGAGGATTGTGAGTGTGCCATTAAGGGCAGATATGGAGTATGTAATGGCTATGTGCTCCTCATACGAGTGTAGTTAAATCAAGGAGTTCAGACTGAGAGGACCAGCGGGCGCTTCTCTGGATAAGAACGTCACTGCTGAGTATTAACCCAACAGCCAGCTGAGCATTAGACTTCATTACTGCTGGGACTCTGCAAGTGAATGTGCTTGTGCATGACTAGTCTGGCTATAGTAGTGACAACATCAGTAGAAAGACTTGTCTAAACACATGTAACTGCAAGGACAGGGCAGCGTGACGCTGAAGCAGTGCTTTAAAGAGGATTCACTAGGTGAAATTAACTTAAACTTATATGAATTTCTTATGGAACACATATTTAGATATTTGGAATAATATTGGTAGCCATTGACTTCCATAGTATCAATATATGGGCAAATTAAAGTATGAAATTTCTATTTTTTTTTTAAAACTTTGACACAACCCAAAAAAAATACTGGAAAAATCAGTTAGAGATAAACATAAGATAGAATAGATAAACATATACTTTATTACAAAACTGATGCAGTGACTTCTGGGAACGGTTGATTCATGACTTAACGAGAGACTGAATTGCATCATTGAAATCAACTGTCTAAAGTACGAACTGATTGGCTAAATGAATCAGCCTTCCCAATGCCAAGAGTGTAAATAGGTAGATTAGTGGATAGCCAACTAAAAACGCATCCTCTAATTCTGATCTTTCAAAGTTGGTAAGCATCCCGCTACAGAGACATTTAAATCACTCTGTGATAGACGAGATAAGCAGCTCAGACTCACAGGAGCCCACCGACTAATTAGCAATATCACGGACACATCAGCAGACAAGAAAACGAAACAAAACATTACATTAGAAAGAAAGAAGAAATCTCATGAGAAACAGCGTTTCAGGATCCCAGAATACATTTCATTACATTTGAGTCATTGCACAGCATTTTCGGTCTCTTACCTTCTGTCTTTGTTGGACGGTGCTCATGCTGTCTGGCTGGAATTCCAGTTTGTCAGTGCGACAGAGTTTCCAGTACAGGATAGTTATTATAATGACGACCACCACCACGGGGACCACCACCCCTACGATGATCCACGTGTTGGTCTTCTCTGTGTCTGAAGAAGATGAGGCCTGTTTTTCCACAGCTGAACATACACAAGGGTAAAGAAGTATAAATATCTGTGACAAAGCACAATATTGTACACTACTTAAAAAAATATATTTTCAATATTTCACTTATGAAAAAGAAAAATTCACGAAAAGTCACTTATGCTCATCATGGCTTAATTGCCCAAAAATACAGTAAAAAGAGTACTATTGTGAAATATTATTACAGATTTAAAATAACTGTTTTCTATTTGAAAATATTTAAAATAAAAATAAAATTCCTGTGATGGCAAAGCTGAACTTTCAGCAGTCATTACTCCAGTCTTCAGTGTTACATGATCTTTATTATTATCAATGTTAAAAAAACAGATGTGCTATTTTAAATTTTGTGATATAATACATTTTATTAATATCAGTTGTGCTATATTAGTTTTTGTGGAAACCCACGATACATTTTAATCTCACAACATTGTACCTCTTTAATATAATTTATACTTACTAAATAAAAGTATTAATTTCTTTAAAATGAAAAAAATCTTACAGTCAGTGTTACTAAATTATTAGTATTTTTAAAGATGAAATATAAGTAAGCATTAGATAATGAAACCGCATGCACAGTTAAATATTGAAAACATCCCAAACATCATTTAAAATGATTATTTGGATACTGTATATTGAATGCCAATATAAAATTCCACACATTCTATGGTGTTCGCTAAACAGCGATCAACCTTAATTTGGGTTTGTCCTGTTTTTTAGTTCAATGTAATTGGAGATTTGAGCTAAAATTCAAAGTCTAAGATGTTACACAACAGGAAGCTAACAAATTTATGTTTATGCTGTGGGTGATGCAGTTGTAAGCCTGCCACATCTAAATGTTACATAAAAAGGCAGAGCACTTGAGATGTCTCGCAATCTGAAATCACCTCTTAGATGTTTAGAGCAGCAGAAATAAAGAATGCTACCACAAAAACCACTGCCTACTTATGTTACCATCAGAATCATTTAAATTATTATTACATCAGTTTTTTACTGTTATTAGTCTTGGTTCACTGCAATGTTATGTTATTTAGTTTCTCTCCCATGGAGCTTTTTCAACTGAAAGGCTGGATGCTCACGCTGTGCTAATATTCCCTGGATGCGGTATCCCATGATGATCGCTGCATGCTGCACGTCAAGACTGTTGAGCATGTTGGCTGTAGTTGCGGCGGGAAGTCTCTGTCCGTTAGCTCCTTCCACAAAGTAGATAATCTCCAGAGGGTTGTCAGGACCCACAAGACGAGTGGTCTGTACAATCTGAAAAAAAAACAACAACAATGCAAATCAATTCACTGCGAATTTCTTTTTTGCAATTTTAAATTCTATTAACCCTCTGGAGTCGATTAACGGGGATACGCATTAGAAGTCATTTTCTCCTGATAACCCCGAAAAGAACTTAAATTACACTTTCAGTTTTAATCGTACAGATAAGAGCAATACATCAATCGAATCTGTAAAGGGTCTACTTTTTTTTGGATACAGACATAATAACAACAAAACTTTGTGCACTTATAAAATAAAGATAACAAACAAGGTGTGCTGTCTGCAGCCTTTGTCTGCGCTGATCTTCATTTACAAACACGTCAATAAAATGAACTGTAACTCCGTGAATACTCAACGAAGAGACATGAGAGAGATATCTATAGAAAGCTTGACATGTCTACTTTTAAACTAAACACGTGCTGCCAAAAACAGATATTCTGTGATAAAGTAATCCATATGAAAACAACGCGATGTTCGTTCCTTTTCAGGAACTCGAGCTGCGTCGAACGACTCTGAATATCGTGTGTAATCAGTCCAATGGAAGAGAGTGACGTCACGAAGGGGTGAAGTAAGTGACCAGGAAGCTATAAAAGCACGTAACGCGCAGCTGGCGTCAGCTTCGCGTCTTTCAGCAAGCGCTCTGTGTGTGAATGTCACTTGTTTGTCTTGTGAGTCTTATTTACTGTTGTCTGTCCAGTTAGAGCTCCAAGTCATGCCAAAGAGCAAGGCGAAATCCAAGCATTCTGATGGCGATTCCAAATCACGTTATAGGTTGTGTGTTCCTCCCTGCCCGCGATATATAACGGGTGGGGATACACACAGCTTATGCGTGGTTTGCCTGGGAGCGAAGCACGCTGAGTCGGCTCTCGAGGGGGTCGACTGTCCACACTGTGAGCGTATGTCGGTGCGGCTGCTCGATGAACGCTTCCTGCGCACAAGTCAGCCACCTCCCAGCCGGGGCCTTCCATTCTTTCCCGACCTGCATGATGAGATCGCCAGGTCATGGAAATGCCCATTTTCAGCTCGCCTCTACATCCCCTCGTCTGACTACTATGGCAATGTAGTGGGGATGGGAGAGCACGGCTATAGAGCGATGCCCCGGGTGGAACAGACGCTCGCGAGCTATCTGTCCCCCGGCGCGGCATTGTCTCTGAAGGCCCCGGCATTGCCCTCAAAGCCACTCAGAACAACATCAGCTTTGGTGGGCAAAGGGTATGCGGCTGCAGGTCAGGCTGGTGCGTGTCTGCACACCATGGCGGTGTTACAGGCGTAACCATGGCACCACGGCAGCTATGGTGGCCGCGGAGAGGCACTTATGGTTGACCCTGTCTGATATGTAAGAGCGGGACAGGGTCTGCCTCATGGACGCCCCGATTCAGCCGACTGGCCTGTTCGGCGACGTAGTCAATTCTGTCGTCGACAGGTTCAGGAGGCCCGCAAACAAGCGGCGGCGTTCCATAAGTTCCTCCCTCGTCGCTCTCTCGGGGCATCTGGGCGGGAGATGCCCCAGCCGCACCCTAGCTCCTCGTATTGCAAGGCCCAGAAACAGAGCGCCGCCTCTCGTGCTCCTCCGCATCGGGAACGAGAGTCCCAGTGACGCTCTCGGCCGAGGTCTTCTAAGCCTAAACAAGATCTTAGGGCAGTCATAGAAGCTAAGAAGTCCTCGGCCAAGAAACCCTGACGCCAAAAGCCCAGGGTTTCAGAGGGCAGCCTCTGCTGGGGTAGAGCGGTACACACCGCAGTACACGGTGCCCATCTCGCCTTAGCGCACTCTGGGGGGCGATCTGCCAACCCTGCCAGTGTTCCTGGGCGCAGCGGTCCCCAGCGAGCATCGGTCTCAGTATCTTCCGCCCGTGCGCGTAGTGGGGCTGAGACGCTCGCCGCCCCTGCGGGGGCCTCTTACACCAGAAATCAGTCTCGAGAGACTGGTTCCCTTATTAGATTATTTAGCAGTGTGGAAACTACTGCCAAATCTCAATGGGTCCTGCACACAGTAGAAAAAGGCTACCGTATTCAGTTCGGCTCTGCGCCGCCAATATTCAACGGGGTCACCCCGACGATAGTCGGCCCCAGGCAGGGTCTAGTTATGGAACAGGAAGTGAAAACCCTATTAGAGAAGGAGGCCATCGAGGTGGTCCCTCCTCAAGACAGGGAGTCCAGATTTTACAGCCGGTATTTCATAGTTCCAAAGAAGGATGGGGGGTTGCGTCCGATTATAGACTTGAGGCTCTTAAATCGTTCAGTTATGAGATTGAAGTTCAAAATGCTCACAATCAAGCATGTTGTAGCTCAGATCAGGTCCGAGGACTGGTTTGTCTTCAGGCCCTCTCTGTGGCCCCCACTTTTCTTGAGTTTGCATCTGGCATGACCAAAGCGTTCATATACCCTCGAGCGGGATATTTTCCATAGGTTCCCTCTGTTACACCACAACCTGTAGTGCTGCAGGCCTTCTGTCCTCCTCCCTTTCGGGAGCCCGACCAAGCGATGCTAAATTGGCATTTTGGCATCTGAAGTTGCTCACTCTAAACTTTTCAGTGAAGAACGTCTTAGATTTTTATCTGTTCCTCACAAAAAGAAGACTTAGAATACAGTGTTTAAACTAGAGCTGCTATTGTTTACTAAAACTAAGCTATTAAAAATGGTTAATGGAAATAAAATATTTTTTATTAGATAAAAAATAAATAAGTTGAAGTAGTAAAATTACTAAAACTCGAGCTAAATAGAAATAGTTCTAAAAAAACTAATGACAAAAGCAGATTATTAAAACAAACTTAAAACTGAAAATATAGAAATATAAGCTAATTCAAAATATGAACAAAAACTAGAACAGTACTGTATATACATAAACAATACTTAAACAACACTGGCATAAATCACCTTTATGTTACTTTATGGTGCTTTAAGAGCTTAGCAGCCCCAGTTTGCTTCGAATTGCATTTAATTAAAACAAGTAGATATTTTTTTCATACATCCACTTTTAATGTTCCACATTAGAAAGAAAGTCATCTAGGTTTATTATTATTATTATTATTTATTAAACTTAACTTTTAATTCCACATATGTAAATACTAATTGTTCCTAAAATGCAAACGCATGAATCAGAAGAACTTTGAACAGGCTACAATTAGCTTCTTAAAATCTAAACGTCTTTCTGACAAAAACCCAAAAGGCTTTCAGAGAGACTGGGGGTCTAAAAGACGCGTCTAATAAATATTTCTAGTATCTAGGGTTACTGGGGTGGAAAAAGAGCATGGCAATGTGTGGCCTTCACCTGAGCTCGACCTACATTAGGAGCCCAGAGTAGTGAACCCTCACCAGCCAGGGACGTTAAAAGCTCATTTTGAAGCTACTGCAGGGTGCTTTATGAGAAACAGAACAGAGGACAGCTACACAATGTCATTATAACATCCAAATACATCCACGCTTAGCATTTGTCAGCCTACATTCACTTTAAGAGTCCTTGCGAGATGAGATAAAATTAGAAATTACATCACTGAGCACCATCACAACACAGCTGCATTCATTTTCAGTTAATTAGCAGTCATTAACGAACTATGAGTTTATCAACACAAGTCACTTGAAATCCTTAAGGTCAGGTCACTACGAAACGCTGTCTGCAAGTCGTGTTCAATAATTTATCTGAGACTGCAGCTGGAGTATAATGCGCCAACAGCCAACAGGGATGAAATGGTTGTTTTTGAGTGGCTCCGCAGGCCAGGGATGAATAGGAGGGTGTTGCCATGGATACTCCTTGTCCCTGAATGAAGAAGTGCGGGGGGGAGAGCAGGTGTGGGGGGATGCACCACAAAGACAGAGACTGATTAAGAATCCAGAAAGGCATTAGACATGCACACAGGAAGAGCTCTATAAATGAATCCAGTGAGCTCATGCGTGGAAAGCAAGACATGAAAATATAAGGTCACATGACACAGATGATTTACAAACCTGCACGCTGTTGTTTCCCACCATAGTTGCTCTTCTAAAGCGGCGCCCGGCACCCAATGCATCACTCAGCAACTGAGCCAGTCTCCTCTCAGTTGTAGCCTTGAAGATCTTGTCACTCACGGGCTGGTCCAACACTCCCAACAACACTGAACGTAGTATGTAAAACATGACATTATGACATTGCAATAGCTCATTTCTGTCTCTCAGAAATATACTGAATATTTGATGGTATAGTAACATTACTCTACTGTTCAAAAGTAGGGGTTGCTTTGTTTTGAAGGAAGTCTCAGATGCTCACCAAGGCTGCAGATATCGGATCAAAGTGATAAATAGTCTTTACTGTCACTTGTGATAAATTGAATGCATCCTTGCTGAATAAAATACCAAATTCTTTTTCTTAAAAAAAAAAAATAATTATAACACTGGCCTCTAACTTTCAAACAGTAGTGTACTTTGTAATACCCAGTGTGTTAAGTTTAACATCAGCAGGTCAGTACCTGTTCTAACCCACGAGGAACGAAGCAGTTGGGTTGTGTTCAGCTCTGGGTAGTGGAAAGCTAATAGTGCAGAGAAGTAAGAAGAAAAATATCAAATATGAATAAATATAATTCCATTTTCATTATAACATATAGCACACTTCAGCTGATTTCTAATTAGTTTAAGCTAATTTAAAAGCTAGAAATTGCACAGAAATTAGTGTGTACTCACGTTCTGCAATCTGCCATACAGGGTAGCCAAGGTAGTAGCTGTACTCGACCACACTGAGTTGTCGAAGCTGGGTGCTCACCTCTGTCCCTGGCACATACCCGCGGATATCGCGCACAGCAAAGATGATCTCCACTGGAACCTTCTGCTGTTGTGCTGCCGTGTCCACGGGACTCATGGTGACGTTTAAAATCTACAAAACAATTCAGTCTCTAATATACAATTGCATGAACCTAAAGCCATTAGACATTAGAATTAGAGACATATTCTCCAGAAAGGGATTTTAGAAATTAACAACATCCAAAAGACATATTTCTGTACAATTTTATAAACCAAACACATTCAGGTTTCCAATCAATTATCTAATGTAAAATGTGAACTAAAAAAAAAAGACCATTTAAAATTAATTATACATACACATTAAAAATCTTAATATAAAAAAAATACACAATTCATTAACACTCACTGATCTATTAAAGTGCATACACTTTCTGAACCTAAGTGCATGAAATGAATAAAAGCCATTAGTTTTGTTGCCTTGACAACAGTTGAATTATGCAGTCCTGCACTTTCCTTATCCAATCAGAGCAAACAGCTTGAGATGATGTCATCCCACTGCACTGAATGCAATCAAGCCTTGAATTGAAATCACACAACTGAAGTTAAAAGCATGCTCCTTTTTGCTAAAATCAAAAACTTGCTTGTTAAAGGATAAAAACATTAAAATTTTATTCTTATTTGGCTCATTTACATTATATAGCGTCATTGTGTATGCCGCTAAAGGAGTAATTTAAGCAAAACTACATTAAATAAGCAGTAATTAAGAGGATTTGAAAGAGTTCAGTGTCAGGTATTTGTTGTTTGAGCTCTTAATATCGTAAGCTGGGTAAAGCAGTCAACGTACATTTACAGTGAAGTTTGTGGACTCCTGTGAGCGTCGGCGGACTTCAGCTAAGGCTGTGATAAGACCCTTCTCTGCCTGCTCACTGAAGGTACACATTCGCACATCTACATGGCTGGGTACAAACTGTAGAACTGCAGACAGACAAAAGACATACATATATGCAACAAAATATAAATGCCAGCGAGAATATTCAAGAACTGTGACATCAAGTTTTCACTGCAGTTACCTGTATGTACATGGTATTGCAGGCCTGGTACAGGACTGATGGGTGATATGCTGATAAAGGAGCTGGTGGTCTGAGCAAAGATTCTCAGGGCATTAATGACTGATATGGCAGTATAAACCACTTCACCAGACACAGCACGAAACACAAAGTCTGGGGGAGCTTTTACTACCTACAACATACAAAGAGCTTATTAGAAACATTTGATGTCAAGGATATGTACATCATATCTGCAATAGCAATTTCAAACTTTTTTCAAGTACATGGAGAACATCAAATAGCCTTTCAGTGGAACTATAAAAGTTGAGGCAAACTCTTTATTGTTAAGTGCAGGGCATTAGAAAGAACCAAATTAGGTGTTGTTTGTTCATGAGGACCCACGAGATAAACCAGGAAGTGATGATTTTATCTATGTTCCACTGACACAACATTGGATTACAAAACTTATTTAAAAAAACTAAATTTTCTTTTTAATTTCAATAGATAATTCTTGGAAAGTACACATTCCTAAATACCACACCTATGTTTCCAACAAAGTTGTGAATTCATTTTATGCAATAAATAGAAATATCGCAAAAACTATTTTGTGTGTGCAACATTCCATCCATATCCTGGTAACATTTAAAAATGTTTCTTTGCATCAAAGTGTATATTGATATCCCAAAATATGCATTAAATATATGCATTTATTTTGCATAATATTTGCAAAATATATATGTACTGGAAATTGTGATTGTTTTTTTAATAAAAAAATGTGAGAAAATCAAAAATTTTAGATGCCTTTCCATCATAAAAAAATTCTAGAATAAAGGTATTTGTAACTGTAATTATATAATATTGTTTAAAAAAATGTAGATTCAGCAGAATTGCTGTCACTGCTTTAAATCAATAAAGAAAAGAACAACAACAACAAAAAAAGTCATAGTACCTGAAGCTCTACAGAGCGGTTATACTCTGCTTTGAGAATCTCTATGACTTTGGCTTTGGCATATCCAGCAGTGGACCCTGGAGGAAACCCTACAACAGAGCAAATATCAGGCTTAATGTTATTCTTAGAGCCTTAAATATTAAAATACATTACTATGAAATCATGCTTGCTAATCTAACTATTGCTTAAGGTGCATCAGTGCTTTATTAATTGAGTTGCACACTGACCCTAAAAAATTGACATGAACACCTTTCTGGTCTAAAAATGTTCAGCAAATTTATTTTTGTTATGTCTTACCAACTCTGATCAAGTAGGTGTCAGGTTTATTGATGTTGCAGAGATACTTCTGGACAGTGGTTTTTGGAGGGGTTGTGGTGAGGGTTGTAACTGATGTATTGTTCACGGAAGTCACTGATGTGTTGTTGAAGCTTATGATAGTGAAAAGCGTGACAGTGGTGTCATTATGTAATTCTGGGGAGGACGTGGTTGTTAGGCTACCGATCAGTGTGGCGTTATCGTTATCAGTAACCATGGTGTCAGATGTTGTTCCAGACACAAATCCTTCATCAGCCATCTCTGTTGCAGGAGGGGTGGAGTGGATGGTGAAGGTTGAGGCAGTTGGGTATTCAGAAACAATGATAGAGGTGGTTATTAAAACAGTGGGAAGTACACTACTAGGAAAGAGGTTCTCTGTTGAGAGTGAGGTGATAATCCATTGTCTGTCATCAACAGAAGACATGCCATCTGATTCCTTGGTCAATGGAGGTGGGGTAGTCACCAGTAATGAAGTGTTGTATGCTGTAAAAGGTGTGGTAGCCCAATCAGTAGTTGAGTTTATATTTCCCATCGAAGTTAAAGGGTCTATTGAGTGTGTCGGCTTAAATGACGGTTCTAAATATGGCACTGTAGTATCTGTTAAACTCGGTCTTACTTCAGAGGGATCCAAGATAGTGGTGTTAAAAGGCTCATATCCAGAGATATCTGTTGAGGATTCCTCAGTCCAGAAACTGTTACCTGTAGGCTGTAGATCTTCATCAAACAACGTTGTTAGCATGTAACTTGGGTCAATGGTGTAGGTTCTGGTGCTCACAATATGTGTAGTGCCTATCGGAATGAAAGACGAAACACTAGATGCCATCTGATTGGCAGTGGGCTCTGGCAAGCTACCATTGTCCTTGGTCAACTGGATAGTGTAATACTCTAAGCTGTTCATATCTGGTAAAAGAACATCAGTGGGTTGGACTGTAACAGTGCCTGCCCAGTCAGATGCAAAATCTGAGCTCTCGTTTACCGACTGGTTCTGGTTTAAGACATCTGAAGTTGTCGGGAGAATGGGTAAAGAATGGATTCTGGTTGGATGGATGGTTAAAAGAGATGGAGAAATGGTGTGGCCAAGGTCTGATGTCAAAATACTGGTGGAAACTGGAGTTCTTGACATTGTAAGGGGCACAACAGTTGTAAAATTCTGAAAGGTTGTTGCGTGTTTGGTTAATTCAGTGGTGGCTCCATTCAAGGTTGAATAGCTATTAAAACTGGAATTTTCAACAAGTTTGCTGGGGAAAGAACTAGTAACACTGATAGATGAAGGATACAAATGTTTGCTGGAAAATGACATCAGCATTCTTGTGGGGAATGTGGTGTCATAGGTCTTGGAATTTGAGTCCTCAGAGTCATACATATCAGAGGGTAGATTGCTAACCCGTGTATAGTCATTGCCTTCAGATCCCATGAAGGACACTGTTTCTAGGTAATCTCCAGAACCATAGTCCACATCCATGGTGTTGGTTGGGAAAAAGTCTTCGGGTGGGCCCATAGTTGGCTCGACAGACACTGAAGTCATTAGATGGTGTACAACATTACTTGGTTCCATAGGCTGATAGCCTATCTGGGTGTTTGGGTCATGGCTGGGTTGTAACTGGAAGTCTTGGATTCTACTGGATGGTTCCAATCGGTCTCTAAAAGGAACCCCAGAGTCACTGACTCCCATCGTCCCATACTGCGTTTGAGGGGAAAGAACAGGAGGCTCGTAAGGAGAATCTTGTCCAACTGAAGGCAAGCTAGATGGCACAGATGAACCTGTGGCCTGTGATATTTGGGGAGCTGTGCTGATAGCAGACCAAGATAAGGGCACATTATGGGAGGTAGGCACTGGAGAATTTAGTTGTCGATGCTGTCTGGAGGAACTTCTGCGGGTATATCCAACTCCCTCTCCAGACTTTAGGACTTTTAAAGGAGGTGTGGCAAGAGGCTCTGGGCTTGTGACAGAGTTCAGGGAGTAAGTGAATACTGATCCAGTGTTAACATTGCGATTGTTACCCTCTGTGGCTTTGGATGGATCCAAACTAGGTGAAAGAGAAAATCCAGACAAGGCGGACGATGCATTACGTAGCACTTCCACTGAAAACTCATTTGGCATTTTTGGAGCCTCCAAAGGCCGGACTAAGGGAGACACAAACACAGCAAAACCAAATAAATGAAATTATCTAATGCAAACTGAAAAAAATAGCAATGAAACTATGTGGAAAACAACAAAATGCACAAAGCAATGCATATATATACCTAATCATTGTAATTTAATATTTGTAATTAGAAATATGGAATGTTTATTATTTATAACAAACTACCACAAACTCTTTGTGCAAGCCTTACACACTTCTCTATTCACCCTTTGTACCAATAAGTTTAAGTAATTGGGAGAAATACTGATTTTGACTGATTAATGTCAACAAATTAAGTCAATCAAGCCACACCAGTAAATAGCAGAGTAAAACACAGATGCAGAGTAAGGTCACTGAACATGATTTCACACAGTTACAGCAAACAGTTTGAGTTCTGAGGACTTTCATCATGCCATTGCAAACAGATGCTTCAAGGCCTTTTCTCTTGCATAAGTTGAACTGTCACGATTACCCAAGTCACAATCTCTCACATGTGAAGGAGGTTTGGAATTTGCCAAGGCCACGAAACAGGAGATTATTGAAATAATTAAGCATGCCACTTTTAAGAAGGATTCCAGAAAGTAGTATCAGCCTGTCTGGTTTATATTCCACCAAACGTATTATAAACTTTCCATTTGCATTGTTTTTTATGGTGGGTACGGAGGCAGTGTTTGTCTTGGCGTTCAGAAGCAGCTGCACAGTAATGAAATGACCCATTCATAGATTATGGATGGAAGGCAAAGATGAGAAGCTTCTTAATGAAGCTTAAGTAAGAAAAACAGTCTCATGCACTATTCTGATAAAATTAGTTTTCCCTGAGGAGGTTAGGTAAATTATTCCTCCTCATTTATTTTGAGGAGGAATAATGTAACTACAACCAAATTGGTCATTGTGCAAAGTAAGGCTGCACGATTCTGGATAAATTGAGAATCACGATTTTTTTGGTCTCATATAGAGATCACAATTGTCCTACGATTCTTTTTTATTATTATTATTACTATTATCATTATCACGAGTATATAAATTAATACTTTTATTTTGCAAGGATCCTTTAAATTGAGCAAGTGTGACAAAGACATTTATAACAAAATATTTCTATTTCACATAAATGTTGTTCTTCTGAACTTTCTATCAAAGAAACCTGAAAAAGATCTACCCATCTGTTTTCAACATAATAATAATAATAATAATAATAAATGTTTTTTTGAACAGCAAATCATCATATTAGAATGATTTCTAAAGATCATGTGACACTGAAGACTGGAGTAATGATGCTGAAAATACAGCTGCACATCACAGAAATAAATTTTACATTTTAAAAGACATTCAAGTAGAAAGCAGTTATTTTAAATTGTAAAAATATTTAAAAACTATACTGTTTTTGCTGTACTTTGGAGCAAATAAATGCAGGTTTGGCGAGCAGAAGAGACTTTAAAAAACATTACACATCTTAAAAAAAACTTTTGACTGGTAGTGTATATATAATATATTTAAAACCCCAGTTTTTTTATATTAGAATGATGAACAAGTTGTTTGAATCACTGATTCAATGACTCACTCATAAACCTACTTCCCTTGTTTCATTACTGGATGAATCAGCGTTTTTGAACGATTCTCTTGAATGAAAAATTCATTCATTGACAAATAAATTAAGACACTTGTATTGTATATGTACATTGAAACAATGCAATCGACACAAACGTTATTTGAAGCGCAGTACTTTCAAAAGGAGATTTGTTATATTTTATCATATATACATATAAATGACTAAAAGACTGTGTAGTTGAAAAGACTGTGACTAAATAATACTGTGTAGTTGAAAAGACCATTTGTGAAGATGTTTTTTTTTAACCAAACATGCTAACTGCTCTCTCTGTGTCAGCGGCAGTGTGAACACGGATTTGAATGATCCGGTAAGACTTTGTCAAAGGTTTAGCAGACTCGGGAATCGTTGTCATTTAGAAAAATCTGATCGAGAGGGTGTCTGAATCGAGATTGCAATCTTTTAACGAATTATTGTGCAGCTCTAGTGCAAAGTGGTGCACTTTATGGATTTAGACCTACTTATTCTTTCACAGTATTGTAAGGTAAATAATCCAATACATGATCGCAAATGCAGAGGTGGGTAGTAACGAGTTACATTTACTTCGTTACATTTACTTGAGTAATTTTTTGGGGTAACTAATACTTTTCGGAGTATATTTAAAGATGGCTACTTTATACTCTTACTTGAGTAAATGTTTGGGGAAAAATCTGTACTTTTACTTCGTTACTGTGGGCAACGCTCCTCACGTTACTTTATCTTAATGCAATAAATGTTATAAATGCTTCAGTTTATTCCAAACGCGCCTTCTACTTTTCTCTGGACAATGAGCGATGCCCATTCGCGAATGATTCATTCTTTTGAGTCAATTCTGTTCAAAGGCTTGATCAAACCAATTGGCAAACGAGTGAATTGGTTCATGAATCAGTTTGAATGAGTCGTTCAGTTCCCTGCCGCACGCGCTGAGCATCTGAAGCGGTTCACTCAGAGTTGTAACGTTTAAGATCATCAGCAGCGTTGAAAACGTGGCTATGGAACTGCACTGAATTGAAAGCAAATCTGCAAAGGCTATTATTTGCTAGCGATGGAGATCCTTATTAGATGAACACCGCGTGTGCTGTCTACTGTTTTACAGGTAATAACTTGGGCTACATTCGATTACAGTACACGATACCACTGTGACATTAGTTTGTTGTACGTGTGTGGCTTATAACAGAGGGGAGTCAAGTTGAATGCAGCTTCCAAAAGACAAAAAATAGCTGATGATTGTGATGATTTTATTAATATTAATACAATCACACCGGTGCGAGTACGTTCAGCAAGTCATATCAGCTGCTAAATTCAGATCTGTGATTGCTGGCTGGCGCTGAGCCAGAGACAGACGCGTTTTTACAGCACTGCGCATTATAACCAATCACACATGATTCTTTTGAGCTTATTAAAGCATTGGCCAATCAGAGGTGTTCCGATGAGTCATCCCTAAAATGCCGGTGCTTCCTTCACTCGCTCACTGACTGAATACCTCTTTCTGGCGAATTCTCTCGTCAGAAACAACAAAGTGCAGATTTGTGTACGAATGTTTAATTAAGATATTGATTTCACAGTATTAACAGTTTCAGTGATTTTAATGGGAGTTTCTGAGAGTGATTGAAATCTAGACTGTCAGTGAAAATGATCTTTAATAATGTAAATGTTATTTGCTCTCTTTCTGAACAATGAAAGATTAGTAGCAACATTTATATCACATTAACTTTCAATGTTAAATTCACATTTAATATAAAGTCAGTCGTATTAAAAATAAAATTGGGAGTTAATTACATAAATTGGAGTAAAGGCTGATGAAATATATACATTTATACACACACATACATTACATACATTTTATCTATACATCTAAATAAAAATAGGCTCATTATATATGACCCAAAGTAACTAGTAACTAACTACTTGAGTAGATTTTTTATCCGATACTCTTTTACTCTTACTCAAGTAACTATTCAAGACTAGTACTTTTACTTTTACTTGAGTAAATATTTCTAGAAGTACTTTTACTTTTACTTGAGTACAGGTTTTGGGTACTCTACCCACCTCTGCGCAAATGTCATGTCAAAATCAATAATATTTTGTGTGGCATTTTTTCACATATATTGTGGCATTACAACACTGGAACACAGATGCCCTATTCCATCACAAACCAAATAATATAACATATAATGACCAAGACATCAATATAATATCATAATAGGAGTATTTGCAAGGTGGCATTGGTAAATGAGAAACTAGGTCAATGCATATGCTTTTATTTACCTTGTTATTTCTTAAAATTACCATAAAAATAAAAGACAAAACTGAATTAAATTTTCAAATGCTAATATAGGAACAGCCAGTCATCTGCAACAAATAACATTCTTAACAACAACTTTTAACAGAAGATTATTCGTAGAAACATACTATTTCAACAACGTCTCAGATTCAAAGCATGAGCCAGATTTGTGACTCAGCAATAACTAACATCACTCAGCCTTCTAAAGAATCTACCCCAACACATGGACTTCACACAGACTTCTTGTTAAACCACAATTCTATATTTAGACTTCTGAATCTGATCCCCCCAAAAATGGAAAATAAGACATGGATGTAAGGGAGAACATGACTTCATATAAAACTCTGTCATCAAAAGAAACATCATTAGAGAAAGTTCCATAGCATCAGCCTTGTCCACAGACCACTTTAAAGATGATGAAAAGCAGCAGCAAAAAAAGACAAGAAAATCTGTGACAACAGTGAAGCAGCAAATAAGAAACTGCTTTTTGGCATTGATTATGTGATTGACTTCATCAAACATAAAACACAACAGCAATTCACAAAAGAACAACATCTAAAGCTACATTAATCAGGTCAATATGCTCTGTGTTTGGGCTTCTTCATACTTCTTTGATAGTCTATGAGGCTGCATTACTCACTGCAACGCTCTGGGCCAAGTGTTTGAAGCCCCTATAAAGCAGGCGGCTTTGTAAAACAAATCATCAACTAAACAGAGAAACAGAAGAAAGACAAACTGTTAGACTTTAACAAGGAGGAAAAAGTCTTAGGTAAAGCACCTTGAACACTAACACACAATATTTCTATTGTTAACTAAACTTTAACTATTAAAAAAGGTTTTCATTGCAATAAACCTAAAATAAAATAAAAAAACAGATGAAAAACTTAAGAATGCTGTATTGACTGAAAAAAAAATTATATTAAATCTAAACAGAAATTTTTAAATCTAATTCTAATTAAATTGAACACTGAAAGTATATATATATATATATATATATATATATATATATATATATATATATGTGTATATTAAAAGCAAATTGAAAATATTAATAAATGCTATAACATCATATAAATTATTTATATAAATTATTAATATTTTCAATTAGCTTTTATTTTCAAAGGGCTGTACTTGAATGACTGAAAAGTACAGCAAAAAGTATGATATTTCAAAATTTTCAGGTCCTCATTAAGGTCCTGAATACACCTGGACACTGAAAAGACCAGGTGTGAATGCCCTCTGAAACGCTTTCAAGAAAGATTTTAATTCGATCCCTTAAACCAATTTAAGATTTTTTTAGATACAGGACATATTGCTGTGTTTAATATCAGTCAGTGTCCGTAATGGCATTTTAAGTTAGTCATGCTTTGGGCAATTACACATCTCCCTTCATGTATCCAAAAAACACAAATAACAGATTTGTAACAGATCATTTTTGCATTAATATGACAAAACTACACCTTGATTGGAATATATACAATAAATAATCTGTTCACAAGTGATCTTTACCTAGAATTTTCAGTTTTTAATCTCAAGTTGCATGCAAATGTTTGCATAATAGCTAGATTAAGTAGCTTTAAATTCCTTATTACTTAACCTTAAGTTCGTACAATTAACTTAAAAAAAAGAAATAGGATATTATTAGCTCCAAAACATGCATTTTATCTAAATTTTTTGAAAAGCCACACAATAAAGCTTTAAAATCTTTAACTTACTTTTAAAAATCATATTATGATTTTGGGACGCGTTGATTCTCAACTTGCCTGCTATTAAGTAAAAAGTATGCAAATTGGGACACAGTATCTGAGCACTGACATGAAAGCTCAGTAAACTCAATGTACAGCTCTAAAGAAACCACAAACCTCGAAGAATATTATTATGCCATTTCAGCTGACTGATTAAAGGGTTAGTTCACCCAAATATTAAAATGATGTTATTAAAACTACAAGTTTATTCAGCATTGTCTTCTCTTCCGGGTCTGTTGTGAGTGTGACTGCTGTGACAGTTGACGTATGATGCTG
Source organism: Carassius carassius (assembly GCF_963082965.1). Lineage (NCBI taxonomy): Eukaryota > Metazoa > Chordata > Actinopteri > Cypriniformes > Cyprinidae > Carassius > Carassius carassius. The sequence continues at coordinate 28,203,771 of NC_081767.1, read as the reverse complement.
CTGACGTGTTTTCTGGTGCGCCCAATAACAAAGAAAACGTGTCAGCAGCGTCACTGCAGTGTTGTGAACATGCTCACAACAGACCCGGAAGAGAGGACAATGCTGAATGAATGATGAAGATGAACGAAGGTCTTACAGGTTTGGAACGACATGAGGGTGAGTCATTAATGACATCATTTTAATATTTGGGTGAACTAACCGTTTAATGAAGACATAAAACTCACAGGAATCATAAATATCCAGTTTGATGCACGAGTCTCTTTCAGAGGGAAGGTGAGAGTCATTAAGTATACTGTGGCACACTGCTGAATACTAATGTTTTCAACTATCTTTACCAAACATCAATTGTTGATCCACCATTTCTCAGGTCACTGAGCAAGCCTAAAGCTAACAAACCAGACAGAAGAGGCACAGATTACTGCCTGACCCCTGACCTCATCAGATGAGTGCGCGGACATTTAGATTTCTTTTCTCAGATCCCTATTCGCTCAGAAGCCATTTTATATATATTAGGATATTCTAGTAAAATTAAATAGTAAATATTTCAGTTATATCTATTAAATATTGATGTTTATTATTGGGTTATATTGGTGCATATAAATAAAAAAATACTATAATGTCTCAAGAGTGAAAAACATGCCTGGCTTTTTTTAACTGTATTTTCTCAAATCAACTTGATAAACAATAGCCGTTTGGGTAATATTGTTATTATAGAGTTATATTGGATATAGTTAGAAAATGAAATGATGAAATGAAAAATTTAAAATATTACTATTATTTTAGCTACATTGTCTAGCCCTGATCTTTTCTTTCTTTTCTATAATATGTCGTCTGATGAAGTCAAATGATGTAAAATGGCACCAACAGAAACTCTAAAATCATTCAAAGCAAAGACAATAAAGTAATTAATGATGGAGTGACTTAATAATTTTGGATAAGTTGATGGACAAGTTCAATAATTAATTGTAAGAGGGTCACCTTCAGCATTAATGAGCAGTGTTTATCGTGAGTAATGGCAGGCAGCCTCTCGCCCGACAGACGGGCAGCAGGGGAAATACCTCGACTCCACACAACAGTGCGGCAATGACTCCCTTTGCCACCTGGTACAGAAATCCAATTGTGTAATGCATGAGCAGTCTGGCAATTGTTAGAGCTATTACTATCACAGACAGCGAGATCTACCCAAGAGATACGTGTCAGATGCAAATGTAAATGTCAATGAGATGATGAACAGTGACAAAAAGGACTTGCAGTATTTAAAAATGATTCATAAAATTACCAGTTTAATTTAAACCAGTGGTCATTAACAGCATAATATAAACATTCATGCATAATGCTTAGATTATAGAGAACGAGTCAATCTTTCGTTCGTTATCTGGCTCGGCTCGGTGTTCATCTTCAGTTCTCTCTTCACAGTTCAGTCAGTGTACTGTCTGAGTAAATGAATTGTTTCGGGATATTGGTTTGTTTGAACTCAGAGGGAGTGTCAGCCACATTAAAAAAGTTAACATCTTAAGTCATTTGTGGATTAATGCGTATTGGAGATGCGAACCGTTTCAAACGATTCAGTTCGATTTGGTGAACTGGTTCAAGAAGATCCGGTTACATCGAGTGATTCGTTCGCGAATCAGATATCACTACACTACAGTGAACGTGCTCACAACAGACCGGAAGAGAAGACAATGCTGAATAAAGTCATAGTTTTTGCTATTTTTGGACCAAAATGAATTTTTGATGCTTCAAACTGACCCTCTGATGTAGGGATGTTGCGGTGACGGATTTTTTCCACCGGTTAATCGACGTGTAAAAAAAAAACGGTAATCCCGGTGTCACCGGGGTTGCGTGTCGAGGATTTCGGGTGGCCGAAAATGCGGTCATGCAGACGTGCACACGTCTCAATTTACTTTCACTTTAATTAGCGGCAATTCAGTAGCATTTGTTTGAATTAATCATGGGTTAATTTATTTTATTCTTAATAAAAATACACAAAACAATAAGACACTCGCTTGTATTACACACATCTTTATTGCAAAATGAATAATAACTTAACACACCATGGAAAAACTAAACAAAAGCACTTATGAAACACCTTTAAAGTGCATTTATTAACAAAACGAACCACTGCACACATCGTTCAAGTATCAAACAAGACTCGTTAAATAATTATAAATATTCGTTAAATAAAGTGCCTGCCTTTTTCAGCAAAAAAAAAAAAAAACACAGCACAACCATCGAATATGAAACGAACGAACATCAAAAACTTTGTTAAATAAGGTAGCCTACCCGAATAATCACTGGACACTTAAGTGCAAAAAAAACTAATATAAAAATTAAACTCACGTTAAGCTGTTAAAAAAAAGAGGTAGACCTATTAACTGCATACACTGTACAAAAAAAATATAAATAGGCTAAATGAGAAACAATAAACGAAAAACCTTCATTTTAAATTGCAACAGTTCGCTTTGAAACCAGATCTTCCGCCATCCTTTGCCAGTTAGCTCGCCTCACTCTCCTCAAATGATAAATTAAATCGGACAACTGCTGCTTTACTGCGGCGCTCGTTCCGCTTACGCTAAATAACGAAGGCACGTAGTCACTAACCGAATTAAGTGCTTTATTGCTATAGGCTAAAACTTCAACACGATGGGGGCGATGCCGGTGGTCAAGTGCTATGACCGGTAGGTGGGTTAAACACCGTGTATCACCGGTAACACCGACTATCGCAACAAGCCTACTCTGATGTCACATGGACTACTTTGAAGATGTTTTTCTTACCTTTCTGGACATGGACAGTCAGTGTTGGGGGTAACGCGTTACAAGTAACGTGCGTTACGTAATAATATTACTTTTCTGGAGTAACGAGTAAAGTAATGCATTACTTTATAAATTTACACATTAATATTTGAGTTACTTTTTTTAAAATGTAATGCGAGTTACTTTTCAGTTTAATTAATTTGCATAAAAAAAGAAGAAAAAAGTACTGAATTAAAATGAACGTAGTCACGTAGAACACTGATACGTGCGCGCCCTGCGCGGGAACAAACTCTAGTCAGGAACGGAGATGGCAGGCCAGAGCGTTACATTACTGCGATGGAAGTATTCTCATTATTTTGAAATCGTCGAAGAAAAGGAGAAGGGAATAATCGTTAAGTGTAAATTATGCGTTGGTGAAAAGCTCTTGTCAACTGCAAAAAACACCACCTCAAATTTAAAAAAACATCTGCATGCAAAGCACAGCACTACAGAATTGGAAGAGAGAGCGCCGAATGATACCTCCGCCCCGCCTCAAGCTAAACAACAAAAGCTTGATTTCAGTTCATCATCACCAGGTAAAACAATTAGTTCCACTGAACCCAACAAATTGGTTGCTGCTTTTATTGTTGAGGAGATGCAGCCACTGTCCACTGTGGAGGCGCCCACATTTAGAAATCATCATCAGCAAAATCTCTGTGACAGGGAAAAGGCCGGGAGGCGTGCTGCCCGATCGTAAAACCTTTGCAAGCTTTTTGGATAATGCATATATGGAAATGGAGACGGAACTAAAGAAAACTTTTGCCAACTTGGAATATGTTTCAACCACTGCAGATCTATGGACTGCTCAGAATAAAAGTTTTCTGGGAATTACAGTACACTGGATAGATCCTGCTACTCTGCATCGGAAAAAAGCTGCAATCGCCTGCAGACGATTTCGTGGGAGACACACGTACGATACCAGCGGAGTTAGAGCAAATTCACAGCTCATATGCTCTTTGTGGTAAGATAACTGCCACGGTCACTGACAATGGCTCGAACTTTGTCAAAGCTTTCAGAATGTTTCAAGCTGACGATGATAGTGAAACAGAGAATGATGAAGACAAGGTCATATTTTACGGACTTGCACACAGTTTTACGAGATGACATTGAGTCCAGCGAACGGTATGTTCTCCCTCCACATCACCGGTGTGCATCGCACACCCTTAACCTTATATGCTCGAACTTATTTCATAATGGCAACAAGTATTACACTCCTTATTATAAAAATGGATAGTGAATTCACTTTATATAGTTTACTCTACCCACACAATAAGTACAAAAGTAAAAAACACATTACTTTCCATAATCTGTAATGTTTTTTGATCTTTTATATAGCATGCATAGCTATGGGATCAGGAAGTTCTCTGAATATAATATTATTCTATATTATTATTCAATATATAGCCTATGTGTTTTTAAAAGAAAATGAAGGTGCTTGACTTGTATAGGCTGTTGTTGAATATATTACGGCTTTAAACACTAGTATAATAACTTCTCAGTCAAAAAAAACACCTGTAAGACCTGAGAGAGATCAAGCCTCAGCCAGGTAAGAAAAAGTAACTGAAAAGTAACGCAAAAGTAACGTAACATTACTTTCCATAAAAAGTAACTAAGTAACGCAATTAGTTACTTTTTTGGGGAGTAACTAAATATTGTAATGCATTACTTTTAAAAGTAACTTTCCCCAACACAGTATACCGTACACACAGCTTCAATGGAGGGACTGAGAGCTCTCGGACTAAATCTAAACTATCTTAAACTGTGTTCCGAAGATGAACACAGGCCTTACAGGTTTGGAACGACATGGGAGTGAGTCATTAATGACATAATTTTAATATTTGGGTGAACTAACCCTTTAAGAGTGACAATAGAAATACATATGCCTGAACTATTATTAAACATAAAGCAGTAAAAGTAGTCATGATAGATTCAAAATACTAAATCTAATGCACCAACCATCTTAATGCAAAGATTGGTTCTCTTATCTAATGAGGATCACAAAAACCATGGACTTTTCTATTTGCCCAAACTTATGCATGTTTTGTTATGTAATGGTGTCTGCACATATGCAATTTAATTTATGGAAGTAATTACAAAACGCAGTATTGTATTAAACGCTTACATGTCTTTTGGCCTTAAAATGCCAATAAAATTTAAAAATGAAGTGCACAGAACACGATAAAATTAAAAGTACATAATGCAAAACTTCATTTGAAATCTCAAGACTAAAAACAATTAGATTCACATTTACCAAAAGACGTTCTCTGATTTTGCATGCCGTTTGATGCTTAAAACTGTTGGAAATCATTTAAAAGGTGTTTAAAAGAGAGGCTGTTGTTGTCAAATACAAAAGAACAGCGAGACGAAGAACTACAGAGACAGTGAGGTACTTATCATCACACAAGGAAACAGTGAACTACTCTATTTTGAGCTCTACATGGCCACACAGCTAATAAAATAATGCTTATGACCGACTGATGACCTCCATTATGAACAACGGATGAAGTGTGTTGCATAATGCTTTCAAAATAAAACACAAAGGGATCCAAAATTAAATGAAACTGTCTCAGAAACAGCATTATGGTCAATATGTCTTTCCATCTATTTCTCTCTGTCTTTGTGAAAAGGATGACGTCTTAAAGGCTGAAACCACAAGGAGGCTGAAAATGAGATCAATGCCACATTAATGATTCAGTTTAGCACACTCAAATGTAATTTGCTCCTCCCTAAATTCATGTCCAGTGGTAAGTGGGAGAAATAACCCAATAAACACATCCCAAACAGAACCAAAAACTGGTTCATCTGTACCTTGGTACAGTGGTGGCATCACATTAAAATACCATGCTATTTTGGCACATAATTTGCCATATAATGCCTATATAGCCTACCATTCAACAGTTTGAGGTCAGTATTTTTAACTGAGCCATTTATGTGACGTAACTGCAACTTTTAGTCTAGCACAGTCTAATTTGAAGAGAGCAGCTGTGAAACATTCAACAACTAAGACTATAACCAAGACCTATACTGCTGAAAACACTGAGACATCAGTTACAAATCCCCAATGATGTAATTTCCTTCCATTTGCCAGGCTCATTCTAGGAAAAGTTTCATTTGCTGGCTGTTGCTATTCCAAAGAAAAGGGGTAAATAAGGAGAAGAAAAAAAAGTAAAGAAAATGTCTTTGCTATTAATTCAACCCCCTTTGCCCACACATGTTTCTGTTTTAAGCTGATCCCATTGCGTGACTGCCTCTGCCTAACACTGGTACAGACTCCCTGAATGCCGTCTAATCGAACAATCAAGTCAGAGTCTGCACTGGTGTTCGTTTTATCTGTTTTGTAACATTATAAATGTCTTTACTGTCACTTTTGATCAGTTTAATACAACCTCGCTAAATAAAAAAGTGATGTCTTTCTCCCCCAAAAAATTATTTAAATAAAAAGAGCAATATTAGAGCGACATAAGGGATGGAATCGGCCCCTCTGACACTGAGCAGAGCTCTGTTGTTTGTCTTACCAGAGGCCAAGTGCTCTAGACGAGTGAAATTTCCCATGTAGAGACATAGACTGAACTACTATGAATTACAAAGGAAAAATAACACCGCATACCAGTGGCTTCTCTCATGTCACGAACAGTCTTGTTATTGTAAGCATATGCCCGAGACAATTTTTCCAAAGTGAAAAAGTACTAATAGTCAAATTCACCTGAATTTTACAGCCTAACATCTGGTTGAGAGGCTGGCTGTGTTTTGAGTAAAATCAGGCTGGAACGTGTTACCTAACATGGCACACAGGCAGAGCAGAGTCATGTCAGGCGAAACACTGTTTCTCTGACTGTTTCAATTGATCAGACTGAGGTCATGTCTGCTGATGGACACCATATATGTTGGAGTCCATCTCTACTCTACAGCATTAGGCAAAACTGAGAATTTAAGAAATGGCTAGCTTTAAATTCATGATTACATTAAAATCAAATTGGCCACACAGGATGATTTAATGTTGAAGAGGAATTTACTGAATATGAATTCAACTACAAATTCTTCTTGCTTAAATTCTTTTACCTTAAATAATTTTTCCATGATTCTTCCAGTCATTTGAGGTGAAAATGCACCAATGTTAAATTCTAGTTGACAGAAAGCAGCAGATAATGTCCAATAAAAAATTAATTTGGTTTAATTTTTAATTTATTACATGTAAAAATAAACCAATGTAAACTAAAATGGTATTGTTTTAAATGCTGCAAGAGAATTCAGGCATCACATCATAATAATATACAGTATGAAAAATGGGACCTTTATTTTGAGACAAGATTACATTTAACTTAGTGGTGGGCGATATTGCAAAAATATCATATTACACTTTTTTATCATGAAAATCACACGTGCATTTCAGGTGTACGTGCTCATGAAAAGCGAACAACACACAAATTAAATGTTTAACCACAAGGCTTTAAAGCACATGCAAATAATGTACTTTTGTGATTGCAAATAAGTGCAGTGTCCTGTGATTGTAATTCTACCACTGAGTTAACATTTGATGTGAAAGTATGACGCGTTGTATACTGAGGCAGAGGCTCCAGAACTGCAACTGATAGAATGTGCATTGTAGCACAGTATGATATTTCTACTACAACAGATAGTGGAGACATGTCAATCATCCATGATCAAAAATCCTGAAATCACACACCCCTAATTTAATTGTGTAATTTAATTATGAGTATTTTAAAAGATTTGGATACTTAAAAGTTGACCATTAGATAGATGATATATCATCTAAAATAATAAAAACGTTATATTATTTTGTCATATAATTCTTACAACACACGCACAAACAAAATAGAGACTGCACTCACATGGTTTTTCTTTTTTTTAATAGCATAAGTACACAATTTTACATTACATTTTACACTTAATAAATTTCCATGACCTTTCAAGGATTTCAAGGACTGTGGGAACCACCCGTTAAATTAATAAATTGAATTTAAGGCATTGTCAAATCAATTCTGAATGGCACACAACCATGTTCCTGTGTGCTAATACACTCGAGAAAAGAACCAAACTTGAGTGCAAACTGGGTACAGAAAGACTCAGACGAGAAAAATGAGAACGAGAAAAATTAAAAAACCTCAGAGCGACTGAGACGGGGAGAGGATGTAATGAGGAAGGTGGGGATACACTTTAACTCGTAACATTGGGATGGTCTCCAGAGAAGCAGACTTTCCATGGCTGGCGTATAGTGTAACTCACTGGAGGATGCTCAATTTCCCTGCGCCCCCGCCTCCACCCCCCACTCCCTCAGTCTTCTTCGGAAGACAGGAAGGCCAGGCCTGTAACTGGAGAGGCCCTGAAGACTGTGTCACTGTGAGGATTTTGTGCTCAGGACTGGATTGATCTCACTGCGTAAACTTCTGGACCCTTTGACTACAAAGCAGCAAGACTCCTTTAGAGAGGAGAAAGAGACGCACCTCTCACACTCAAACTCCATCAGACAAGATCTTCTGACAACTCTGTAAAACATGGTGCAGATTCTGATGATTATGAAAGGATGAGGATGATGCTTTTATGGTTTCACTAAACTCTTGGTATTCATGTTTCTTCAACAGCAAAATACCAAAATGAGTGTGTCCGTGACCTACCAGACAAAAACCAGTAAAAACATGACTACTCTGAATTATTACAATTTAAAATGACTGTTTTAAATGTAATTTATTCCTGTGATGGCAAAGCTGAATTTCCAGCAGCCTTTAGAAAACAAACATTCTAAATTGTAATAAGATTTTACGATATTAATGTATGTATCAAATTAATGCAGTCTTGGTGAACATGGGAGACTTATTTCAAAAACATGAAAAAGAAAACGCCCACTGCCGGAGCATTTCTCGTTCTCGAGTCAAGAACTGGTTGCATCGGTTTATCGGATCACCAGTACACTGAACCGAGAACCTTTTCTGTCGGATGTGTCCGATTCGAGAACCGAGGAGCTGATGATACTGCGCATGTGTGATTCAGCGTGAAGCAGACTGACACAGAACGTGTCTGAACCGAACTGAATCTTTTGGTGATTGATTCTGAACTGATTCTGTGCTAATGTTATGATCTCTGTCCACTGGAACGCTATCGCTTTTAATTTAAAACGGGTTATTTAAAACAATTACTTATCAAACAGATGGAATTATATATATGCACAGGGGATGGAGTTTATTATGGACTTATTTTGAATGTTAAAAGAGTGACGTGACATACAGCCAAGTATGGTGACCCATACTCAGAATTCGTGCTCTGCATTTAACCCATCCAAAATGAACACACAAACCCTGAACACACACCCCGAGCAGTGGGCAGCCATTTATGCTGCGGCACCCGGGGAGCAGTTGGGGGTTCAGTGCCTTGCTCAAGGGCACCTCAGTCATGGTATTGCCAGCCCAAGACTCGAATTCGCAACCCTAGGGTTAGGAGTCAAACTCTCTAACCACTAGGCCACGACAGTAAAAGTCATAAAAATCTGATTTACAGGCATGCTAACCAAGCACGAAACCATAAAGTGAAAATAATATCTTCTGTTTATGAGAGTTTTTGACTTAACCAGGGAAGAACATGATAGGAGATGCCCAACAAGATATTACGTTGGTTGCCTAGTCTTAAATTTCACTGGACTAAAATCCCACTCCATATTAGTTTATATTGCACATTAACTATCTTTGAATGGCTTTGATTTTGACGCTCTGAGGTTAACTTTACATGCACATTACCTTTCAATGGATATGACCTTGACTACAAGCATTCCCTATGGTGAAATCCAAACTAGTATCCTTTAAACACACACAAACTCCTCCTCTGCAATGCATGGGTTCACCATCAAAGAAGCTGCTATCCAACCGTCCCTGTTTCTCAATGGGACTTTGTTCGCTTGCCCAGCAGCCAGTGGCCTCAACATCCAGCTCCTGTGGCTTTTGATGGGCCAGTGTATTTATCTGTTCCCAGTCCCAAAGGCGATGAATAATGAATGAACTCATTGTCATCAATCACAGATCAGGTTTTACTTGAAAAAGAGTCAACACTTGCAATTAGCCAAAAGATTTGACTGAGTTCCAGGCAAACCCAAAAACTCAACAATGTTTTTCAGGAGGCTCTGACACCCGGTGTGAATTCTGTGAGAGAGCTTTTCATTTACAAGAATTATAAGTAGGGCTACACCTGCGTGATTTTGAGTCCACGAGTGCTCTCATCGCTGCCTACAGAACATCTTTAAATACACTGGTTGGCACTGGTGACAAGAAAACAAAAAGATTCTTTCAAAACCATATGCAAAAAGTTCATATTTATAGTAGACTGCCCTATAGAGTAGGCTTGCCGCAATAGATGGTGCTGAAGGTGGTACCGTTGTTAAACCGCAACTCCAGTTACGTTACTTGCCCAAAGCGGCATCAACCCCCACCGTCGTTTACATTTTTTCAGTAAAAATGTTTTACTTAGCTAGTAAGTAAAATTTACTTTATACGACAGTCGCATTACAGATCAGATTTCATTTATCCAGTGAGGAGAGTGAGTCGAGCTGACTGACAAGAAGAGTGAGGTGAGACAGACAAGATGATAGCGGTTGATTTAGTTTTGAAACGAAACGCAAAAGCGCCTATATATATATATATATATATATATATATATATATATATATATATATAAATATAAATATATATTAGTGCTGGGTGATATGGCTGAAAACTGTATTACGATATATAAGTGTTTCATATCGGTGGATATGAAACACTAACCTACCCTAACCCTATTTAAAATAAGGACCAGGAGAAAAATATATTACATTTAAACATTTTTATTTTAAACTTAAAGGATTAGTTCACCTCAAAATGAAAATGTCCTAATAATTTACTCACCACAATGCCATCCAAGATATCCATGTCTTTCTTTCTTCAGTGGAAATATTACATGATTGGCTGGTAGCGTGTCACTCCCTAAGTTGCTAGGTTACCAGAGAGTGAGTGCCTCTGTCCATGCAACCAAACGTGCTTCGCAACCTCTGGTTTTTTCCGACGAAGAAAAAAGAGCTGGGTAGATTACTTATGAATTGTAATCAGTTACTGATTACAGATTACATGAAAAAAAATTGTAGTCAGTAATATAATCTCTTAGATTACACATTTTTGGTAATGTAATCTGATTACTTTTGGATTACATTTAGATTACATTTGTGCTGACCCTTATTTGATATCACATATATTCATATATTCATATATGTTTATTTCTCTAAAAAACGTTTGCAAAACGTTCACCTTATGTGCGCTGAATATACGTGATGGCCGGATCGACATTCTGTCCAACGTTATATAACCAATCCAGAGGTTTTTCTGCATTGATCTTTTTTTTTGGCGGCTGTCAAAGCCTTATTTGATCGGTGAGTGATGTAGAATAGAATGACTGTGCTGCGCCTGATAGGGCGCGTACGAGAGAGAGCCCCGGCTGTCCGCGCGCACTCACAGTCTTCAAACAACACGAGCGCTTCTTGCTCTCTCTCTCCCTCGCGCATATTAATCAAAATCATTAAACACGATAGAAAAAGGGCGAAACACCAAAGTTTCATGCGCGCTCACGGTCTTCAAACTACACAAGCGCTCTCTCTCTCTCTCTCTCTCTCGCATATTAACCAAAATCATTAGACATGATAGAAAAAAGGCGGAACGCCTAAGTTTCACGTGGAGCATTCGGAAATTTTTTTTTTCTCCATGACAGGCTGCTGGCTCCCACTGTTAATTTTTTTTTTTTTTTGGAAAAACTCTCTCTGTATTATCTTAAAGCCCTCAAGTTTACATTGGTTACTGTATTCTTTCAATTGCTCTAAACAAGTATTTTGGGTGACCTTTTTTATTGAATGCTAGACATCAAGTTGTTGTTATTTTCATCTGAAAGAAGAACTTTTTTTCAGTAAGCTAGGCCCTATATGTTTAGTAAGCTTGTTTCAGTAAGCTATGTGTTTTCAAGGCTTCAAGGTTTTATTGAATGCTATCTCTATACAAGTGCAAAGTAATGCATTCTTAGTCAGTCTTTTATTTTGTAATTTTAAGAGCAATAAACATATATTGCAATGTTAAGGAATTCATGTTTTTTTTATTCAAATATGTAAATCAACATGTATAAATTATTAGTAGTCAACTAATGGGGAGATAATCGAAATCGAATCGGTCTGGAAAAATTAATCGTTAGATTAATCGATGCATTGAAAAAATAATCAATAGATTAATCGTTTAAAAAATAATCGTTTATCCCAGCCCTAGAACTAACCCTTTAAATATGCAATTCATAAAACAACTATACAATGTAACTGTGCAGAGTTATGATAGCAAAATTGACTTCTCAAATTAATAAAATCAACTTCTTAAATTGACAGAAAACGTGTGTCTTCGTCTCATGTTTCCATCCAATATCTAATCAATGATAATTATGATTTGTGCAGACCACAAAGTGTTTTTAAACATTCATTTCGTAAAATTATTTGTCTTCATGTTGGAAAACAGAATCCGACCTGCATTTTAAAATGCCCCAAAATGTTTTCACATTGTCCTCCAAACTTCGTATTGCATTAGTTACAGTAATTTTAACCGTCTCACCCACATAAGTCTTAGCTCATCTTATGTCATCTCGCCAATACACTCCTCCAGTTACCTGTTGCCAACGGATCCCCCATCCCAAATGAACAGCCCATGACATCACTTACCTGCAGCAGGTGAATCAGCGATCACCATGGAGACGAACGTCAGCAGCACGCACGCGGTGACCTGACTACGTCCCTCCATCATCAAACCCTCCATTTAGAGGAACTCATGTTTCGTCCAAGGTGATCCGAGGAGAGATAATCCACGCGTTTAACTAGTCGCCGTGAACTGCAGCAGATGAAAACAATACCACCGTTATATAGGTCACATTTTCAGTCCTATTTTCAGCATGACTTGCACACTCCCGTGACCAATTCTAACGATTTAATCATAAACCGAACAAATGACATCTTGCATATCATTAAAAACAGAAATTTAAATCGCCACTAAAACGAACTACCATGCTCCCCAGCGCTGACTACAAATGCTCGTAAGGAGCGCGGACCGTACGGTTCCTTTGTTCCTTAACTTGTCCGACTCATTTCCGCGAATCGGATCTTTTGAACAATTCGTTTCAAAGAACCAACTCCTGTCATGGAGCAATTACGTCATCGCGTGGTCCCTGACATCCAGTCCAAGTGTTCCAGTAAGTAAAGTCATGTACTGTAGGTATTTACTGCTGTTTATGAAATTTTAACCAATACATTTGAATATTAAACGTGTGAATTTAAAAGTCCTAACTTTTTTTATTATTATTTAAAAGTGCTGTTACACACGATTCAGTCTGTGTCTGCATCACAAATACAAGTGGTATACATATTTCTAGCACGTTTTATTTGCCTCATTTCTGCAATTCGAATACTGAAGCAACTTTACGCCACATTTATAAAATCCAATTCACTCCAAATGTGAATTCATATCCGAAAAAGATGATTCTCTATTCAAGTGAGTCAAGTAAGCTGCACACTCGAGAACCGCCAGGACCGATTCAGAATTATTTTCAAGAGATTCATTAAGAAGATTCAGTTCACAAGAGGGATTCGGACTCAACTGTTCGTTAATACCAATCTAATACACGAACCGAGTCTGTTCTCCGAGGTTATGATTGAAATAGTTTGTAATCTTAGGATTTCGCGCCGTTTATTAGACCTAGTTTGATTAGCTATTGTAACTAAAAGGACAATATATTTCAGATGTGTTGCAACATGGCACACAAGTTTTTTTTTTTTTTTTTTGAGAGAAATGATTGCAATCAGTCATCGTCCATATACTTGGTTGACAGATGATACATTTAACTCGAGTTAACTTGTAATGTCAAGATATACGTTTAATTATTTTATCTCGCGGCTGAATAGGATTTATTTCCGTTTATGTTAAAGCAAAGACAGACTTTTAGCACATGCACCGCCTCGAAAAGCAACTCCTTACCTTCAGAGAAGACAGTTACAGCGGTCTGAAGTCGATAACGTCTAAATCCAGTTTTAGATCAGGATTAAAGCTTCTGTTTTGCATGATTGCGTGACACAACAAATTATGCTTTTTTTCCCATAAGTGTCTGGATCCTGTCTGAGCATCACTCACTTTCTCAAATACAACCACTCTAAATCCCCCCTTTGACAGCAGGATTTGGAGTCACTTGTATGGGCTCTGCGGTCATTGGCTCCCCGCGCCGTCCTTCAGTGATCTGGGTTGACACCTCCGCCGGCGTCTGTGGTTTCACGGCAACGCGTTTTGTTACCGGTTTTTGTGTGGCTGCATAATTTTCACCTACACCAGGTAAGACATTGTTTAGAAGGTTTACAAATTTTTTTTGAAAGTATGGTAAAATTCCTATCGTTATTAAACTATTCTCTACAAGAGTTTGATTATGTCACAGCACACTCTAGTGGCCATTGAGGGCAACAGCAATTTTTTATGCTCATGAAAAAAATATTGCAAAACGTGAATCAATCTGAATCTGGAACCATTTGTTGTTTTGCCAGTCATTTGTTTGTTTATTCATTTAATATATATTTTTAATTTAATTGATTTTTCATTTAATAAAAAATGTGCACCAACAGCAAGAACAGAAATCCATCCGAATCTAAAAATTAAATCCAAATACTTCCAAATCTATGCAACAGATTTAACCAATGAAAATGTAATGAAAAATAGGTGTCAATTGTATTGTATTTTTAATTATTCTATAGATATTAGAATAGATATTACCCAGAACTTTTTCTAGAGAATATCACCTGAAAATGATACCAATAATATGATGACATCACTTAAGCAGAATGATAGAATGAAACCTAATAATTACTTAAATATAGTCTTTTACTGTGACAACTAGCTCCAATCTTCAAAATGAGTTTTGTTTCACCAGAATTGTCTTTGGTGGTTTCTAAAATGTCTGATTAGAGTGCACAAATGTGTAGTCTTATTAATATTCTTTTATTATTTTGTCCCATGTACAAAAAAATAACAGCATTAAAAATACAAGACTGATACCGTGACTTAACAGTTTAATGTAAATCCAAGACAAAGTGTGATTACATTTCTACACATATACAATATGCATATGTGAGCATACAAATTTCCTTTAATAACTCGATTCACCTTGGAGACCGAAAAATGATCAAAAGTAACAGTGAATAACAAGCTATAACATAGTTCACCACGACGCGAGCCCCTTCACACCCTACATTTAGTAAATAGAACGATTAAAATAACTATATTCTGCTATAACCCCCAGGTTTGTTAAAAATCCTCCATGAATTTACACTGCTATCATTAGTTGTTGAAGCCTAATAAAATTCACTCAGGTTTTTTTTTTCTTTCTTTTTCTTTTTTCTACAACGAAAATTATTAAGAGAAGCACACAACATTTGTAATGGTAACACAAGCGCTTAGTAGCAAGTACTCAATTTTTAAAGAGTTAAATCATTCTTATTATTGTCATTATTATATTCATTTTAACATTCTATAAAGCCAGCAAAATATCCATTCTCATAGCATACTTAATAACATTAGCCTAAGGTACAGGGTACATATAATGCTACGTTAACAGATTAAAATAATGAGACATCACACTTCTTCAAATCCCCAATAAACAAAGCAAAATGATAATAATTATAATAAAAAAAGACAATAAACAAAGAAGTATACCTTGAAATACTGCAGCACACAATAGCTTTGACAACAACTAATGTGATACACACTACTGAGAAAACCATACAGCAATCGACAAAAATCAGGGGTCAGATGGTTTCTTAGGTCTTGAAACATTGTAGAAAAATATTTAGTTTTTACATTTGACTGTGAATGTTTGCTGCTGTGCAAGTAGAAAATTGTTCACGTCTTCGATGGCTGCACAAACGGCTATGGTGCATCACAGCTACACAACGGGTTTTCTGTGGCGACTCGCGTGATGAGCGACGTTTCTGCACAAATATGGTCCCTTGCATTCACTGGTGATTCATATCTACGTGTAACGCTTTACACACTTGTAGTAATGTCACTCTGTAATACACACTCCTGACACAGACTATGCTGGAGACTAAATCAAAAAAAGTTGACAGCTGCGTTTTCTTGGGCGTAACAATTATTGTTTAGCTTTTTTACATTTTTTTGGGGTTCTAAAACAACATATGAAGATGGCCGTATTGTCATATTTGGCCTCTTAGCACTTTCATACACAAGTTCAGTGGTGAATTAACCCATAATGCTTCCGTTTCAGTGGAAAATCAGATGAAAACAAGCTGAATAAAAGGATTTTGGAAGTACTGTGGCCTTGACAAATATAACAATAATCCATTGTGATTTCTGCAAGCTTTGAGTTCATTCGTGATCATGTGCTTTACAAGTGTTGATTTGGGAGCCATCCAGCAGGGGTTTGACTGGCAATGAGCATTAAGGAATGTTTTTATAGTGGAGGAATCCATTGCTTTCAATAATTCTGTTCCTTAAAGCTTCATGTGCAGTTAATAAAGGAGAAGGCAGTATTTTGACATAAGATGGGAAACAGAATCATGAATTGCATGAATGCTTCTTTCTAGTGGATTTTGGTAACTTAAAATGACTGTCTCCATTAATGTATACAGCTCAGACAAACTATGAATCTAAAAACAAAAGACTTTTGTGTTCATAATATATTTGTAGAGTCAATAGGGCTTTCTATGATTTAAAGAAGTTAAAAACACATCAAAATGCATAATTTGGATTAAAATGTATTATAATCTGGGTACAATTAATGCTAGATCATTGATTACTAGCCAGAGCAATCATGATGTGTTGATCAGATATTTTAGTCTGAAATCTACATTCATTCTGTACTAGTGACCAATTCATTAATGGCACTGGATTCAATGCACAGGCCATTAAATGAAACGCTTATTTATCCATGTGATTCTTACATATGTAGTTAGAACCAAAATAATAAAGCTTTCAAAAGCTGAAATTTAAAGCTGCAGTGTGGAATTTGTGTGTCACTATTGGTACCAAAAAAACTGAAAACAACAACAAAACCCCCCACCAATTTTCCATTGGTTGGACTAACATCTGCACGCCCACATCGCACACCATTGGTGGATCCAATGCTGCTGTAAAGCAAAGCCATGTTCAGTGTTTATACTCTTATAAGAAATACACACAGCAGCTTTAATTACTGAAAGCATTAATGTGGCATTGACATTTCTAAAAACAAAAAAACAAAGGCCTTATTTCTTACACAAATCCTCTTATAAGTTTCAAAAATAGGAGATTTGTCCACGCTCGCACTGAGAAAATGTGTGAGAAAGGTACCAAAACAATGGATTGCTTTTCTGACACCGACCTGATCTAATCTGTATTTTTAATGTTTTTCATTTGCCAAATGTCAGTGAAACTCACTCTGTCTTCTCCATTACAGCAAGGGACACATCTGTGCATCGATGACATGTTGAAATTCTTTGGTGGGAAGAACAGAAAGTCCTTTAATGCCAGCGGAGTCCCGATTTGGTCGTTCAGGCCGGTCCCTGTGAGGTGAGACAGAAACGGCTCCTTCCGGAAATGGAATGTTTTATGCGAATTATGTCGAACAAGCCTTTCTCAACTGTGTGCTTCAATGAGCATCCAACTTAAGCTTAAACAAATATATGACAACAGCAACAACATCAACAAAAGAAAATCTATTGGCATCCTTAATCATAACACACAGCTTTATGAATCAATCTGACAAGCTAGAAAACCGAAAGCTTGGGTACAACTTAACTGGTGTCAGATCTTGGCCGAGCACATAAAGTCTGTGCTTCCTGCCAGACGAGGGTCCACATATGAATACTAAACATCACAATTCCATATCGACCACCAGAAATCAAACAAATGATGCTTGACACATAGCATGAAAAAAATAAACATCCACAAAAATTATTGCAACACTCTCTACGGGAACACAATAAACCAAGCAATGTAAAACAATAAAACATTTCAATGTAAAAACTACTTCAAATGCAAGTTCTATGGCATGAGGTGTGGGCAGAAGAGGATATACTGGATACTCCCTAAGCATGTGCCCAACAGAAGACATAAAAACAAAAACACTGTGTCCTGACCAGGTGCATAATTGCCAAATATTCACAGCCAAATCAGAATATATATGATGTTTAGCTTAAAGCTTTGTGGAAGATTCCAGACCAATGAGATCACTGTGGGCAGGGCTACCCAGCGCATCACATTGCAAAAATGTCCAGTCTTTTTATTATGTTGTATTCCTTCCATTCTTAAATGATTAGAAAAGTTCAAATACATTTTAGAGTCTTATTTTCACAAAAGCATGCATTTATTTAATAAAAAATACAGCAATATTGTAAAATAATATTACAATTATGATAACTCTTTTAATATATTTTAAAGTGTAATTTATTCGTCACATGATCCTTCAGAAATCGTTCTAATATGCTGATTTGGTGCTTAAGAAACATTTCTTATAATATTATTATACATATTTCCCCAAGATTCTTTGATGAATAGAAAGTTCAAAAGAACAGCATTTATTCAAAACATTTATTATGATCTCTTTATGTCTTTACGGTCACTTTTGGCCAATTTAATGCATCCTTGCTGAACAAAAGTATTAATAATAATAAATACAAATTTTTTTTTTCAATCAAACTGACCCCATACTTTTCAATGGTATGTTATATAAAGTACTATATAAACTTTCCTTGTCTTTTGAATCACTTCATTGTGGAGCAAATGGTTAGGACACAGTGTATATGACTGGCTAGCATATTAATGTTAAAAAAGCAGCAAAAAAGACGAGCATTGGCCCACAGTTTTCTACACGTTCGTTATCTCTGTACTGACATGATGCCTGTAGCATAAGTGAATTCTACGGTAAGACAAAAAGTGAAAAAGACGAAGCCAATTTTGATTTCCGGTGCACGTTGTTGCAGATATCCTCATGCAACTAAAATAAAACCCCCACAGATCTTTATAGAACCTTGAACGAGTGCTTAAATCAGAGTATGGTGTGCAGTCGTGTTGCACAGCTTCCTTCGGCATCTACCAACCTGCTCAAAGCCAACATGCTATTCTCATTACAAATTGTGGAATTTGCCCTCGCGCGTTTCCAACAATTCAAAATCCACAAGCACCTCCTACTCCTAACAAGACTCTCCTTCTCGAACCCTCCCAGGTTTCAGCCTTCCATAAACAGACAACCTCTTCAGACCTGGTATATTTTATTTTTAGACAAATTGTGTAGCCAGATCTCAAACTGATTGAGCAAATACTTAGCTTTTCCATCAAATATGCATTTAGTCTCCCTTTTATGACATATGTAGTCTAAAATCAGTGATGTTGCATTGATTGCAAGTACTAAAACACATAACTACAGTATGTACAGTAAATACGGTATATATAATTATATCAACTATCCAAAACAAAAGTTAAAGTTACTTATCTTTTAATGATGACTTTGGTTCGTTACCCCAAGTAAGTATCTTTATCTTTAGATGTAGAAGACCTCATGCACGCTAAATGAGAAGCATTTAAATAACTTTTAGGGCTAATGCTTACGCATGGAATTTAAAAAACATGAAATAGCTTGGATGAAGATGTTCAACCTAGGAGCCAACTCTCTGACTAGCATCTGGTTCTAGAGGGTTTCCAGCCAAGTAAACTGTCGGAATATATGTAAGGCACTACGAGGTAACAATGATAAACCTAAGACTGTGGAGGAATATGTCGCACAGAGGCGCACACATGCACGCAAACACACGACCGACTACCGTGTTGAACATGCCTATGTTATTGTAACCACTTTGTGCAATCACATTGAAAGAGGAAAAACAAGAATCTATTGGTATCAGAAAGGTTCTTCATAAAATCAATGGGTACATACTGCTACATTCTACAAAGAGGGGCCCAGCTAATGTTCTACGGTATGACAAACGTATTTTCTTTTCTAAATGTGAACACAAACAAAGAAAAGTCTATAAATACACTAGAAATTTTGTCGTCCTATTTCCAGAAGATTCCTCCAGGTGTTTCTTGTCGGAGAGCACGGCGGAATATGCACAATACCTCGCCGCATGGAATTTGGAAACGTTTAAGACAGTTCAAGGCCATCGTTATGTTTTTTTGTTTGTTTTTTTTTTCTTTGAAGAGCAGCAGATATATCCGTATTTCACCTTATCCAAAATAATTCTTGTAGGAATTCAAAACATCCATGTCGTGACCTCGGATAAACAGTCGGTAAATTAATTCAAGAAAGGGAAAAGCAAACAAAATCTCAGTCGAACAAAACTCTGTCTCTCCCAAACGGCCTGCTGATGAGACCTTGTTGTAAAAGAAACTACGAAAGCAAAAACCTTCTTCTTCTGTTTTTAAAGAAACGAAAACTCCAGATCACAAAATAAAATGTTAACAGGCCCTTTTGAGATGGGCAAAATAAAACTCATCTTAAAAAAAAAAAAACCCATCTGTTCCCTCTGAGAGTACACTTCCTCTATCCATCAGCGTCTTCATTGTCTTCAAGTTTAAGCATGAAAGGAACAAGGGGATGGGGGTTAAGGGTCGATAGGCTTCAGCTTGTCTCTCTGTCTCTAGTTGGGATAAGGGTAGAAATGGTAAGCAGCGGTTGGCTGGGCTCCAGTGTTTCAGCTTTAGAGGTAAGGGTACTGGTTCATCTTGGTGGGGCTCAGCGGGTATCCAGTGTAGACAGTGGAGGCAGGAGAAGCACTGATGTAGGTCTGGTGTGCGAATTGGGCCTGGTACTGGCTGTGGTGCAGGCTGGGTGAGGGAAGCACGCGGTGGCCCATGCTAACAGGCACCTGGTGGACGATGCCCGGCGGGTAGCTAGCGTGCTGGACTGCGTGACGGGCTGATGCCTGTGATGCGACCAGGTGAGCCACCGTGCCGGTGGAACCCAGGGCCGCGGGGGCAGTGTAGGTGTAGAGGTGTGGCTGACCATGTAGATGAGGAGCGGTCAAGTGGGGATGAACGTTAGCTGTGTGGGTGGGACTGTTGTGGAAGGCGTACTGAGCCTGGGTGGCTATAGTGGGGGTGATGTAGGCCTGCTGCCGCCGGTGACCTCCGTTGCGCTCAACTGCCATGTGCTGCTGGGCCTAAATGAGGGGATGTCTCCATATTACTTATGTGAATAAATATATGAACTAAGAAACCAGGTAAGAAATTTTTGACTGAAATACCTGGCTGAGATTTAGAGGCTGCTGCTGAAAGGGGTGTGGCCCCATGCGCTGCTGCCGGTATGTCCCGCCTCCTGAAGAGAGGTTGTTGCCAGACAAGACACCATTGGAGATTTTGAACTTGTAGGTGGAGTTCTGGTGGTTCATCGTGTCTGTTTGAATTGATAAAACATGTTAAAAAATATTGAAAATATTGAAAACATAATTTGAAGACAATATTATTTATATTTTTCCAACAAGTTTTTCCAAATGCATTTATTATGTGACAAGAAAGAGATCACAGACTGAAAAAAAGAGACATGAAATTAGCACATCTATGTAGAAAATAATTTGCCCGAATCAAATATAGTTTAGCAGTCCTTATACAAACTGTAGCTAACCTACAGAAAAGAGCAATTAACCTATTAGAATCAATTAGCAGTTTAAAAATGAAAAAAAAAACAGTGCTGATCACACTTGCATTGTCATAAAATATCTTCTGACAATTTTAACAGACCTGAGTTGAATTACCTCTCTAAGCTTTTTTTATTGCCCACAGATTTTGAAATGCCACATAAATCTACTAAATAAATCTACCCTGCATATCAGAGGCTGTCAGTGAATTGTCACTTTAAATTGATGCTTGATTCAGGCTCTGCCAGGTGTCCCTTTCTCTCCGTCTGCTTATCAGCCCTTGCACTGTCTCACCAAGCTGGAGTCTGTCACACTCTCCAAGATTCCCGCTGGTCTGGCTCTTCAGTGGAGGGATGATGATGGTGCGGGGGTTCCCGTTGCTGTAGTTGTCCAAGACAGTGCCTTTGGAGTCGTAGCTGTTGGTGTTGGGCCCATTAGGCTGGGACTCCACAGCGTACGGGCTGGTATTGCTGGAGTCAGAGTCTGGGGAGTCGTGGACCGTAACACAGCTGATGACATTCTTCCTCTGTTTGGATGACGTGCTGTTGAGAAGACAAAAAACTGTATTTGACTGTATATTATAAGATGACTTGTTCTTTTTCCAAAAAGAAAAACTGCTAATTTAACAGTGTTTTACATGAAATGTCCCGTTACATTTATTTATAGTTTTTCACTGTATACAGTAAGGGAACCATTAACCAACGTACCATTAACCAATTCAACAGATATCACAATTTTTAAACATAATATTCCATCCTAACATAACACAATCCAATCAAATGGATGGATAAAATCCTTTCCTACATTATTTCCCTCTGTCACTCAAACAGTTCTGCCACATTACAGAACAGTGAACTGAAATTGCTGGTCCCATTTTACTGACCTGGTGTTTTTGGGCTGTTTAAGGTCGTCCTCCTCATCTGTGTCACTGCTGATGGTGATGATGCTGACGGCTGGGCTGGGGGTGTCGGGGATGACGATGGTTTGGCGCGGTGGGTTGTGTTGACTGTGGTGGTCTCTAGTGGTGCTACATGCCTGCTCGCCTCCCCATCCACCTACTCCACCACCTCCACAGGTCTGTGATGGGCCGCAGGTCGAGGACAGGCTGCTCTGAACCACGGCACACCGAGGCGGGGTGTTCTCCTTCACTCGTTTGGAGCGTTGAGGTGATGTCACCGGCTGGGTGGAAGATACCTCATATGCTGACACGTTCCTAAGAAAAAATTAAGTTCACATAAGTACTTTTTTTTAACGTTTCTTTTTTTTGTTTTGTTTTTTACATTTACCATATTATACCATGGCTTTAATAGATGTACCTTTTAAATACCAGTATATATATGAATATTACCACTTTATGGCTTAACTCGGCAGCTTTTTTAATAAGGCTTGTCTGACCTGTTGTTCATCTGGTGCTGCTTGTTCTTTTTGGAGGAGGAGCTATTGTTTGATGGCTGTCTCATGACATGAGCCACACCCACATTGAGAGGTTGCTGAGAGGGCAGGGTGACGTGACCTGCCAGTAAGGCTGGCTGTTGCATAATGGGATTGTAATGGCTGCCATGGGGATGTGAATTCCTGAAACAAAACAAGCATCATTAAAGCATGCCCTTTTTTAGTCTACACTACCATTCAAAAGCAATTTTTCCACAGCCACAGCACTACTTGTCAGAATGAAATGCTTCACATATAGGAATAAAAACTACATTTTTTAGTATCTAGCATTTAGATATCTGTACTATCTTCAATCAACAACTCAAATTTTATCAAATGATGAATGCAATTCAACAATTAGCCAGAGGGGGCAGCAGTGACTGCAGCACACAGTAGTGGTGGAAATTATGATTCTTTCAAGACATTCGTTCATTTTCAGTTCGTTCACCAAAATGATTCGTTCAGAATCGTTCACTGATTTGTTCAGTGATCATTTCTTCGTAAAATATGCCAGCAGGTGGCAAAAAAGAGTGTATTATGTGTTATGTCTTAAATCAACGAACGTATTCACTTGTTACAAGAACTGATCTGGCTTTATTAAAATGTGTGCATAAACGCATTCACTATATAAAGTCTATTTAAGTTGTTCAGATGAACAAAGCACGAGGTTTTCTTGCCTAATTAGCATTTTAATTGTTTGGTTAGACAGTTTGTATATTATATATTCACATTCATAAATTGGGGATTAAACTGTATGCTAAATATCAAAACAAGCATATGTGCACAGTGCCTATAAATGCGCTTTGCATTTTGTGAGATTGACATGCTAAATAGCATACTAACCCTGTTTACTCTCATTCATTTCGTTCACGAACGAGATAAGCTATGTACCAGTTCATTTCATTCACGAACGACATGTATCTGTTCATTCAACTCGCTCATGAACGACATGCCAATTCAGTCATTTCATTCATGAACGAGATGTACTAAATCATTTAACTCGTTCACGAACGACATGGGTATCAGATCAGTAATTTCATTCACGAACGATAAGATCTCGTTTAGACTCATGTAAAACTCGTTCATTGAAGGGCGTATTCGTTCACTACATTCAACAAATCACATGCTCTGTCACATCTCATACTCGAAGGCTATTGGCTCGAGGTTGAGTAACTCTTTGACAGGATGAAACAGTTCAGTTACCCGGTTCACCGAGCTGCACATGCGCTACTAATAGCGCCGCGCTGTTGTGGAGGGAGGAACTTCAGTGAACGAAAAATATGAGTCAGTGGATTGCGTGAACGAGAACAATTCGTTCACCTAAAAGATTCGTTCAAAAAGAACGATTCATTCACGAACGACACATCACTAGCAAACAGCAAAGAAGCAGAGGACAGCATTAGATCTCAGAGGAGAAATCTCTCTCTGCAGTAAAGTGCGACACTCTTCCAACCAGACTGGCTCAGGACTACCAAGCCCTCCGGGCTGAGCTTAAGGCGCTGATGTGATGATCCGCAGATATCAGCACCCGTTCATCTGTAATACTTTCACCTCATGCAGGACAGCAAGACCTGACTCCATTTCCCTGTCCTAGCCAGAGAGATACTCCTTCACTCACTGTTCTAATACAAGAAACCAACACTATTTCTAAACGAATCTAGAATATACAGACTTAAAATATTCCGTTCCTTCATTCCAAATGAATAATTCAAATGCATGATGTCTTTGTAGGTGCATTTGCAAACTAAGCAACCTAGATAATTTAATCTGCTTAGTTTGTAATCTAGGAAACTATTAAAACCCAGTGTTGGGGTACTGCTGTCAAATATATGGATCACCAGTCATGATATCTTAAAATAGATCGGTTCCACATGCCTGTTTATAATCAGTATGGTATAATATGTCTCGGATAAGGATGTAATTCATTTTAAAATGCTTATGGAGTCACTAGTAAACATGATGAAATTGTACCAGATCTTCCCAGCTAAATAAAACAAAGAAAAGAAAAAAGCTTCTGTGGCATCTAAACATCTAAACGGAACGGAATGAAACAGTCGGGTTCCAGAATTAAAAATCTCATTCTTTTTCTCCATAAAGAAACTTTTAAAGACAGACCTACTGTGAGCTACGAGGTTGTTATTTGATGGTAAACGCTTTTGTTGAAGCCATCATCCCAAATTATTTTGATTTCATTTAGGAATAATCATGTTCAACAGCAGAAAATGACATTATTCATAATTCTACAGAGAAATCTCCACCAATCAGGTTATCGCGAAGCAAATTGTGCCAAAAGAACACTTCAGAACCCACCCACTCACATAAACCACTGCGGTCTTGTACCTTTGTCAAATACTTTATCAGAGTTTGTAATGTTGTGATTCACCTCATAGCTGGTTGGTTAGGCACATGGCTATAACTCTTAAACAAAGACCTTTTTTAAATCCCTACATGAAAAAATAATCTAAAAAAATACTTGAAAAGTTGCAATCACCTGCAAAATAATGATGGTATCTCAAACACTGCCCCATTTGCCAATAGTCTTGCCCTCAAAATCACAGCATTAGTTGAGACAAATGTCCATGGGTCAGGATCCCCAAAAAGAGCAATGCTTTGAAAGTACCACAAAGCCACAGTATTAACACTTAACTGGGAAGTCAACCTAAACTTTAAGAAAAAAAAAAAAAAACTACTTTTATAGGTACAACAGTTTGCCACTGGGGTGGTACAGTTAAAGGGACAACTTTGTATCTTTGTCTACACCCAAAAGGGGGCATATTTGTTCCTTGGAGTATGTACCCATCTGGGTTTTTTTTTTTTTTTTTTTTTACATTTTCTGAGTTTCCCCAAATGGTTTACGTACAATAGTTTACGCATATTAAAGGGATAGTCCACCCAAAGTGAAAAGTTTGTCATCATTTACCCCCCCTTATGTTTTTCCAAACCTGTTTGCATTCTGACGAACACAAAAGAAGATATTTTGAAGAATATTGGTAACCAAACAGTTCTGGGTCCCTTTGACCATAGTATATACAGACCCGAAACTGTTTGGTTACCAGCATTCTTCAAAATCTCTTCTTTTGTGTTCAACAGAATGCATACAGTTTTGGAGCGACATGAGAGTGAGTCAATATGATAGAATTGTCATTTTTGTTAGAATAGAAAAAAACATTTTGGCATCAAAAAATGAATAAATGAATAAATGTAGTATAGCAAGCACAATAGTCCTCTTTAGCAGTGACGGCATGGCAGTATCTCACCTCCAGTTGGCCAGAGGCTGCGAGCTGGTCATGGAGTCAGGGATGACGGTGGCGTGTTGCACGGAGGTGTGTGTGAGCTGCTGCCATGCCGGCGGAAGGAGAATCTGTTGAGTACCAGACGGCCAGGCCTGCTGTAGATTAAGGGAAAACACAGGGTTAGCATACACAGATCAGGTACATCTCCATCAGAAGGTCGAACATCCACAGATAGTGGAGCTCATGTGATCCCATAGAGTTAGATACTGCAGTCGAGTAGGATATGAATGCCAACCAGCAACCAACAGCACACAGAGTCTGTGACCTTTTCTGATTTAATTGGCATCAGAGTGAAGACCTCGTAACCTGGCACATCAAATCGCAGGGCTGCGGCACAGCTAAACAGGCCAGTGTACTGCACGAATGTATTCAGAGAGAGAGGAGAAAAAGGATATGGCTATTTAGAGAAAGGACCGCTCGTAAGTGCTAAACTGTGCCAAACAACCACCAAAGGGTTCATTTAGTTATTTAAGACACAGTAGCGTCAGCGTTCGGGCCTATGAAATTGTTCTAACAAAATATGAACAGAAGAGATATATTATAAACAATTTTATAACCCATCCATCTTCTAAGCTAATTATTCTCTTGGTCTGAAAATGAAGATGTACGCAGGATGGCTTTAAAGCAGCAAATTATGGACAATATAAAAGATCTCCCTCTGGAATAACAAAAAGCTTGTGACACTTTCGATGGAACTCTCCCTCCTTCGATTCCTTGGCACCCGTATCTAGATGACGGGCCCCCTGCATACTGCGTACAGCCTTGGCTCCTGCCTATAAAAAAGATAAGACCCTGCCTTAATAAAGAGATGTGGCATCTTCCAGGATGTGTGCTGATGTGTTAGACATTTTCCAAATCAGCTCTGACTTTAATTAAATTCAGGGGCCCTATTCAGAGGCTTTGTGAGGAGCTGCTTTGTATGGTGGGTGAGGAGTATGGGGAGTGCCAGGCATAATTTACCCAGAGATGTGAGCTTGAAGAAGAGTGTCTGCAGCTCTAATAGTTTAATGCAGCTTTATTGATTAGCGGTTTAATGTAGACCTAATGAATTGTTCCTTTAATACCCTTTGCACATCTATTTACCAGTCCATCAGTATGGACCACAGCACTCACACAAATAAGGGAGGGTGATGGGGAAAGAGTGGGAAAAATGCTTATACGATGTTTGAAAGGCTGTGATTACACATTTAGATATGTAAATGAAGTGAATCTTGGTCTTTTTTTTTTTTTTTTGGAATTCCAGCTATTTAATGTTGACTTTCTGTAGTGCATTGGACTGATATTATTAGAGAAATTTTAAAATAGTTTAATGTATTAAATAGTTACTTCAAACTATAATCATCCTGTCATTGTAATTTGTTTTATTGTGTTTCATCAATTTTATAGTTTTTTTAAATTATCATTATTTTAAAAGACTTAATTATTTTATATATTTATTATTTTAGCCTCAAAATAAAATAAACTGAATAAATGAATTAACTGAATGAGTGAATGAATAAACGAGCAAATCTCTACAGCTGACATGAGAAAAACTAGAACGTTTTATTTTCTTGCCACTTCCTTGTTATTTCAGCAAAAGAAAAAATGAACAAATATTAAATACATTTTTAAACTGTCCTGGCTGCAGCAAAAAGAAAGAAACAAGAAAACCTTTACAGCTGACCTGACAGAACTTGGAATGTTTATTTATTTGACATTTACTTTTTATTTCAGCAAGAAGTAAAAAATAAATAAAATAAAAAAATCTTTGAAACTGACCAACGTAAACTGAAACTGTAAACTTTTTTTTGACACTTGTATTTTACTGTAGAGAAGGAAAAAAAAGAAAGAAAGAGAAAAAGAAAGAAAGAAAGAACTCTTACATTAAGCACCCAATTAATTTTACCTGTTGCACAAAGCCTAAGAGCATGCACTTTGAGTATGTGTCAACACCTCTACATACTTCTTCCATGCATGACAACAGTGACATGAATAATTTCCCCAAACCCAAAGCATTACATTCCTGACACTTTGCATCCTCCTTTCTCTCTCTGGGTTAGGTTGTGTAATTGTATCGTTTGGCCTGGAACGCTAACCCAGATAAGAGTAGTGTTTTCCTTGAAAGGCCATCTCTGCAACTACCCCCCAACAGCTTTTCTGCCCTCAAGGGGTGAAAGCCTTTTGTCACCCCCGGGGGCTCTGAAAGCACCGCCGCTCCCGCCCCAATTGTTTTTACATTTTCTGCATTCCTGCTCCAGATAAAGACTGAGGCCTTTTAGAAACCTACTCCACTGGCACCAGGAGCGATGTGGTCTGGCTGATTGGGTTAAAGGGTGGATAATGGGCGGTCGAGGCCCTGAAGTAGTGATGAACAAGTATCTCCATCCGCCTTTCCTAATGCAACGCTCCGATAATCACCCATGGAATTTATGCACAGGTTTTCCAGAAATGAGGAACAATAAAGAGGCATTACTGTACTTAAGCATTTGGGCAGAGCCATGAAACGGAAACACAAGCAAAGCTCAGCAATACTGAAAAAGTGTGCAGATGAATTGCAACCATCCTATTTAAAAAAAAAAATAACAAAAAAAAAGCGAACTTTTTCAGTGAAATAAAGATGAATGGAAACTGGAGCATTCAAACTTCAAACAGATTGCCAAACATTGTAAAAACATCAAAAGTGGTTAATATGATTTTTGCGTCATATTTCAAGTCATGATAGCATTTTTTTAAAAACAGACCAAAATTGAACTGATGGTCTTTTCCTCGAATGAGTGGACTAGAATGAATCACAGCTTTGTGAATTAACCAATCAGACTGATTTTACAAACCGGATCCGCTGATTCAAGAATTTAACTCTTTGCTGAAATATTGGTGCTTCTCTAATAAACATACTAAAACGGATATCAACTTTCAGCACGATTCAGCATGAGTCATATGGACATTTTTGATACTGTTATGGTGTTTCATTTGGCATTTTGGAGCGAGTAATTAATGTACATTTTTGGCTGAACCTTTCCTTTAATCTGTAGAGTCTTCAAAAAGCAACAAGAAAAAACAGCAAAACTGAAAATGTTGTGGATAAATTAGAAATCAGCTAAACGGCTCTGAACCTCGCCACCCTGTCTCAAATTTGAAAGCCGTCTGGGCCCTGTCTTGCGTTCCAGAGGGATGGCAAATCCCTCAGCATCCAAAGACCTCATTTATAGCCAACCTCAGTCTTGCTCATCAAAGCATGACTTCCTCTAAGTCCAGGAATGAAGCACAGTTGCCTGACTTAGTGAAAGCAGGAAAGCAAACCATCAGTGGGGTAAAATCTCCAGTGGGAAAAGACAGGCCACTCCAGTTGCTAGAGCAGAGCATGCAGAGATAAATCTAACTCGACTTCAATTAATCTATTGGCCATGAAATGAGAGTGTCTCCTCGATTTTGTTGAAGGGAAAGTGAATTATACTTATATCATTAAAACAAAGTAGGTCATGCTAATTGCTCTTCGCTGGAGCCAAACTCGGATGTAATTGAGATTTTGGGAAAATTACTTTAGGAAATGTGGCTTTGTATTGTTATGGCAATGGGGGTAATGTCTGGCTATACCTGTGTCAGAAGGCCCGGCTGGATCTGTAGAGGTTGGGCACCGGGGGCCTGTGTTACTATGGGAACTGCATTCTCCATCCGCACCGAGTAGCCAGTGTGTTTAGAGGGTGAAGCTTGCAAACCTGGGAAGAAATAACAAGGAAAACACCATTAGATGGCAAAATGTAAGAAATTGCTCAATCAGAAACTAAAATTCGGTCAGTATTTACTCATTTCAAATTTATATGACTTTTAAATGAATCTTTACACAGCTCTTTCATACAATGATCAAATAAAACATTATAAAAGTCTACTACAATGCTAAAGCATTTTCATATCTTTTTGGAAACGAAGATTTTTATCTGGAATCTTAGAAGAGTAGAAATGTCAATAGAAAAGTCAAATAAACATTTGATGAGTATCATTACTGTCGATTAACTGATTTTATACACATTTATATTATATTAATTTCTTTCTAAATAAATAAATAAATAAAACTCTTACTGACTCCAAACATTTAAATCTTTCCTAGCTTTGTGTTATGAACAGATTAAAACTTCAAGTTTTAATTTTCAAATCTTGATGCAAGTTTCTGTTAAATATTATCAGTGCATGATGGCACAGAAAATCACATAAATGTGTTGTATGACTTCTGAAGACTTGGAATATTGTGCACTAGTGGTATGGACCATTATTATGATATTATTTGTCTGGAAGCAGATACTATGAACTGCTGTGTAAGGAAAGAGATAAACAGGTAAAATGGGTAGAATTCTTTAAAAACAGAAACAAAAACAGTGAGTATATAATGACACAATTGCATATTTTGTATGAACTAGTCCTATAAAATAAGATACGGTTAGCCAAATCTATATATCCAGGGTTTAGAATAAATTAAATCAACACTCACCTTGGAAGCCTGGTTGGCAGACGATGAGGGCCTGCTGGAAGGGATCGGGTCGGGCGGCGCAGAGTTGTGGTGCACCGGGTTGGAGGTTCATGGTTCTGGGGGCCACGGCAGCCATAGGGGCCGCAGAAGGCTGGTAGAGTGCAGAATGGTAATTTAGTATGGAGACATCAGCATTGGTAAGGGAAAGGGTGGCACTGGTGGAAGAGGGAGCCAGGTTGGTGGCCTAAAGGAACCAATGGGACCAAACGGACAAACAAACAAAAGCATGAGGAAGTGGGTGTGGGGATTGGGTGGAGCAACAATAAATGATGAGGGGGAAAATTGCAAATAAAACCAAATTATGAACATAAACTCTTTTATAATATATAATATAATATTTCTTGATTTTACAGGATGGATGTACAAAAAATGTTAGCTGATGAAAACAGGCAGGCAGCAAGCACTGGAAGCATGCTTTGTGTTAAATTCCGAGTTATGTCTTAACTAAAATGCTTTATTAGCTGTTATTGTGTGCAGACAGCATTAGGGTTCAGGCATTTTCTATAAAATGACTTATTGAGCGTAAGGAAAGAGGCGGTGAGAGAGCTTCAATCAATGCTCTTGTGTTACAGTCTCCATCAATGCTAGGACCCTTCAGCTCATTGAATTTGCTCAGTCTCATTAGCAGCAGATAATGATCCCTCTTTGCGGTAAAGCTATGATTAAATATACACACAGTTCTAACTGGTGAGGGGAGAGAAAATCTGTTCTTCAAAAGCCTCTGCAATAGATTTCCCCTCCAGTGCTTTTTAATCCAGCCTGACTGCAGCACATTCATCTGTTTATTCATCTATCAATGTGGAATTTGCACCATCTAGGAGGTTTGATGAACGAGGGAACTTCCTCTCCTCCATCTAGAACAGTGAACCGAATATGCTTCTCAAAAGAATTGTGCAGATCCTTCCATCATAGTCACTCTCTCTCGGTAATGAAAACATAAGGCAAAAATATAGCCAGAAGT